>NC_030811.1:9990236-10298698 GCF_001704415.2 Capra hircus | reverse complement strand
CCCCCATGTTTACCTTGTAATTAGGGCACAAGAGGGTGACTTGGTTAACTAAACTATCATTCATTTAGATTAATTCTCACTAGTGCTCATCAGAAATGTATCTGCTAGGAAATATTAGATCTATAAGCTGAGAAACAGCTACTATTTATTAAGTGTTCATGGCCTAGTCCCACTTTGCAAATGAGAGAATACCAGCATTTCAAAAAGTATCTTACCCACATATCCAACATTGTCACTCTAAATTGTAATCTTTCCACCAAAGCATGTTAACCTCCTAAACAGCTTAAAACCAGAGCATAAGAGATCCACAGTGAGGATAGTAATAATAATTACTACTATGATCATTATTTACATGAAGGGATCCAGCATTGACTGCACATTGACTATGTCTGATATTGTGCTCAGTTCTGTATTTAGTCCTCTTAACCCTTAATAATGCTACAGATTAGAAACTATTATCCTCTCCATTTTACCAGTGAGAAAACTAGGAACTAGATAAGTTTTTGCTTACTCATTCAACCAGTAAATATAAAAACCAGAATAATGAAGTATTTATTCATTGATTGCCTATTTCTGAATGCTTCCAAAGGAACAACTGGGAAAGAAAAAAATTTTTGTGCCCGAGTAAAGTATAATACCCCTAAAATAAAAATGTTTCCTAAAAGTTGTAATTTGAAAGTTGTACCAGAAAGAAAAGTGGTGACTATGTTGTATCAGTTCAGTTCAGTTCAGTCACTCAGTAGTGTCCGAGTATTTGTGACCCCATGAATCACAGCATGCCAGGCCTCCCTGTCCATCACCAACTCCCAGAGTTCACTCAGACTCACGTCCATCAAGTCAGTGATGCCATCCAGCCATCTCATCCTCTGTCGTCCCCTTCTCCTCCTGCCCCCAATCCCTCCCAGCATCAGGGTCTTTTCCAATGAGTCAACTCTTCGCATGAGGTGGCCAAAGTAGTGGAGTTTCAGCTTTAGCATCATTCCTTCCAAAGAAATCCCAGGGCTGATCTCCTTCAGAATGGACTGGTTGGATCTCCTTGCAGTCCAAGGGACTCTCAAGAGTCTTCTCCAACACCACAGTTCAAAAGCATCAATTCTTCGGCACTCAGCCTTTTTCACAGTCCAACTCTCACATCCATACATGACCACAGGAAAAACCATAGCCTTGACTAGACGGACCTTTGTTGGCAAAGTAATGTCTCTGCTTTTGAATATGCTGTCTAGGTTGGTCATAACTTTTCTTCCAAGGAGTAAGCGTCTTTTAATTTCATGGCTGCAGTCGCCATCTGCAGTGATTTTGGAGCCCCCCAAAATAAAGTCTGCCACTGTTTCCACTGTTTCCCCATCTATTTCCCATGAAGTGATGGGACCAGATACTATGTTGTATAGTCATTATAAAAACTTAAAAAGAATTTTCAATGACAATAAAAATGCTCATGATATGGGTATTAAAGAAAAGTATGATATAAAATTATTTATACAAAATAGCATCTCCTCAACTTACCAGTTGTTTAATACAAAGTACAAAAATGCATCAAAATATTAACCATATTTATTTCTGGGAGGTGGTATTGTGGATAACTTTAACTTTTGTTTACGTATTTTTCTGCATTGCTAATATCCTACAACTCTGTTACTAACGTTCAGAAATTACTATAACCAGAATATGGTTTTCAAATGTAAGCACAACTTGAATCTCTATTTACACATTCAGATGTCTTAATATATGAAAGTTCTCAGCCCATTATCAACAGTTTTACTTTCAGGCTCCCATCTTGATGTTCTCTGGGGGAATTTACTCATAGTTGGTCTTGTCTCTATTCTGTTTTACGTTTTATTCAATGTCACTGCGCATACACACTTGTCTATCCACGGAGGCTGGACGTGAGACTGCCCACACCCCAAACACATCCTTCTCCGTCGAAGTTTAGTGACCATCGCTTCTCCAGCAGTCCTGGGTACTTGAACCACCTGGGAACCTATTGAATGGTCCACCTAAAAATCCTTACTCCAAAAGAGCAACCAGTTACTATATTTGAAGTAAAATGTTGGGTTGGCCAGCCAAAACCTTTGCTCAGGGTTTTAAAACTTGAACACCCTTTTTGGTCAACTCAATTTAAAGTTAACTGGATAAACTCATTTATTTTGTATTCAGATGCTAATAGTATAATTCAAAACCTTCTTTAGGCTATATATAAAATTAATAATACCATAAAAAATGTACCTTAAAGTTATATTTTAAGTGAATATGAAAAGCACTATAAATGCCTCTATACTATTATGATTTATATTTTCATAATTTATGTCTCAATATAGAATGCTCTTATTAGTGATAATTTGAAGAATAAGCATACTGTTTGTAACAAGAAAACAATATAAAAAGGTATTCTTTAGATCAGAAAAGGTAAAATGTTATCTTAAACAAAATGATGCCATTTTCCCCACTTTGAACTATAAACTATCAATTTTCAAATTCAATACTTTGTTTTCATCAATTTCCAATTTTGCATAGAAACATGGGTGATTTTGTATTTCATCAACATATTCAGCATTCATTTAAAATTTTTAATTTTCATGGCATCACATTTTAGCTTTGAAAAGAATATGCACATAATAGGGGTTATTTGTGTCACCCATATTTTCAAGGGTGACATTGTTATTTATGAATGCAGTACAATGCAGGAATACAAGGAAAGAAGATGACTCTGTGGGTTTAAATCTAAAATAAATTTGATATTTATTTAATGGACGATTTGTGATGGTTGCTTAAGATTCCCATTTCTGCCACTTCAAAATGGGAGTAATCATGCGTATTCCTTAGATTTGTCCTGGGGATTAAGTGAGATAAGTTAAAGGGCTTAACACAATGGCTGGCTTAAAGTAAGCGTACATAAACATTAGCTGTTATTATTATCATCATTGCTGTTGTTCATGTTTCCTTGCTCTCATTGATAAGATTATTTAGGAGCTGTTCATTTACTTCTTATATTGTCAGCTCCAAGATGAATTTTATTATCCAACATCTGTCTTTAACCTCATAAGAAAACATGACTTAAACATTAATTAAGCATCAAAAATGAGGTCTTATAGTGCTCATACAGAATAATAATTGTTTTGGAAAAGGAGCAGCCTTCCTATCAAAATATAATTTCCACTATTTAGAGAAGAGGTCCTGTGAAATGATTGACATTAAGCAAAAGTAGAAAATAGGAGTCAGGGAACCAGAAAATGTTTAGAGTAGCAGGCCTTGCGGGGATCCCCTCATCCAGCCCCTAAGTTTGCATTCTGAGCTCCCTCTCCTATTTTTGAGAGAGTGAATCCCTATTTTATCTATTAAATATGTAGAAAGCTTATAAGAAATAACTAGTATGCCAGAGGATAATCGTGCAACCATAGAGAGGGGGCACAGTTGGTCTGCTTTTTGAACATGGGAATGTTATTGACACTTAGTTAAGGATGAGGCACCAATAAAAAAAAAAAAAATCTAAGTTCTTTGGAAAAATGAAAAGAACTGTTCCAACTCAGTGGAGCTCTGAAGGGTTATATTGAGCCCACTGAGATAGAGAATATTCATGCTTAAGCCACCTTTAAAAATAACGAATTAAATCACACAGGGACCAGGAAAGAAAGGCAAAAAAAAGTAATGATTAACAATTACTTGGCCAAAAGGAATTATAAACAGGCATATCTGAAAAGAATGCATTAAGTTCAGTAAACCAGTGTCATAAATCCATTGTGAGAACTACACATGAAAATCACAGTTTTGATTTCCCGAGATATTTTTATGATCATTTGACTTAATGAAGTCAGGAAGTGTAAGTCGACTAGGAATTATAGTAACTGCTGAAAAAAAAAGATGTAAGGAGGGAAAAAAGAGCTAGAATGAAAAAAGAAGGAAACATTAATACAAAATGTATGTTTATTCATAACACTGTTCTCAATCTTCCGCACATACCCTTCAGTGGTTTTAAATGTAACACTTTTGCCTTTTGAAATGACATTTTTAAAGTACCAGAATTAATATTCTCTATATTAAAATGCTGGCTTAAAATGATTGAAGTGACCATCCACATGCTATTTAATGTGTCACTTTAATTTTTAACTTCGAAGAGTTATTAGTTAAATATATTGAGTGAGTATTAGCACAGAATTATTAAAATTCCAGCGTCAACCAGATTGATATCAGAATTCACATGACAGTTCTATAACATTGTTCTATCCATTATGAGAAAGGAAAAAGCGCATACACACACACGCACACACACACGCACACACACACTCGCACATGAGTATACTGCTAAGCAGTTTGTATTCTACTGTATAAATTCTCCTCTTATGCGCTGTTCTTAGTTGCTCAGTCGTGTTCAACTCTTTGTGATCCCATGGACTGTAGCCCGCCAGGCTCCTCCTATAACAAGAGGCCATCTGTTGTTGAAAAGGTAGCATCTCAGCTGCTAACTGACCTGGAAGAACTGTCCGACTGGCCACGGCATTCTGTATAGATTTGGCATTTCTCTGTGCTCGGTGTGGCCTCTTCACAGAAGGTGAGGGGTGTGTGGCTTCTCTTGAATGTACGCCTGCCTCCTTTCTCTCCTCTTCTACTTTCTGGCTCATCTCCAATCCACTGTGCTTACAGTATATTTTTCCATAAATGTTACGGAATATGCAGTGTATCATAGGGGAGTTTATTAAATGCCAAAATATCATCATATAAAGAGGAGTGAGGAAGAAAGGCTTATGGTGAATGGGGACTGTTCTCCCCATCCTCAAAATATCTAAAACAATTCCTGAATTAGAAACTGTTAAGATCTTCGTATTTGACTGACTTGTTTTAATCTAGAAAACCAAATATTTTAATGACTACAAGTCTTTAGGTTCCACATCAACTTTGCATAATTTCCAGAGCTTAGACTTCTTTAAGCCTATGAGTGTGTTTTTCATCTGCCCAAGTAGGAGAAAAAAAAAATCTGGACCTTTGAAAGTCTCTGTAATCAAGTAAATCTGTCCTGCATAATTTTCTTTCTGATTTCTGCTTCCTATAGAAAAACTTGTAGATGAGATTGAATTTAAAGGCAGAAAAGGAAAGGAAACCTGCTGTCACATAGAGTTTTGCCCAAATTCCTGCTGCTCTCTTACTGGCTCTTAAAACTTGGACAAGTCATCCTTTGTTTCTAGAATCAATTTTCTTTTTGTAAGCTGAATATGGAGATATTTTTTAATATGCTAAGTATTTGTTCGAGAGTTTAATAGAAAATGTCTTATACATAGTCATTTAAAATAAATGATAGCCATTTAAATCTTGACTTAGAGAACATTTTTTGTTCTCAGTTAAGAAATGTACTGGTTCAGGATGAGATTAAATTGAAGACTAATCTGTGATCTAAGTATGAACCTGTTAGTTCCAACTATTAAGGAATTTTGAGAATGTGAAAATCTTATAGGCACTTTAATGTGATCTTGTCCAGCTCTTCCTCAAACACCAGGTAAGTGAAATTCAGAGTGGCTGCGGTTTATTGATTGCAGGCTACCTGGTTGGTGGCAGTTACAGAATTGAACCTGCGAGTTTGTCATGTGGAACAATTTCCCCCACTTACATCATGTGTTTCTTTATTTTTGTCCCCTTATCATACAATTGCAAGAAGAGTTTATTAGGCTTCCTTAGTAGGTTCTTCAAGTATCGTATCAATTTCTCGAAGGTATGGACCATTTATCAACAGCATTCCTGTCTTCAGCAACCCAAAATATACCTCGCATCAAGTTGGTACTCATTATCAAGTTGATTTTTTTTTTCAAGATGGAAATGGTTAGAACTATATTTATGATTTGACTAGAGTTTTGTGGATATTAAAGTCAGGGGTCTTCAAGAAAATGCAGAAGATGATTATAATTTTGACTCCTCATTTTTTGTATGCATAGACTTTTTTGAATTTTAAAGCAAAATTAAAGTGGGAGAAGTTGTTTTGTAAGGGAGCTTAGTCAAGTTAATTCAGAAGTCTGAGAGCAAAAACTTGACATCTGTAGCTGGTGCTTGATGTACAAATACGCTAAGGCAACAAAGGTCACGTTGACCTATTATTATTCAAGTATAAGACAGAAAAAAAGAAGTCTTTCCAATGATCCGTAACAGTTCTTTAAACTGAACTAAGCATGTCTGTAGACTGTATTTATTTTAGCAAATTGTTGTTGCCAGTTCTAAGATACTACATGTACTTCTCCCACCAGTACGGCTAAGAGGTTAGACTCTCACCTCTGTTTGCCAAAATCGAAGACTAATCCAGGCGACAGCTCAGGTTGTTGCTTCTCATTGCTTATGATCAGCTAAAGTCACCAAATACATGGGCTTCCCTTATGTTAAAACTGAACAGCATATCATGTTGAAATTGTTTTGCCTTGCAGTTGTATCTGTAGCAGTTTCTGACCTATTGAATTATACAAATTTTATTTCAACTTTATAGGGAGATACTGGATTTCCTAAAATTCTTGCTGTGATAAGTCCCAATTAAAGACCAGTAAGTACATGAGTTCCTCCAGACTCTAACTAGACTATTTTACTGAGAAACTGAAATTAAGTAGAAGAATAGTCTTGATGAAAAATATTGGTATAAATAATTAAGTAGTTTCAGTCTTTCTAATATCAACCATGATGAGTACTTCTTTCTTATTTAGAAGACCACGTTAGACCAAATCCACTGGAAGCCAAGAACTATATATTACTATTAGAAAGAAAGGTATTTTATCAGAGTTATCTTTTTATTACTGTGGTGCAATATTTATAATGAAAGAGGGACAATCAAAAAACCAGTTTGCCCTACACGATTCATGTGTCCACTTAAAATAGATATTCCAAACTCTCTTGAATACAAGTCTTAAGTACAATAGGAAATGTATCACTGTGGGAAAATTACTTAGTCTTTGAAAATCAGGTTCTTCATTCTTAAAGATGGGGGGAAAAAAAAGATTTCTCATTGGTAAAAAAGGAATGATTGAAATAAGCATTATTTTATTATATTACCTTTTATGTAGCAGCCTAAAGTAACAAACATTTATTTTTTCAGCTTTGAGGTTTAATCAACAAATAAACATTACATATAAATTTAAGGTGTACAACTTGATGTTTTGATATAAATACATATACATTGTGAAATGATCACCATAAGCTAATTAGCATATATTTTAGATAAGTTTTGAAGTCTTCCCAGCTCAGTGCCAAGCTTATCTAGTGCCCTGGATATATTTTATATTTCTTTTCCCTTTTCATTTCCTATTCTGCTTAAAAAGTGAACACAAATGTAGCAGCTTAAAGCTCTACACATTCGCTGTGTCGTCTTTCAACAGATCAAGTATCTGGGTATAGCTAAACTGGATTCTCTGCATGAGATCTCACAGCACTACAGTAAAGGTGTCAACCTAGACTGTGGTCTCAGCTGAGACTGAGGGCTCTCTTCCAAGCTCAAGCACTGTTGGGAGAAGTCATTTCACTGCAGCTATAGAACTTTTGGTGTCCTGCTTCTTCAGGGACAGCGGGAGAGAGAGACCCTTTTGCCTCACCTCTCATCTCCAGACTCCCTTTTAACTTAAAAGGCCTCACCTGCTCAGATCAGGCTCACTCAGGAGGGCCCCCTCTTGAATAACACAAAATTGATCAATTAGGGATCTTGGTGGCCAGTTTTTCATTTGATTCAGCTGTATTCCCTGGTGGTTCCATCAAGCACTAATACTGGTGTTGCTGAGGTTTTTTTTTTTTATAGATGTGATTAACTTCCCTATTAAACTCAGTGTAAGGGAAGGAGATTGTCTGGAATAATCTGAGCGGTCTTGACCTAATCAGTTGCAGGACCTTAGAGCAGAACTAAGGTGTTTCTGGGGGGAAAGAGGGATTCTACTTGTGGACAGGGCTTCAGGATGTCTATCTAGTAAAACTTTCTGTGATGGAGGAAATAGTCTATATTTGCACCACCCCACACAAGAGCCACCAGCCATATGTAGCTATGGAGAACTTAAATGTTATGAGTATGCCTGAAAACTGAGTTTCAAATTTTATTTAATTGTAACTAATTTAAATCTAAGCTGCTGTAACCACATGTAGGCAGCCGCTGCAGTGTTAGAAGAGCTCTAGAGGAATAATCTATTGCCACAGCTGGACTTCCGTAGAAATCTAGACAATTTTGTTTTCAATAAGAGCTGTGATGTGTCTGCATTTTCAGCATTTGTTTTATTAATGTGAACTCAGTCAACAGATTACCTGAAAACTTCCATCACTTCATGGGAAATAGATGGAGAAATAGTGGAAACAGTGTCAGACTTTATTTTGGGGGGCTCCAAAATCACTGCAGATGGCGACTGCAGCCATGAAATTAAAAGACACTTACTCCTTGGAAGAAAAGTTATGACCAACCTAGATAGCATATTCAAAAGCAGAGACATTACTTTGCCAACAAAGGTCCCTCTAGTCAAGGCTATGGTTTTTCCAGTGGTCATGTATGGATGTGAGAGTTGGACTGTGAAGAAAGCTGAGCGCTAAAGAACTGATGCTTTTGAACTGTGGTGTTGGAGAAGACTCTTGAGAGTCCCTTGGACTGCAAGGAGATCCAACCAGTCCATTCTGAAGGAGATCAGCCCTGGGATTTCTTTGGAAGGAATGATGCTAAAGCTGAAACTCCAATACTTTGGCCACCTCATGACTCATTGGAAAAGGCTCTGATGCTGGGAGGGATTGGGGGCAGGAGGAGAAGGGGATGACAGAGGATGAGATGGCTGGATGGCATTACTGACTTGATGGACGTGAATCTGAGTGAACTCCAGGTGTTGGTGATGGACAGGGAGGCCTAGCGAGCTGCGATTCATGGGGTCGCAAAGAGTTGGACACGACTGAGCAACTGGACTGAACTGAACCTGAAATGAAAAAGACTGGTTCAGTACTATGCTCTTTGCATATTACAGTTCCATGTGCTTTTTTTTTTTTTTTTTTTTTGCTTTAAGGAAAATATGTTGTGCCTGTTTGCAACCAGACATGGAAATTAAGTATATGACAGTCTCTTTTCTCATGGGAATTACAGTCTTTTGAGGAGGACTAGATTTATCTGAAACAATCAAGTAAAATGGAAATAGGCATAAATGCAGAAGCAGAAAAAGCACGCTGCGATTGGGGAAGTGGCATCTCTAGTGCCAGGTGATCCAGCCTCTCAGTTCTGCTTCTTATATGCCTGAGTGCATGCTGAGATGCTTCAGTCGTGTCTGACTCTTTGAGACTCCAACGACTGTAGCGCACCAGGCTCCTCTGTCCATGGGATTCTCCAGGCAAGAGTACCGGAGTGGGTTGTCATGCCCTCCTCCAGGGGATCTTCCCGACCCAGAGATCAAACCTGCGTCTCTTGAGTCTCCTGCATTGGCAGGTGGGTTCTTTAGTACTAGCACCATAGTGGATCTTAAGGTTCCAAGGCCCTGAGCTATGTTGTAATATTAACCACACCTGTCAGTAGCTCACTATTTGGCGAATTCTGAGATTCCCAGTTGGGAGTCTAGACACACACTGGGCCCTCAAGAGCTTGAGGAACTCCTAGACCAGCTGGTCTTATACAGAGATCACCCAAATGCTAGGATGGTTACCTCTGCTTCTCCTCTAAGGTGAACCTTCAAGGAATTTAAAGGGCTTTGCATTTGGCATGAAAGTGAGAGTCATATAGTCTTCCCAGGAGGGTGCAATATGAGAATGCAAGGGCAGAGAAGGGTGAATCAGGCTCTGTGCTTTCATTCTCTCCCTAGAGCTGGGAATACAGGTCAGGCCACTTTAAGTAGCCTGTACCGATGTCCCTTGAATACACTTAAACTGGGGGGCTGACAGGTATAAGGAATTGTGAGAGAAGAATTCTTATTTAGGAAAGACTTATGTCAGAACACAAGAATATAAAAGTAAGTAAGGATACCTCTGTTTTCAAAAGAAACTTAGCCAAAGGAAGTCTATTCCTGTTTGTGAGTATATGTCCGTATTCCCTCACGCCCAGGCCATGGTGTGTGGTTCAACCCTCTCTTCTTCCAGAGTCTCACTGTATCTCCCAACATGAATGTAAAGCAATTCAACCTAGTCTTTAAAAAAATAATAATTATAATCTATGTCCTTATTTTGGGCCTCACTGGGTTTTTGTCGCTGCACAGGCTTTCCTCTAGTTGTGGTGAGTGCGGGGTGCTCTCTAGGTGTGGTGTGTGGGCCTCTCATTGTGACGGCTTCTCGTGTTGCACAGCGTGGACTCAAGAACACAACTCAGTAGTTGTGGTTTAGTTGCTCCAAGGCATGTGGGATCTTCCCGGATCAGGGCTCGCTGGAACCCATGCCTTCTGCATTGGCAGGCGGACTCTTTACCACTGAGCTGCTAGGGAACCCCAGTCTTGTCTTCTTACTGATGCCCTGGGTCCTACCAGTTTCATCTGCAAATGGCCCATCAATGTGTTTAGTTATGTTTTTTCCATGAAAGATATTTTCAAGCAATATGTTGAAATGGTTGATTTTCATCTTTCTAGCAAATTCATTCTAACAGGTACAAAGCAGATTATCCTGAAAAAATAGATGTATACCTTCCTGCATAGACATGAGTTTGAGCAAGCTCTAGGAGTTGATGATGGACGGGGAAGCCTGGCGTGCTGCAGTCCGTGGGGTCAGCAAGAGTCCGACACAACTGAACTGACTTTCCTGCAACCATGCTCGGTGGGGAAATCAGCTGGGCTCCGCTGTGCATCATTCAACCAGCAGGGGGAGCATCCCTCCGTTGTGCCATTCATATTGTGCTTTAATTACCTCCCGGCAGGAGTGCAACCCCCCCAACATGTAATTAGCTCCGGATGGCAGAATATATTTCATATCAATTTGTGTAACTCTAGGCCCTAGTATGCTGCCTGGCACCTAATTACAGCAATCAATAAACACTTAATAAGGCCATCATTCATTTAACAAATATCTGCTGTCCATATATAGGAAAGTAACACTTAAGCTGAGATCTGAAAAATGAGTAAGAATGGGACAGTTTTTTTAAAGGGGGCATAGGTGGTTAGGACTGAGATAGAATAAATGAGTTTGTCAGTTGATGAATGACTGAAGAATACTGGAACAAGCAATAGTAAACAGAGGATTAAAATACTGTGTTTTGGGTCATTCTTAGGGGTTTGAGCCATTTGTATCAATAACTTTTGTTTGGTCATAGTAGTATTCATGTATTCAATAAAAAGTGCTTGAACTAACCATGTGCTAGGGATGGAGATATGCCTATTGAATTGTAGTAGGGAGGAAAACCAGTCTCTTCCTTCATGGGGAACACTGACATGGAAGAAATACACAGTGGAGGTAGCATTACAGCTGTGCTTTTCCCAAAAAGCAGTGGGGCTCTGAGGGTAATATGCTGATGGAGACGTGACTTCACTGGGAAGCAAAGGGAACACTTCCATTAGGAAGTGGTGGTTGTGTTGAGCTTTGGAGGTGGCTGAAGTTGGGAGCAAGGGTGATGTTCCAGGTAGATAAAAGAGCAAATTCAAAATCCCACAGGCAGAAAGAGAAGACTGGTGTGGCTGCAGCACAGAAATTAAAGGGTGCCTTGATATGAAATAAGGCTGGAGAGTTGGGGGAATCTGACACCTGACTGGAGAGGCCAGGTTATTGATTTTTTTGGTTTATTACAAGCCAAAGGGATGGCACTGAATTATCTCCGACAAAAGTGCGTGTGTATCAGGAATGATGGTTATGGCAGGTCTGTATCTGTTTTGTGGAAGCCTTGCCCTGGCTGCAGTGTGGAGGGCAAATCTCAGAGCAGCAACAGAAGACTCGAGGCTACAAGTCAGTTTGTGATTTTTCGTAATTAAAAAAATTTTAAATCGATTAGAGACTTCTGGATGTTGTTCCTTCTCCCTGTCGATGCATGTTTCATTCATATTACATGGATGTCAATGGATAATGCACAATACTTAGGCTGTTTATATTTTCTACTTTAAGAGAAGTTCTGGCTTTGCTCCAAAAAAACTGCAAGGACTGTAATTTAAGAAAACACAAGAAAAATATCACTGTCAAGGTCAAATTAACTATTGTAGTTTCTTAAATAACTACTTCTTTTCTAATGGCAAATACTAAAAAAGTATAGCAAGAATCCATCAGCTGGTGAATAAGCACCATCTTATTAGTTTCTTGACTTTCTTTAAAGCACAGCTGTGCCTCTTTCTTCCAACTGTACATCTGGCCTTAGAAATTTTGCTTCTTAGAAAACATTTTTTTTTCATTCAGCTTCTTAAAACTACTTTCAATTTGAGAAAACAGTATTTACTAAAATTTTTTCATGGGTTTCTAATTCAGTCCTATTGTTTATATAGTTCATATTGTAATCATTTTTGTTCTTTAGTGAAGCAACCTACTTGTTTTAAAAGGTTAACTTTTCTCTCTTGTTTCCTTACAAAAGTAATCTTGCGTTTGTATCTTTAGCTGCCTTATAATAGGTGGCTTAATTCCTTCCCCTGTGGTATTTGAAGAAAGGGAATGCACTTGTTATTAACAATACATGTGTTATTTTTTTCCTATTTGCACATTTTATTTAGTGAAAAGAAAAAGATGGGCTTATGATTATTTTCCCCTAACTTCAGAAAGGGAAAGACGCATAGCAACAGTGGTGGTGGGCAATTCCATACTCTTAGGTTGAAGCAAAATACCCGTGTTCTCTGAAATTTAGTCTAATAGCAAAACATTTTCTGACTCTCCCTCTAATCTTTTTTGCCATTACTGTCAGTGGAGACATATCAAACTCACCTACATCTGTAGTTTGCGTTTTGGATATAGAGATAGACACCTATGCTGTGGCTGAGTGGAAAAATCCTTGGAAGCATACAAGTTTCAAAGCCCAGGCCTGCCACTGTGTAGCTGCCTTGGGCAAGTTACTTAACTTCTCTGTCACTTAGTTCTCTCACCTGTACAATGGGAATAATGATTAATAGTTCCTATATTGCTGGGTTATTATGAGGATGAGAGAAATTAATATTTATAAAAGATTCTGGAACATAAACCAAGTACGCTACTATGTAAATGTAAAATACATGCAATTAGAATGTGACTATAATTTAGACAGGCTTTGGATGTGAGACTTTGACCATAAAGAAGGCCAAGCGCAGAAGAATTGATGCTTTTGAACTGTGGTGTTGGAGAAGACCCTTAAGGGCCCTTTGGACAGCAAAGAGATCCAGCCAGTCAGTCCTACAGGAAATCAACCCTGACTATTCATTGAAAGGACTGATGCTGTAGCTGAAACTCCAACACTTTGGCCACCTGATGCAAAGAGCTGACTCATTGGAAAAGACCCTGATGCTGGGAAGGACTGAAGGCAGGGGGAGAAGGGGATGACAGAGGACAGGATAGTTGGATAGCATCACCAACTCGATGGGTGTGAGTTTGAACAAGCTCCGGGAAATGGTGAAGGACAGGGAAGCCTGCTGCGCTGCAGTCCATGAGGTTGCAAAGAGCTGGACACGACTGAACGACTGAACAACAGCAATCGAGAGAGAAACAGGGACGAACAGACACATATCATTTTATTTACTCCCCATATCGTCCTCTAACATCCTCAGCTTCCTTGTTACCCACTGACAGGGGATAGTAAGTCCCTTACTCTCCTCATCATGACATCTGGCTTACCTTTCTTCCTCTATTCAAGGTATGCTGAGCATTTTAAACAGAACTTGTGTTCTTCTCCAGTGTAGTCTGCATAGTTAGGTCAATCAAGACTTACTGTATCATCAGTGCAGAGTTAATAAACTGCAATGCAGCTAAGATTTCACCTCTGCTGCAAAACATACTCTGAGAGAATGACATTGATCTGGAGAATAACTCTGCCATTGCCAACATGATCTGCGAAATCATTGGCAGTTGACTTTATAGGAAAGGGTTAAGTGTGTTGCCCTGTCAAATATTCAGTTACTCATTAATTAAAGTAGAATAGATCCAATATTTTTTATTCAGCAGATTAACCCCAAACCACCATGTTTGCAATTTATATTCACCCTGTAAACGGCATATGCATTAAACATTTCCATCTGGAGTCCCGATGATTGTTTTTCTCCCATCTCATGCTTGATAAGCTGTTACTGATTAGACAGGGAATTCTGATGCTGTTGAAAGCACAGATTTTTTAAAACTATCACCTTGGTGTTCTTTACTTCTTAATAGATCTTGCTTGATGTCTGCAGGTTGTATTTTGGCTACAATCCAGGCAGGAACTATCGGTCCCTTGCCCACAATGCTTTAATCCAAACAGCCTTATTCTCTGTCTCCCTCATTTTTCTTTCGTTAAGAAAGGGCTCCATTTTCTAGTCTAATTTAGAACATGTCTTCTTTCTTCTTGTCTCATTTTGCTTGATGCGAAACCTTATTCTCCCCATCCTCTTAATACACATAACCAGCATATCTGATGCATATCTAAGCATTGTTCTAAAGACATCATATGCTTTGATTCATTTAATTATCACTAACTGTGTTGAGGTAGATACTATTCTGATTCATATTTAGTAGATGAGAAAACTGAAACCATAGGGAAATTGAATTACCTCCTTAAAATGAGACAGCTAAGTAGAGCTCACCATGACCCCAGACGCTAATTCTAGGGCCCATGGCACAGGTCGTAGAGAGCTGAGTCGTCATCCATCAAATAGTAGGACATGCATGTTGCAAAGTTCAGTGACAGAGCACATATCAGAGTTAGTTGATTGTTTAGCTTGATGATTTGCAAACTCTCCTACATCTTTGGGGCTTCCCTGGTGGCCTAGATGCAAAGAATCTGCCTGTATTGGGGGAGACTCAGGTTCAATCCTTGGGTCTGGAAGATCCCCTGGAGAAGGGAATGGCTACCCCCTCCAGTATTCTCGCTTGGAGAATTCCATGGATGGAGTAGCCCGGTGGGCTACAGTCCATGGGGTCACAAAGAGTCAGGCATGGCTGAATGACTAATACTTTCACTTTTTTCCACTATATATATGCGTCTGGTTCCCATTCTCATGTCAAGATGATCACACTCTTTCACTTCTCATACTCACACTAGCAGTTTTCAGAGACAGACTGTTCTGCCATCTCCTTAGGAATCAAGAAACCATAGCCATAAGGACCTCTCGGTACCTTGCCCTCATCCAGTGTGGCCATAATTAGTTCACATGCCTTTAAAGCGTGTAGTGTCCGAGGGAATAGGATCACCGTGCTTGACCTGTCCATTCATGATTGGCTTTGTTGCTGAGACAAGCATCTCCTTCCCTTGAATTACATGGGGAAGATTTGGGCACCACTCTTTATCCAACAACAACAAAAGAGAAAACAAATGTTGACTGATCAACCCAGAGTCTCTGCTACAGTCCCTAATCTAAGTCCCTGTTTCTGGAAGAACAATATCGGTGAAAAACTAATGTGTGAAATATGGAGAATACTGTATTTTCTCATTAGTGATTTGGAGAAGCAAATAGTAATATCAACTCCCACTACTACTAGACACTTATTCCTCTATAGACGCTACATTAAAAATTATGTAAATGCTATTCTCAGCCTCAAGAGACTACCTCATTTTATGATTAAAAGTAAAGGTTATTGAATTTCTTTTGTGAGTATATGGTTGTGAGCTTGACAAACTATAGCCATGCCATTTAATACTTCATATTTACATTAATGAATAATTAATGATTTAATTTTGTGTTACTCATTAATGCAGTAACTTACTTATAAATATAAAATCAAGCTTATTTTTCCTCTAAATTAAGGAAGCATAGATTTTTGTTTTTAGAAAACAAATTGTATAATTTCAAGTTGATGTCTTTTGATTAAAAAAACAATTTGCTTAAGAAAAGTGCATTGAAAAAAAAATCTTTAATGGCTTTGTTACCCATGTCTTAATATTATCATCTTTGCATACCTTTTGTCAGGTTAGAAAATGAGTTAGAAAATGATGCATGTTATCTCTCCTAAAACTGCATACTTATGTTTGTAAAACCTGGAAATACATAGTCTTTCTATAAATATAAAAGTATGTCATCTGGTCAGTCTTCTACAGTGGATGACCTATTTTTAAATTATCTTTATACCTGTTCATTTTTTTTTATAAGTATGTTCCTTTCCATCATGGTATTCCTCTGATCCAATGATCTGGAGATATAAATGATTAATAGTGATGAGCAAATCACTTGCATATGCAACCCAGATGCCCTGCATGTTTCTGTAGTAATTACAGAGTCACTCCATACACATAAAAGTTCTGTAAGTCAAACAGTAGGCATGTTTCCCAAACTCATTTGCCTTTAACCCTGGAGCCTCATTATAACACAACTTGAGATGACAGGAAATCCAGTGAGGCATGTCACCAAAAGCAGTTTCCTACTGAAAGTTCCAAGAAAAATCCATTAAATGTTTTCAACTTTAATACTAATCAATGGCACAACCTCTAAGAAAAATTTAATAGGGAGATTATTAAAGAGCATTTTAATGGGAATATAATGGAAACACTGAATCACATTGTTTAAAAAGCCAAAATGGATATGTCTTGGCTTTATGAGTTTTGAAAGAGGAGAGGTTTGGAGAATAAGTATGAGTTTAAAGAAAAGAGACAAGAGTAAGAAACAAGAAAACAGATACAGAGAAGCAAAAAAGGGAAATTGATAAAAGAAGATAAAGTGACAATATTCTTGTTCTTAATAATAGAATAACAACTTCTAACTATTAATATCTTCATTCTGATAAATTAATGGAAAATACTTAAGCTCAGACTCTCTCCCTCATGAAACTCTTATCAAATAGTTTTCATCAGGGAAACAACTGATTTCACCTTTAATAGGGCAAAATGTCAAAGTAAAGTACAGGCTAAACCCCAGCAAAGTATTCTTCCAAGATTTTAAAAAATAAGTGAAAGTGGTAGTCACTCAGGTGTGTCCAGCTCCTTGCAACCCCAAAGACTGTAGCCCACCAGGCTTCTCTGTCCATGAAATTCTCCAAGCAAAAGTACTGGAGTGGATTGCCATTCCCTCCTCCAGGGGACCTTCCCAAGCCAGGGATTGAGCCCAGGTCTCCTGCAGGCAGATTCTTTACCATTTGAGCCACCAGGAAAGTTACCCACCCCCACCAAAAAAAAAAAAAGAAACATATGGTTAACTCTTGACTGTTAGCCTTTCGTACTGGGGTTGGATTTATTCTCACCTCTGATGTGACTGGGAGAGCTGTTGTCAAGGAGAGAAAGCAAACATCAGTGAGTTTAACTGTGTCTGCAGTTTCACATGTGTTCTGGCCGTTAGCGATGCTGTTGCTTGTTATCTGCATGTCTTTAAACACTCAAAGAACTCTTCCTCCAGTCAACCACTTTCATTCACTGTTCACAGAGGCTTCAGGGTCCCTCTGTTTCATTTATTTCTTTTGAGTTAAGTACTGTTCCTCTTAGTCTTTAAAACTCCTAAGTATCATGAGATAGTTATGTCAATTTTTTCTAAAAGATTTTTCTATATGAACCATTTTTAAAGTCACAGAGGGTAAGATGGTTGGGTGGCATCACCGACTCGATGGACATGAGTTTCAGCAGGCTCCGGGAGTTAGTGATGGACAAGGAAGCCTGGTGTGCTGCGGTCCATGCGGTCACAAAGAGTCGGACACGACTGAGTGACTGAATGGAACTGATTGAGTTTTTTACAATATTGCCTCCTTTTTTTTTTTTTTTAATGTTCTTTTTTTGGGGGGTGGGGGTGGGGAGTGGCTCATGGTTGCATGAGGCATATGGGATCTCAGTTCTAAAAACAGGTATTGAACCCACACCCTTTACATTTGAAGGTGAAGTCCCAACCACTGGACTGTCAGGGAATTCCCTGAGATATTTATGTTTTTATATGAATCCTTTTATCGAATACTTTGTCCAGTGTCTGTTAGCATGTTGAATGGGTAAAGGGGGAGTGGACAGTGACTGAAATAGAAGAACATTAAAGAGAAACATCCATTTCCATCATTTTGGTTTTAGAAAATCAGTGGCCAGCTCTAGCAGAGACATGTAAGCAGTGTAAGAATGATTTCGGTACATACATGCACATAAGTGTTTGAGTGTAGGGAGAGCGGTGAATTTGTATATGCTATATTTATAAGTAATTATTTTATCTCACTTGCATGGCTTATTTCACTCTATACGTATTGGCCACTGACATTTTCTATTTCATTTAAATGGAATTCCTCATAGAATGGATAGTGCCAAACAGCATTTAATTCTTGTTCCTAGAAGAACAATTTAAACACAAAGTGTAGGAGATATTAAACATGGCCATTTGTGCTCTATTTAGTAGAAAACCACTAAAAAAAAAAAAAAAAAAAGGTCATCTCTTTACTGTAATGCAGCAGAGTTTGGACTGTGCACAAAAATTCCTGTTTGCCTCCATGACTCACCCTCACCCCAGGACTCTTATCTTCATTCTCCTAGCTGACATTCCAAAACTTTTCTAAATTTCAAGGGGAAACATTATCAAATCATCAAGCAGTTGTTGCAAATTTAGGGGGAAAACAGAAGTCTTAATTGGATCTTGGAAAATAAAGACAAGGATCTCATCTCTTGCAGGAAAACAGACTATTTCTTGTACAAATATTAGAGCTTCTTTGTGGCGCCTCACAAAATCAAGAGTTTTGAAATTATTAATAGAAAGCTAAAAGTTAGAGAAAAACACTTCTAAGAGTTCCAAAGCTCTTTTTTAATGTTATAATTTGAATATATAATATTTACAGGGTAAATAACACCCTATTATTAACAGAGTGATTCAAGCGATGGAAGACTTAGCAGTCACTCTTCCAAACCAAAGCAATTTCTAAAATATTATTTGAAAAAATATATAGTAAAAGGTTTAGCAGTGGAATATTGAGAGTCTATGTCAGGTCCAAAATCCATCTATCTGTTCTGAAAAGCAAGGTGCCTTCTCCTAGCATGATGCCATGATTGTCTACCCAAAATATGTTAGCTCTATGACTCAAAAGGAGCTTGATTCCTACCAGGGCCATGTGGGAGCCATACTGTTCCCACTGTTGCTGCTGTAAACAAAGTTAGGAGTTTTAGGAGTTTAATTGATCAGGATCCTGTCCCTCCTACTTTATTCTCTCCATCAATACTAAGCTTTGCCCTTTGCTTTGTTTGTCAATGACTATAAAAGTTGTGGTGCTAGACAAAACCCTTGAGAGTCCCTTGGACTTCACGGAGATCAACCCAGTCAATCCTAAAGGAAGTCAACCCTGAATCAACACAAGAATGGATGCTAAAGCTGAAGCTCCAGGACTTTAGTACCTGTTGCTCCAATGAGCCAACTCATTGGAGAAGACCCTGATGCTGGGAAAGATTGAGGGCAAAAGGAGAAGGGGAGAGCAGAGAATGAGATGATTAGATAGCATCAGCAACTCAATGAATACGAATTTGCACAACCTTCAAGAGGTAGTGGTGGACAGCAGAGCCTGGTATGCTGCAGTCCCTGGGGTTACAAAGAGCTGGACATGACTTAGCCACTGAACAACAGTGAGTGTCCTCTTTCCAAGCCTTCACATGCTATGCATAAAACCATTAAAAATTGCAGTCACTGTCACTTACCACAGAGCCACTGGAGAAAAAGCACTTTTGTCTGTTTTTTTTTTCACTCTGTCTGAAATTTTGCCCCCCACTTTGTTTTTGAATTTTAGCTTGATTTAGCCAGTATATTCTTAACCTAAGCATTCTGATTTAGCAATTGACATTTTTTTTCATCTTGAACTCTTCAGAGTTTCATCGAATTTAGTTGTAAGATACAAAAACTGGAAGCAAGTCCTTGTTTTAAATCTAGATATTGGGTTGGAGTTAACTAAATTTGGTTACTTTAAATATGTAAAAAAATTGATTACATTTAATGCATTAATTCAACCAGACATTATAATGGAAGTCTTAGTCATTCCATCATGTGCAACTCTTTGCGACCCCATGGACAGGATCCTCTGTCCCTGGAATTCTCCAGGCAAGAATACTGGAGTGGGTGGCCATTCCCTTCTCCAGAGGAAGACATTATAATGGTGGATTTATGCATTCATAAATGCTAGGTGCTTTCTGGATAGCAAATTTGTGAGTTATACAGAAATAATGGCTTATATTGTGTTGCTGTGGATAGTCACAGATGATGGCATTGAGGTCATGTCTCAGTTTGAAAATCTTTATCTGATATTTTTTTGGGCGGGACACCATCCCTCATCCTGCACCCCAAGTTTCTTAGGTTATAGTGAGAAGGCTGTACCAAAAGATGTTCAAAATGCTTGTTGTGTAGAGCAGTGAAGGGAAGGGACAGAATATTTCTCTTTATTTCTCTATATTTTGCTCCCTTCCTCACTGGGGAGCAAAATGAGCTACATCAATGAAGGGAGCAAAAAAATATGGAATAGGAAGTACGGTGGGTCCTTCCATCACCAAGCAGGGAACCCAGTTTTTCGTAAGTCCATTAACGCTATTGTAACCATAGGACCTTGTTCTCTTTCCAGGCCTGGGTCAATGTGACCAAGTAGGTGCTCAGAATATTCACTGCTTTAAATCAGTTAAGCAAAAACTTAATATATGGTGACAAAGCTAATTCCTGATCCTGCTTTAAGGGTACTGTTAATACCTTCCATGCCTTAACTCATTCAGTTGTGACAGTTCTGTAAAGAATGCTACATTGTCACCTTTACCTTTTGACAATCAAGAAAACTGAGGCTTAGAGATGTGTTTTATTGAAGGTCACATAACTTAAAGCCACAGAGCAGGAATTAGAACCCTGGCAGTGTTAAGTAAAACTATGTCAACTGTTCCAGCTACTGTGAACCAGTTAGTGGCACTTGAGACACAAAACTCCCTCCATTTGAGATGATCTTAATTTAATGAGATATAAGGAAAAAAAGTGTATGTTACAATTTATGTATGTATTTTTGATATTTAAAAGATCTGTGCTTTGGTGCTAGACTAAGTAATAGCAAAAAGAGTGGGAAACATAAAGTATTATAGCTGAATGTGGCCAGCACTCTTATACTTGCTCAAGACGTCCATTCATCCTTAATGGCCCCGGGTCTTTAATGCCATGAATGTGTCCCTTAATTCACTGAGAAAAGCAATTTTGTCCCCATGTTCTAGAACTAAAATAATTCAATCTTACTAATTTTGTTTGTTTGAACATTTTTGAGGCACTAAGAATATAGGTTAATTATTATTCTATCATTTCATAAATCATTTTGTTGGATTCTACTTCTACAAGACTCCATATAATAAATGTTTATTATTTTTAAAATGAACAATATGGCTAATGATATATGGTGTTTATAATATAACAGTTTTCCTCTAATCTAACTTGCAAATTTTGACACCATGTAAATAGCAGTCCATAGTATTCACATATAAAATATTTTAGTGTCTATGGATTGTATGTTTTAAAATTCTCTTTGTGACTGTCCGAGAGATAATGTGCTAAAGTAATCAGGAAGTATGAATGTGCTTCTAAAATTCAGATTCTGCCATTCTAGAACCTGATTTAAAACCCCAAAATAAAAATGAATCTAAGCTTGACCAAGTTAGCCATAATAAGAGATGCTTAATTTTGGAGCTGTAGGGAATCTCAGAGCTTACCATTTTCCTGCCTTCATTTTACAGGCCCAGAGGGTAAATTGATGTCCCCAAGGGCAAATAAAGAAGAGTTGGGTCTGAGGTCTCTGGGTTCACGTCTAGAGTTTACCTGCAGCCTGGTGGGATGGTCGTGATGGTATTGGTTCCGCTCCACACTTCGTGGGTCATGAGGAAGGTGACATCATCCTAATAAATCTACTACAGCATGCATTTTATTCCCCTGGAATGAAAATGTGTGCTTTGCTTCTAGATCTACATTAAGAGAAATTCAACCATTGACATTTTAAGGACTTAACCGACCTACTATAAATAGCATTTGTAACAACCTTATATCTGTCATGCCTTGGGAAGTGCATAAATTGTTAGGATTGACCTAGACTATAAAAAATGTCAAATGCAGAAAGTTGAAAATAGGATGTGTAGGCACTGTGTCAAAATGTGTTCTATTTCCAAATTCAATTCTTTTCTTTTTAGCTCTTCAAAAGCAAGCCAAGGCAAACCAAACCGACAAAAAATCTTTCCAAGAATTCCTGTGAATTTGTAACATTTGCCCTTTTGTTTCCTGAATTCAAAAATGATCCCCCCTTTGTGAAATTACAAAATTCTGCAGCTTTTCTAATTCTAATTTTAAAAGCTTAACTTTTATCAAGAGAAAATGTCAGTGAAACCCTTGATTTAAATAGGAAAATAAATTCAAAGTTTAAATTACACAATAATACATGTTATTGAACATTATACAAATTATAAAATAAAATTATACAGAAGAATATCTAAAATTCTTAAAATATAATATCAGCTTCCAGTTTATTTTTATTTTTATTTTCTTTTTAAAATTTTACTTTACAATACTGTATTGGTTTTGCCATACAACAGGAATCTGCCATGGGTGTACAGGTGTCCCCAATCCTGAACCCCCCTCCCACCTCCCTCCCCATACCATCTCTCTCGGTCATCCCAGTGCACCAGCCCCAAGCATCCTGTATCCTGCATCAAACCTAGACTGGCGATTCATTTCTTATATGATATTATACATGTTTCAATGTCGTTCTCCCAAATCATCCCACCCTCTCCCTCTCCCACAGAGTCCAAAAGACTGTTCCATACATCTGTGTCTCTTTTGCTGTCTCTCATACAGGGTTATCCTTACCATCTTTCTAAATTCCATACATATGTGTTAGCATACTGTATTGGTGTTTTTCTTTCTGGCTTACTTCACTCTGTATAATCGGCTCCAGTTTCATCCATCTCATCAGAACTGATTCAAATGAATTCTTTTTAACGGCTGAGTAATACTCCATTGTGTATATGTACCACAGCTTTCTTATCCATTCATCTGCTGATGGACATCTAGGTTGTTTCCATGTCCTGGCTATTATAAACAGTGCTGCGATGAACATTGGGGTACATGTGTCTCTTTCAATTCTGGTTTCCTCGGTGTGTATGCCCAGCAGTGGGATTGCTGGGTCATAAGGCAGTTCTATTTGCAGTTTTTTAAGGATTCTCCACACTTTTCTCCATAGTGGCTGTACTAGTTTGCATTCCCACCAACAGTGTAAGAGGGTTCCCTCTTCTCCACACCCTCTCCAGCATTTATTGCTTGTAGACTTTTGGATTGCAGCCATTCTGACTGGCGTGAAATGGTACCTCCTTGTGATTTGCATTTTTCTGATAATGAGTGATGTTGATCATCTTTTCATGTGTTTGTTAGCCATTTCTTTGGAGAAATGTCTATTTAGTTCTTTGGCCCATTTTTTGATTGGGTCGTTTATTTTTCTGGAATTAAGCTGCAGGAGTTGCTTGTATATTTTTGAGATTAGTTGTTTGTCAGTTGCTTCATTTGCTATTATTTTCTCCCATTCAGAAGGCTGTCTTTTCACCTTGCTTATAGTTTCCTTTGTTGTGCAGAAGCTTTTAAGTTAAATTAGATCCCATTTGTTTATTTTTGCTTTTATTTCCAATATTCTGGGAGGTGGGTCATAGAGGATCCTGCTAGGATGTATGTTGGAGAGTGTTTTGCCTATGTTCTCCTCTAGGAGTTTTATAGTTTCTGGTCTTACATTTAGATCTTTAATCCATTTTGAGTTTATTTTTGTGTTTGGTGTTAGAAAGTGTTCTAGTTTCATTCTTTTACAAGAGGTTGACCAGTTTTCCCAGCACCACTTATTAAAGAGATTGTCTTTAATCCATTGTATATTCTTGCCTCCTTTGTCAAAGATAAGGTGTCCATAGGTGTGTGGATTTATCTCTAGGCTTTCTATTTTGTTCCATTGATCTATATCTCTGTCTTTGTGTCAGTACCATACTGTCTTGATGACTGTAGCTTTGTAGTAGAGCCAGAAGTCAGGCAGGTTGATTCCTCCAGTTCCATTCTTCTTTCTCAAGATTGCTTTGGCTATTTGAGGTTTTTTGTATTTTCATACAAATTGTAAAATTATTTGTTCTAGCTCTGTGAAAAATACAGCTGGTAGCTTGATAGGGATTACATTGAATCTGTAGATTGCTTTGGGTAGTGTACTCATTTTCACCCTATTGATTCTTCCGATCCATGAACATGGTATATTTCTCCATCTATTAGTGTCCTCTTTGATTTCTTTCACCAGTGTTTTATAGTTTTCTATATATAGGAGTTTAGTTTCTTTAGGTAGACATATTCCTAAGTATTTTATTCTTTTCGTTGCAATGGTGAATGGAATTGTTTCCCTAATTTCTTTTTCTACTTTCTCATTATTAGTGTATAGGAATTCAAGGGATTTCTGTGTGTTGATTTTGTATCCTGCAACTTTACTATATTCATTGATTAGTTCTAGTAATTTTCTGGTAGAGTCTTTAGGGTTTTCTATGTAGAGGATCATGTCATCTGCAAACAGTGAGAGTTGTACTTCTTCTTTTCCAATTTGGATTCCTTTTATTTCTTTTTCTCCTCTGATTGCTGTGGCCAAAACTTCCAGAAGTATGTTGAATAGTAGCGGTGAAAGTGGGCACCCTTGACTTCCTCCTGACTTTAGGGGAAATGCTTTCAATTTTTCACTATTGAGGATAATGTTTGCTGTGGGTTTGTCATATATAGCTTTATTATGTTGAGGTATGTTCCTTCTATTCCTGCGCTCTAGAGAGTTTTTATCATAAATGGATGTTGAATTTTGTCAAAGGCTTTCTCTGCATCTATTGAGATAATCATATGGCTTTTATTTTTCAATTTGTTAATGTAGTGAATTACATTGATTGATTTGTGGATATTGAAGAATCCTTGCATCCCTGGGATAAAGCCCACTTGGTCATGGTGTATGATCTTTTTAATGTGTTGTTGGATTCTGATTGCTAAAATTTTGTTAAAGATTTTTGCATCTATATTCATCAGTGATATTGGCCTGTAGTTTTCTTTTTTGTGGCATCTTTGTCAGGTTTTGGTATTAGGGTGATGATGGCCTCATAGAATGAGTTTGGAAGTTTACCTTCCTCTGCAATTTTCTGGAAGAGTTTGAGTAGGATAGGTGTTAGCTCTTCTAGAAATTTTTGGTAGAATTCAATTGTGAAGCCGTCTGGACCTGGGCTTTTGTTTGCTGGAAGATTTCTGATTACAGTTTCCATTTCCATGCTTGTGATGGGTCTGTTAAGATTTTCTATTTCTTCCTGGTTCAGTTTTGGAAAGTTGTACTTTTCTAAGAATTTGTCCATTTCTTCCACATTGTCCATTTTATTGGCATATAATTGCTGATAGTAGTCTCTTATGATCCTTTGTATTTCTGTGTTGTCTGTTGTGATCTCTCCATTTTCATTCCTAATTTTATTGATTTGATTTTTCTCTCTTTGTTTCTTGATGAGTCTGGCTAATGGTTTGTCAATTTTATTTATCCTCAAAGAACCAGCTTTTGGCTTTGTTGATTTTTTTCTATGGTCTCTTTTGTTTATTTGCATTTATTTCTGCCCTAATTTTTAAGATTTCTTTCCTCTACTAAACCTGGGGTTCTCCATTTCTTCCTTTTCTAGTTGCTTTACGTGTAGAGTTAGGTTATTTATTTGACTTTTTCTTGTTTCTTGAGGTATGCCTGTATTGCTATGAACTTTCCCCTTAGAACTGTTTTTACAGTGTCCCACTGGTTTTGGGTTGTTGTGTTTTCATTTTCATTCATTTCTATGCATATTTTGATTTCTTATTTTATTTCTTCAGTGATTTGTTGGTTATTCAGAAGTGTGTTGTTTAGCCTCCATATGTTGGAATTTTTAATAGTTTTTCTCCTGTAATTGAGATCTAATCTTAATGCATTATGGTCAGAAAAGATGCTTGGAATGATTTCAATCTTTTTGAATTTACCAAGGCTAGATTTATGGCCCAGGATGTGATATATCCTGAAGAAGGTTCCGTGTGCACTTGAGAAAAAGTTGAAATTCATTGTTTAGGGGTGAAATGTCCTATAGATATTAATTAGCACTAACTGGTCTATTGTATCATTTAAAGTTTGTGTTTCTTTGTTAATTTTCTGTTTGGTTGATCTATGCATAGGTGTGAGTGGGGAATTAAAGTCTCCCACTATTATTGTGTTATTAATTTCCCCTTTCATACTTGTTAGCATTTGTCTTACATATTGCGGTGCTCCTGTGTTGAGTGCATATATATTTATAATTGTTTTATCTTCTTCTTGGATTGACTGTTTGATCATTATGTAGTGTCCTTCTTTGTCTCTTTTCACAGCCTTTGTTTTAAAGTCTATTTTATCTGATATGAGTGTTGCTCCTCCTGCTTTCTTTTGGTCTCTATTTGCGTGGAATATCTTTTTCCAGCCCTTCACTTTCAGTCTGTATGTGTCCCTTGTTTTGAGGTGGATCTCTTGTAGACAACATATATAGGGGTCTTGTTTTTGTATCCATTCAACCAGTCTTTGCCTTTTTGGTTGGGGCATTCAACCCATTTACATTTAAGGTAATTATTGATAAGTATGATCCCTGGGATTTCTTTGGAAGGAATGATGCTAAAGCTAAAACTCTAGTACTTTGGCCACCTCAAGCAAAGAGTTGACTCATTGGAAAAGACTTTGATGCTGGGAGGGATTGAGGGCAGGAGGAGAAGGGGACTACCAAGGATGAGATGGTTGAATGGCATCACTGACTCGATGGAGGTGAGTCTGAGTGAACTCCGGGAGTTGGTGATGGACAGGGAGGCCTGGTGCGCTGTGATTCATGGGGTCGCAGAGAGTCGGACACGACTGAGCGACTGAACTGAACTGATGATCCCGTTGCCATTATACTTTATTTTTTTGGGTTCTGGTTTGTACACCCTTTTTGTGTTTCCTGTCTAGAGAATATCCTTTAGCATTTGTTGGAGAGCTGGTTTGGTGGTGCTGAATTCTCTCAGCTTTTGCTTGTCTGTAAAGCTTTTGATTTCTCCTTCGTATTTGAATGAGATCCTTGCTGGGTACAGTAATCTGGGCTGTAGGTTATTTTCTTTCATCACTTTAAGTATGTCTTGCCATTCCCTCCTGGCCTGAAGAGTTTCTATTGAAAGATCAGCTGTTATCCTTATGGGAATCCCCTTGTGTGTTATTGGTTGTTTTTCCCTTGCTGCTTTTAATATTTGTTCTTTGTCTTTGATCTTTGTTAATTTGATTAATGTGTCTTGGGGTGTTTCACCTTGGGTTTATCCTGTTTGGAACTCTCTGGGTTTCTTGGACTTGGGTGATTATTTCCTTTCCCATTTTAGGGACGTTTTCAACTATTACCTCATCAAGTATTTTCTCATGGTCTTTCTTTTTGTCTTCTTCTTCTGGGACTCCTACAATTTGAATGTTGGAGCGTTTCATATTGTCCTGGAGGTCTCTGAGATTGTCCTCATTTCTTTTAATTCGTTTTTCTTTTTTCCTCTCTGATTCATTTATTTTTACCATTCTATCTTCTATTTCACTAATCCTATCTTCTCCGTTATTCTACTATTTGTTGCCTCCAGAGTGTTTTTGATCTCATTTATTGCATTATTCATTATATATTGACTCTTTTTTATTTCTTCTAGGTCCTTGTTAAACCTTTCTTGCATCTTCTCAATCCTTGTCTCCAGGCTATTTATCTATGATTCCATTTTTATTTCAAAATTTTGGATCATTTTCACTATCGTTATTCAGAATTCTTTATCAGGTAGATTCCCTATCTCTTCCTCTTTTGTTTGGTTTGGTGGACATTTCTCCTGTTCCTTTACCTGCTGGGTATTCCTCTGTCTCTTCATCTTGGTTATATAACTGCGTTTGGGGTGGCCTTTCTATATTCTGGGAATTTGTGGAGTTCTCTTTATTGTGGGGTTTCCTCGTCATGGGTGGGGTTGTATCAGTGGCTTGTCAAGGTTTCTTGGTTAGGGAGGCTTGTGTCAGTATTCTGGTGGGTGGGGCTGGATTTCTTCTCTCTAGAGTGCAATGAAGTGTCCAGTAATGAGTTATAAGATGTCAGTGGTTTTGGAGTAACTTTGGACAGCCTGTATATTGAAGCTCAGGGGTGTATTCCTGGGTTCCTGGAGAATTTGTGTGGTATATATTGCTCTGGAACTTTTGGCCCTTGGGTGATGCTTGGATTCAGTGTATGTATGGAGGCGTTTGATGAGCTCCTATCGATTAATGTTCCCTGGATTCAGGAGTTCTCTGATGTTCTCAGGATTTGGACTTAAGCCTCCTGCTTCTGGTTTTCAGTCTTATTTTTACAGTAGTCTCAAGACTTCTCCTTCTATACAGCACCGTTGATAAAACATCTAGGTTAAAGATGAAAAGTTTCTCCACAGTGAGGAACACCCAGAGAGGTTCACAGAGTTACATGGAGAAGAGAAGAGGGAGGAGGGAGTTAGAGGTGACCCAAATGAGATGAGGTGGAATCAAAAAAGGAGAGAGAAAGCTAGCCAGTAATCATCTGGACTGCTCAGATATGTTCACGGAGTTATACAAAGAAAAGAAGAGGGAGGAAGGAGATAGATAGAAGTGGCCAGGAGGATAAAAGAGGTGAATGAAAAAGAGAGAGACAGATCCAGCCAGTAACCAGTTCCCTAAGTGTTCTCCACCGTCTGGAACACACAGAGATTCACATAGTTGGGTAGAGAAGAGCAGGGGGAGGGAGGAGACATAGGCGACCTGGTGGAGAAAAAGGCGAGTCCAAAGGAGGAGAGAGCAGTCAAGCCAGTTGCTCTCCAGTAAAAATGGGTACTGAAGAATGGGTTTTTGAAGGTACAAAATTGATAACAAATACCAAAAAGCAAAGATTACAAATCTAGAGTAGAGGTTGGATTTTCAAAAATACAATATTAAAGAAAAGAAGAAGAAAAAGTCACAAGAATTATTAAATATATATATATATGAAGTTTGCTTTAAAAATAGGGTCTTTTTTGAAAAGTAATAGTAGGTTATAAAAAATGAAAATTAAAGGAGTAATAGAGGACCTAAAATTTTTAAAAAGTTATTAAAAAAAGAAGAAAAAGAAAAAGAATGATCATAAAAATAGTTAAGATATATCTAGGACTTTCTCTGGTGTTGTTGTGGGCAGTGTGGGGTCAGTTCATTTTCAGATAGTTCCTTCGTCTGGCTTATATTTCTCAAGATCTACAGGCCCCTTCCTATGTAGTCGGTACTAACGACAGGGTTTTAATCTATTGCACCTGTCACTTCCAAGGTGGGTCCCTCTGTTTTAGCTTCTTCTGTTTGCTGGTCTCTTCAGTGTCTGATTTCTGCCCTGACATAAGGGGGGTGGTGGTGGACACTTTTTTTTTTTTAGGCTCACTTGTTCAGTCGCGCTGTGGGGTGGGAGGGACACTGCAAACAAATAACACTGGCGAGTGCTCGCAGTGTCTCAGCCACACTGGGCCTGCCCCCGCTCACGGTGCACACCGCTCAGGCTCTAGGTTGCTCAGCCGGGAACCGTCTAAGGCCGGCCCTGGGCTGCATGCACCTCCCAGGTCTAAGCTGCTCAGGTTCAGGCACTCAGGTAGTCCTCAGGGGCGCAGACTCCGTTGGGCCTGCGTTTTGTGCCCTTCCCAGGTTCAAGTAGCTCAGGTGTTTGGCGAGCGCGGTCACTGCAACTTATGACCTCTCCCGTCCCTGTTGCTCACTTTTCTGGGTGTACAACTGGTGCACCTTCTCAGGAGTATGATGACTCTCCAGAACCCCAAGAAGTCTTAGTTAGCAAAGAAGCCTGTTTGCAGTTTGGAAGATAATGTCTCTCTGGGGCTGCGATTGCCCCTTTCCGGCCCTTCTGGCTCTGGCTGCCTGTCACCGGAGGGGGATGGTCTGCAGCCGGCTAATTCTGTTCCATCCTTTGTTCTGTGTGCGGTCCTGCCTGTGTCTTATCTTAGAGCTTTATGTGTGGTAGCTATCCCACAGTCTGGTTTGCTGGCCCAAGTTAGTTCCCTCTGGTTACCCTTGGGGCATTTGGGCCCAATCCTTAAAAAGCAATGCAGCCCGCGCCTCCCTGCCCAGCCCCCACTTGCTAGTGGTGGCGGATGCAGGCATCTGTGCTGCTTTTCCGCTGGGGGAGTTACCACTAGGCTCGTAATCTGTGGGTTTAATTATTTATTTATTTTCCCTCCCTGTTATGTTGCCCTCTGTGCTTCCAAGGCTCACCACAGACTCGGCAGTGAGAGTGTTTCCTGGTGTTTGGAAACTTCTCCCTTTTTAAGATTCCCTTCCCGGGACGGAGCTGCCTCCCTACCTCTTTTGTCTCTTTTTCTTTTTGTCTTTTATATTTTTTCCTACCTCTTTTTGAAGACAATGAGCTGCTTTTCTGGATGCCTGATGTCCTCTGCCTCCATTCAGAAGTTGTTTTGTGGAATTTACTCAGCATTTAAATGTTCTTTTGATGAATTTGTGGGGGAGAAAGTGGTCTCCCTGTCCTATTCCTTTGCCATCTTCTCAAGTTTATTTATAGCCTTAAGGAAATTTAAGGTTTAGAGGGAAAATAGACTAATCTTCCCATCGAGTAGACTCGGTAAAGTCTGTATGTTTATGCTGCAGGTTTCAAGAGGAGTTTTCCAGTAAGGTCAGAAAAAGTGGGTAATAATCAAAGGCTGGATAAACAAGAAAAATTCTGGGAAATGTAAATGGCGAATGTGGTTTCGATTCTGTGTTTCCCCAGGAATCTGAATTCTACACAATGAAAAGAACTGCCTTCCACCCTCTTAGGGTTTATGGCTGCACCTGCAGATTAAACTGACATGGGACAGATGAAAAGGAGAAAAGCATATACATTTTAGGTAGCTCTCATAGGTACATGGGTGTCTTCAGAAGGCAAATGAAGACCCAAGGAAGCCATTAAAACCAAAAGCTTAACTGCCTTTTTAAACAAAGAATGATACATTTTAAGGATGTAGTAAGTCAAAGGGCTTGGGCTAGAGGGCAGTTAATTGAGGCAGTGATTAGGAAATATTTGGGGAAATTAATTGAAGATAAAAGGGTTTTAATTGGAGAAGGAAATGGCAACCCACTCCAGTATTCTTGCATGGAGACTCCTATGGACCAGAGGAGCCTGATGGGCTATAGTCCATGGGGTTGCAAAGAGTCAGACATGACTGAGTGACTTAAAAGCATAGGAGTTTAATCAGGTTTTTAAGTTTCCAACTCCTGCCTTGCCTTTGTCTCCCAGTCTTTTTTCATAAGAATCTTGTTAATTCTCTTCCTGGGGCAGGGAAGGTGCCTGTTTCATCATAGTTTTTAGGACTCACTTTTTGGTAGAAAGAGGTCAATCAGAGAGTCCTGCCTGCATCTGCTGTTTCTCAAGTGCCTTCGGTTCACAATAATCAATATACAAAGAGGCATATTTTGGGGTGGCATATTCTGAACCCCTTCAACATTAATGTATCGTGAAGAAAGCTGAGCGCCAAAGAATTGATGCGTTTGAACTGTGGTGTTGGAGAAGACTCTTGAGAGTCCCTTGGACTGCAAGGAGATCCAACCAGTCCATTCTGAAGGAGATCAGCCCTGGGATTTCTTTGGAAGGAATGATGCTGAAGCTGAAACTCCAGTACTTTGGCAACCTCAAGTGAAGAGTTGACTCATTGGAAAAGACTCTGATGCTGGGAGGGATTGGGGGCAGGAGGAGAAGGGGACGACATAGAGTGAGATGGCTGGGTGGCATCACTGACTCGACGGACATGAGTTTGAGTGAGCTCTGGAAGTTGGTGATGGACAGGGAGGCCTGGCGTGCTGCGATTCATGGAGTCGCAAAGAGTTGGGCACGACTGAGTGACTGAACTGAACTGAACTGAACACTGGATTTACTGTTTATAAAGTGTCTACTGAATTTTAATAATCAGACTTGGAAATCACGGAGTTTAGTTACAGTAAGCATGTGAGAAGGAGAGACTAGCCTTTGTTAACTGCAGGAAAGTCTCATGTGCTGAAATAAATGCACATTCAAGCAATGAGAAGTAAACAAAGGACTCCAACTGTAGAATGATACCATGTAAAATCACTCTTACTTATAAAGAGATCTGTGGTTCCTTGTCATTTTCCACAGGAAAACTTAAATATTTATGGATTCTATTTTCACTGTCATATATGTGGTACTTTGAAAATATTCCTTTGTTTTCCTGTTTAAAGAAATGGTTGCGATGGAGATGCAGCCATAAAGAACAGACTTGTAGACATGGCGGCTGGGGAGGTACTGGGCGGCGGGGAAGGAGAAGGGTGGGAAGAATTGAGAGTAACATGGAAACATACATTGCCTGTATGCCAAGTCATCAGTCATGTCCAGCTCTGTGTGAGTCTGTGAACTGTATGTAGCCTGCCAGGCTCCTCTGTCCATGGGATCCTCCAGGCAAGGTTATTGGAGTGGGTTGCCGTGCCCTCCTCCAGGGCATCTTCCCAACCCAGGGATTGAAACTGTGTCTCTGCACTAGCAGGTGGGTTCCTTACCACTAGCACCACCTGGGAAGCCCATATTCACACACACATATAAATATGCATATGTATGTACATATATATGTGTGTGTGTGTGTGTGTGTTTCTTTTTTAGGTAGAGGCTTATATATCCAGTAAATTGGTAAAGAATCTCAGATTTATAGTGTTTTCTGTCCTTTCTTCCCTCCTATATTTAGTGTACTATCTGCCTATAGTTATTTGGTAATAAGAGCATTGGGCTTTCCTGGTGGCTCAGACAGCAGGGAATCTGCCTGCAATGAAGTTTGATCCCTGGGTCAGGAAGATCCCCTGGAGAAGGGAAGGGCAACCCACCCAGTATTTTGTCTGGAGAATCCCATGGACAGAGGAGCCTGGTGGGCTACAGTCCATAGGGATGCAGAGAGATGGTCACTGAGCGACTGACACAGCATAGAGTCTTATATCTTTGTATCATATAATACCATTAAAATTATTTTTTAAATCATTCACTCTCCACTTAGCACTGCTGCTGCTGCTGCTAAGTCACTTCAGTCGTGTCTGACTCTGTGTGACCTCATAGACGGAAGCCCACCAGGCTCCCCCATCCCTGGGATTCTCCAAGCAAGAACACTGGAGTGGGTTGCCATTTCCTTCTCCAATGCATGAAAGTGAAAAGTGGAAGTGAAGTCACTCAGTCGTGTCCGACTCTTAGCGACCTTGTGGACTGCAGCCTACCAGGCTCCTCCATCCATGGGATTTTCCAGGCAAGAGTACTGGAGTGGGGTACCATTGCCTTCTCCGCCATTTAGCACTATCCAACATCTTTTCTGCCCTTAGCGGAACTAAAAAGCCTCTTGATGAAAGTGAAGGAGGAGAGTGAAAAAGTTGGCTTTAAGCTCAACATTCAGAAAACGAAGATCATGGCATCTGGTCCCATCACTTCATGGGAAATGGATGGGGAAATGGTGGGAACAGTATCAGACTTTATTTTTGGGGGCTCCAAAATCACTGCAGATGGTGATGAAATTAAAAGATGCTTACTCCTTGGAAGGAAAGTTATGACCAACTTAGATAGCATATTCAAAAGCAGAGACATTAGTTTGCCAACAAAGGTCCATCTAGTCAAGGCTATGGTTTTTCCAGTGGTCATGTGTGGATGTGAGAGTTGGACGGTGAAGAAAGCTGAGCGCCGAAGAATTGATGCTTTTGAACTGTGGTGTTGGAGAAGACTCTTGAGAGTCCCTTGGACTGCAAGGAGATCCAACCAGTCTGTTCTAAAAGAGATCAGTCCTCGGTCTTCTTTGGAAATACTGATGTTGAAGCTGAAACTCCAATACTTTGGTCACCTCATGTGAAAAGTTGAGTCATTGGAAAAGACCCTGATGCTGAGAAGGATTGGGGACAGGAGGAGAAGGGGATGACAAAGGATGAGATGGCTGGATGGCATCACTGACTCAATGGACGTGAGTTTGAGTGAACTCCAGGAGTTGGTGATGGACAGGGAGGCCTGATGTGCTGCGATTCCTGGGGTCGCAAAGAGTCGGACATGAGTGAGCAAATGAACTGCACTAAACATCTTTTCCAAGGAATTTGCTTTTTAAGAAATACAATTCCTTGTCGATACATGCTGAGGTCATTCACAGGTAAATTATGATACCATGGAAACTAAACTTAATTGTTCACTCTTATTATGATCTGTTTAGTCTTATATTTTGACAGCATTCAAGTTTAAAGGGATTTGTGCATGCTAAATCTTTTCAGTCATGTCTAACTCTGTGTGAACCTATGGACTGTAGCCCACCAGACTTTTCTATCCGTCGGGTTCTCCAGGCAAGGATCCTTCTCCAGGACATCTTCCTGACCTGGAGATGACCACATCTCTTCCGTCTCCTGCATTGGCAGTCAGATTCTTTACCGCTAGCACCGCATGGGAAGCCCATAGGAATGTGTGACTGAACAAAACCTAGCTTTAGGGTACTAACTAGAAGTCTCTGCTTAATACAACCCCAGGGCAGCTGCTCAACATTTAAAAATAGAGGGTGAGGGGATTCATTACAATGCTGGATTGCTAACTTTTCTAGGAAATGGATTTTCTGAATGACATCAGAATTGCTGCGTAGCTTCTATTGGCCCCAGGTGGAGAGACTCTACCTCCCCCATACCCTGAATATATCCCAAATACTCCCTGTTGTTTTCCCACTAGCAGGGCCAAGTGTCTTTGATGTTAACTTAGCATCTTTTCCCTGGTCATCTTTTAATCAAGGAGAACATTGTCTCTGTTACCTGTATCTCTCTCAAAAGTCAGAAAATCGCACACAAATCAGTGGAGCTACACGAGTTTTACAAGCTAGCAGCCCTGATGTGTATGAACTGCTGTCCGCTCTGACCAGTGAAGTTCTAGTTTTAGGCGCTTCAATTATTTTAGCCTTGTTAGGACTGGTTCTCTGCACAAGTGGTGGGAACATTGCTCATTTATGGAAATGAATGAATTCAGCCTGCTCACAGGGGCCTCAGTGGACATGTGGGTGTCACGGAGTAATGGACGGCACCCATGTTCACAGTGAATCAGATCCCCTCCAATGCCCGGTTCACTGAGGTATGTTGATGGTGGGGCCGCAGAGTACCATTTAGTATCTCATCAGACAGGACCCGACTGCTCTAACGGAGAGGAAAGAACACATTATGTCACAACGTGTGTACATTCTGAGCTTTATTAACCCTATTTTATGGCTGAGATAAAAGAGTCACCCAAAGGTATGTGAAATCAAACCAAAAGTAAAATGAAGCTGTGATGTACTACATCCTATGCACAAACTCAAAACATTCTAAACATGTGTCCCAATCTCTTGCCAGGAGGTGCAAATCATCTGTACCAATTCATTGGGCTTTCAGGAAAGTACAGAAAGTAAAATAAATAAAAATGACATCTTTACTAGCCACCTAGTACAGATTGCTGCTTGTCCAGGAAACTTTGCAGTTGTTGGGAAAGTGTCTACTGTTTGAAAAAATACTTAGTTGACATGTTTAGATTCATGTGAATTTTTACGATATGGAATTGAATAAGATTAAACATTAAAATGTGTGATAGCTAAAGATGGCATATAACGATTCCATCTAAAAATTAAGGTGGTGAAAACATGTGAATCCATATATATAACATATTTCAAAGAAGAATGTTTGACATTTGGGTTTGTTTTTAGGGAAGTCTCAACTCCATTCAAATCCCTAATGCTTTTATGGTGTTGGGTTTGTCATATCTTTTGAGAAAAACATGGTTGTAAATATTCATCTGAAATCCTTCAATCACTAGAGAAGCCTTGAGTTCTTTGAAATTCTGAGTATCAACCATGCATCGTCAGAAAGCTTTGCATTCTTTAATGACATAGTTATCTTCGTTGTCTGGCTGTGTCTAACCTTTATCAACATGATTGGATGGTTAGCTGCTCTCATGGAGGTCTTTGCTCTCTCTGCTTCCTCACAGTCTTCTAACCCACCAATTCTGCCACATCAACATAGGGGTTACCTTTCCAAGATGCTGGTCCTACACCTTCCCCTTAGGACACCATCATTGCACACTTAGACCTGTATCTTTCGTATGAAGTGGTAGACTCTTCATCTTCCAAGTTAAACCTTTACAGGCCTCGTGAACCTTATATATCAAACTCAGGCAGAACTACTGAGCTCTTTAAGGAAACTGCATATGTATGTTCTTCCCCTATCTGTCTGGATTTTTCTTAATCTTGCTACTGCTGCTGCTGCTAAGTCGCTTCAGTCTTGTCCAACTCTGTGCGACCCCAGAGACGACAGCCCACCAGGCTCCCCCTTCCCTGGGATTCTCCAGGCAAGAACACTGGAGTGGGTTGCCATTTCCTTCTCCATTTCTTAATCTTAATTTCTTTTAATAAAGGAGCTCGTCTATTAGTTCTTTAATAAAACTCACCTCTGTTCCTCAATAGTCCCACTTTCTTGGTACAATAATGTGGGTGTAGAGGATATTTCAGTGAATGCTAGTTGATATCAGACATTTACTAGTGATTTCTCAAATTCTCTTTTTTCAGATCTATGGGATAACTCTTACCAATAATCTTAAAAAGATTTTTTTTTCTTTTTTGATTTGGCCAAATTTTTTCTATTTTTTTCTTAATTATAGTAAAAAGATTTTCTGTAGAAAATATTTTGGAATATATATTATTTGAGATATAGGAAAGCTGATAGCTCAGTTGGTAGAGAATTGGCCTGCAATGCAGGAGACCCCAGTTTGATTCCTGGGTTGGGAAGATCCACTGAAGGATAGGCTACCCACTCTAGTATTCTTAGGCTTCCCTTGAACTCAGCTGGTCAAGAATCCACCTGCAATGCAGGAGACCTGGGTTCGATCCGTGGGTTGGGAAGATCCCCTGGAGAAGGGAAAGGCTACCCACTCCAGTATTCTTGCCTGGAGAATTCCTCCAACTGTATAAGTCCCTGGGGTCACAGAGTCAGACAAGACTGAGTGAGTTTCGCTTTCTTTTATTTCAAGGCCAACAGGAGTATCTTGAAATATGGTATTCAGTTCAGTTCAGTTCAGTCACTCAGTCGTGTCCGACTCTTTGCGACCCCATGAATCTCAGCACCCCAGGCCTCCCTGTCCATCACCAACTCCTGGAGTTCACTCAGACTCACGTCCATCGAGTCAGTGATGCCAAACAGCCATCTCATCCTCTGTCGTCCCCTTCTCCTCCTGCCCCCAATCCCTCCCAGCATCAGTGTCTTTTCCAATGAGTCAACTCTTCACATGAGGTGGCCAAAGTACTGGAGCTTCAGCTTTAGCATCATTCCTTCCAAAGAAATCCCAGGGCTGATCTCCTTCAGAATGGACTGGTTGGATCTCCTTGCAGTCCAAGGGACTCTCAAGAGTCTTCTCCAACACCGCAGTTCAAAAGCATCAATACTTTGGTGCTCAGCCTTCTTCATAGTCCAACTCTCACATCCATACATGACCACAGGAAAAACCATAGCCTTGACTAGATGGACCTTAGTCGGTAAAGTAATGTCTCTGCTTTTGAATATGCTATCTAGGTTGGTCATAACTTTTCTTCCAAGGAGTAAGCCTCTTTTAATTTCATGGCTGCAGTCACCATCTGCAGTGATTTTGGAGCCCCAAAAAATAAATGTAAGGTCGCACCCCCAGGGGCCATGATGGGCCGCCCCTCCTCTCCCTCCCACCAGCGAGAAAGTCCCTAATGGAGGATCCTCCCAGATCCCAGGGACCAATGACAGCACACTTCGCCCGTTGCCATGACGAGGCGCCCCCTCCTCAGTCCCTAACGGAGGGAGCCTCCCAGATGCCAGGGACCAATGACAGCACACTCTGCCAGCTAAAGCCGCCCCGCCCCAGCCGCATAGAGAAACCTATCAGCTTGCGACACCATGAACCAGCAGCCTATCCAAACCTCCATCCACTAGCCCAGCCATCCCTCGCAACATGCATATATGAACAAACTTCCAACGTGGTTGGGCGCGTGGATTTCCTCGACCTGCCCCATTCGGGTCCGGGAACCCCGCCCGGGAGCGCTTCGCCATTAAAGCCCGTTAAACATTTTTTGGTGTACCTGGTCGTCTTTTACCTAACAATAAAATCTGACACTGTTTCCACTGTTTTCCCATCTATTTCCCATGAAGTGATTGGACCAGAAATATGGTATATTGATAGGAAATTTAACGTATAGTAAGGCCAACATATCAGGAAACAACTGTCACTGAAAAGGTAGTTTTATTATTAAAGTTCTGAGGAGGAGAGGGCAAGTCTACCCTTGGGGGGCATGGGGAGGGCAGAGAGGTAGGGGGGAGAATGGGAAAAAGCCTTCTCTGTGGTTTCCACAGGAAGGAATGGGTGAGGCCAAGCAAGCTGGTTAAGGATTGGCTAGTTTGAATAATTTCAGAGGCTCTGGGACAGGGGCCTTGTCCGCGGTTGTTTGGTTCCTGACCCTGGAGGGATTAGGGCAGGTGGATACTGGCCTGGAGGCTGAGAACCAGAGAGAGGAGATAGCTAGGCTGTGGACTCTTGACTGGTCGGTCTGTATTTGGAGAACATCCTTACAAAGTGGCTCACTCTGGGAGTCATCAGCAAGGCCCGCATGTCAACACATCAACATACAGAAAACGGAAGTGAGTGAGTGAAGTCGCTCAGTCATGTCTGACTCTTTGTGACCCCATGGAGTGTAGTCTACCAGGTTCCTCCATCTGTGGGATTTTCCATGCAAGAGTACTGGAATGGGTTGCCATTTCCTTCTCCAGGAGACCTTCCTGACCCAGGGATTGAACCCTGGTCTCCTGCATGGTAGGCAGATGCTTTACTGTGTGAGCCACCAGGGAAGCTCCAGCAAATGGAAGACATGGTTAATGCTGAGGGGAAAGTGGATGCTAGCCCTGGTAGCTCTGAAAAATTACCAGGTTGTGACACCTCTTTCACCATTCCCCTTGTATTTATGTGGATTGTCTATCTTTTCCTAAGTATTGTGTAAATTACCAGGAAAACAGTGCTTCAAAACACATTGCTAAATCAAATTACCATCCCTTAGCCAATTTAGGAATGAAATTTGGATCCAACACTGACAACAGTATTTTCCTGGAACTAGAAGAAATAAGTTTAACTGAGCAATGATTTTAAAAAATCTGAGATAAATGTTGAGACTAATTCTTATTAAGAAACGTTCTGGGGGATTTCTTGATGTCTGATTCCTTTCTTCATTAGTGGAAGATGTATTTAGTACTCCTCAGTCAGTTCAGTTCAGTCGCTCAGTCGTGTCCAACTCTTTGCGACCCCATGAACCGCAGCACACCAGGCCTCCCTGTACATCACCAACTCCCAGTGATCACTCAGACTCACGTCCATTGAGTCGGTGACGCCATCCTCTAGACAGTATTTTCCTTAGCAGAAAAATAGATTGTGTATGGTAAAAACTGTAGAGCTCTTTTCAGTAAACAGTGATATTATCACAGAGAAGATGGGTCTAATTGGTTTGACTTTTCGATTTATAAAAATAAATAGGAATAGCTTCAATATGGATTTATTACAAATAGATTTTATGCTAATGTTTAATGCTGAAATCGCTTATTACCACTGTATTATTAGATATATCAGAACTGTGACCCTGTCCTGAAGTGGATCACTCTGATTTTCTGATGTCCTCTGTGTGTGTAAATGACCATTTCTCTTAAATGCATTCAGTTTAAAGGCAAATATATATATATACATATATATATATTGCTATATATATATACATATAGTTGCTCACTCACGAGGTTAATGCAAGGGACTGTGTGTGAGGTGGTGGGAACCTGGTGGCAGTGCATATAAAAAGTCAGCTATGTGTTTGAAAAACACGGATGTGCTAAATTTCATTAGATTAGGAAATAACAGGATGTAGGTCCCCAAGACAGGGAGGAGCTAAAGAAAGGCCCAGAGCTCTGTCTTGAGTGACTGTATAATGGATATAAGGCCTGGAGGAAGAATTACGTGTTGAGCAAGTAGGGTTAGACATGCCTGTGGAAAGGCCATGTGGATATCAGAATCCACATGTTATGGATAAATGATATCAGACACCTCTGATGTGATTGTTGTTGCTCTGTCACGAGCTATCAAGCACTTAAGGGCAAAACAACACATTTTAAAGAGAAATATTGCACAAAATGTGAGATGCTGACCTTCCTGAAAGAGCCTTTATGGTTTTTATTTTGTTTTATTTTTCCCCAAGTAGAAGTGATTTTTTTGAAGTCCATCTCTAGATTATTTTCCAAAGGATTTGAAGAAGGCTTGTTTGCTCCTATTACTCTAAATTAGCTGTTATTGACCTTTTGAAATCTATTAACTATTTATTTATATTTAAACCACAGATATATTGAATGAAAAGGGCAGCAGGTTAGAAAAAGGAGATTAATCAAGTAGAAACAGTCTGCATATGTGATGAGATGGACAAGGTTCTATCCCAGTTAATGTCTATCAATTAGATAACACCAAGTCAAAAATAATGGCATGAATTTTTTCCTTTGCCACAAAAAATGTAGCATAAAATCACCATTTTTTTCTCTTACAGTCAAAACCTTGGCTATATTAGTAGCTGTGGCACCACAGTGAATTAGAGTGATTCTTGAAATTTATTCCATTCTTATGATTCAAACTGTTAAAGAAAATGTTTAAAATAATAGTGTTTATTATACTTTAATGCACCATTCAACAAATACTTAATGAATATAGACTAAGACACTGTTCTAAGTTCTGAGCTTTTTTTGTTGTTATTCAGTTGCCAAGTCATATCTGATTCTCTGCAACCCCATGGACTACAGCATGCCAGGCTTCCCTGTCCTTCACTGTCTCCCAGAGTTTGCTCAAACTCATGTCCATTGAGTTGGTGATGCTGCCCAACCATCTCATCCTCTGTTACCGCCATTCTCCTCCTACACTTAAATCTTTCCCAGCATCAGTATCTTTTCCCAAAATGGAGCGTTTCCGAATAATGTTAGGTAGAAATAAATGCTATGAAGAAGAAGGGTGGTGAGTGAATATAGAGATGAAGATGATGATGTGGTATTTTGCAAAGAAAGGTCAACCTATCTAGAATATTGACTACTGATTTTAAAAAGAATATGTAGATTTGCATCTACCTAAAAGCTGGCAAAACTAAGCAAATTCCACCTTCTAGTGTTTTCAACTTTAGTTTCAGAGATGTATTTCAAACTCTTGAATGTGACTTGGGTATTTATTTATATACATTACATAATGTTAGACTTCATAGTAACTCATTAACATGCATCTCTACTGATATCTTTAAGCAGTTAAAGTGCTTTAATTAAGCATTTTGGAAATTGAAAGTAAGGAAATAATTATTCCAGTGCTCAGGAATCTCACTGCAAGAATGTTCATTATAGAAATGTTTGGATTTGTAGAAAACCAGAGTTAACTTAGATGTACAAAAAGTATTTTGCTATCTATGTGGTGTGATTGTAACTAATTTAAATTGACTTATTTTTGTATTTTATATGACATAAATTTTTACAGTGAGTACATATTAATTTTATGGTAATGAAACAAAAATTACTTTAAAATATTAAGCCCTATGCATTAGCACATAAATAAATATTAACAAACACTTCAACGTATTTAAGTAGTAATCAGTAATCACTTAAATACATATTAGGAATTATTATTATGCCCTTTAAAAATCGCTGTTTATGCAAAACATTTGATTAACATGAAAAAAGCTTCAAAATCATTGCAAATCTTTATGAAATAGATAACTAGGTAATGGTTTATGAGGTTTTTTTTCATTAAATAATTTATTTGTTTTGTGGAAGAATACATCATATAGATGATGACAACTATATTTATTTGTAGAAATTGTATCGTGTATAAAGTAAAAAATGAAATACCTGCAAGCTTCTCAGAGCCATTCGGCAGTGAAAGAAATGGCAGTTACTTGGGAAAATGGCTGATTGTAGGTCTGGGGCGGAAGAAAATGCAAGATGAGCTTAGGGCATCATATAGTGGCTGAAAGAGAGGAGAGAAAGGAGAAAGCAAGAGGCTGAGGAGGAGGAAGAGGAGGAGGAAGAGGTGGGGAGGGGAAGAGAAGGGGGAGGGAGGGGGCTAAGGCATAAGAAGAAGAGAAGAAGGGGAAAGGGCAGGAGAAGGCCACAGGGGCTAATCCTGATACACAGGCAAAGGAGCCAACCTCAAAGAGTTCCCAGTGGCTAAAAATATGGGACCATTTGAGCAAGTATTGAATTAAAATAAAAGAAGATATAAACACTCACAGTCCCATAATTATATAAATATATGTTTGAATGAATGAATTACTTTTGTCAATTGCTAAAAAGTCATGTCTGGCTTTTTCTGACCCCAAGGACTGCAGCATACCAGGCTTCCCTGTCCTTCACTATCTCCTGGAGTTTGCTTAAACTCGTTTCCATTGAGTCGGTGATGCCATCCAACCATCTCATCCTCTGTCAACCTCTTCTCCTCTTGCCCTGAATTTTTCCCAGCATCAGGGTCTTTCCTAGTGAGACGGCTCTTTACATCAGGTGGCCAAAGTGTTGGAATGAATGAATAAATATAAGAAATCTTCCTTACAGAAGAATTCTAAATAATATATGTAGATAAACTCCCTGCTCCACGAGGTGGAACTTAATTCTCCTCACCTGAAACATAGGCTGGACTTGGTGATTTGCTTCCACAGAATGAAGTATGGAAAGGGGAAAATAGTCACTTTACAGTGAAGAAGCATGGGAGACATCACCTTGATCAATATCACTTCTGGAAAGTCATGTTGCCATTGCGCCTCGCCAGATAGGGGAGTGATGAAGACACACCAACTCTGGGCTTTTTTCCCCAAACAATACCAATCTTGTCCTAAGAAAACTACAGACTACCCCTGACTGAGAAGGATTCTGCAAAATATAACCTGATCAGTACTCTTCTAAAGTGTCAAAGTTGTGAAAGACAAAGAACCACTGAGGAAACTTCACAGATTGGAGGAGTTTCTGGAAACTAAGTAATGTGAGAGCTGGACCATAAAGAAGGATGAGTACCAAAGAACTGATGTTCTCAAATTGTGGTGCTGAGAAGATTCTTGAGTCCCTTGGACAGCAAGGAGGTCAAACCAGTCAACCTGAAAGGACAGCAACCCTGAATATTCACTGAAGGACTGATGCTGAAGCTGAAGCTCCAATATGTTGGCTACCTGATGTGAAGAGACAACTCATTGGAAAAGACCCTGACGCTGGGAAAGATTGAAGGCATTAGGAGAAGGGGGCAGCACAGGATGAGTTGATTTGATGGCATCACCAACTCAATGGACATGAGTTTGAACAAACTCCAGGAGATAGGAAGGACAGGAAAGCCTGGTGTGCTGTAGTCCATGGGGTTGCAAAGAGTCAAACACTACTTTTGATGATAACAAAAATGAAATGTGAGATCCTGGACTGGCTTTTGGAATAGGAAAAGCAAGCAAACAAATTTGTGACAATTGGTGAAATCCAAATATAGTGCATATTTCAGTGAATAATGAAATACCTAACTTATGTCTTGGGGCTTTTCTAGTGGCTGAGTCATAAAGAATCCACCTGTGATGCAGGAGATGTGAGTTTGATCCCTGGGTCAGGAAGGTCCCTAAAGAAGGAAATGGCAACCCACTCCAGTATTCTTGCCTGGGAAATCTCATGAACAGAGGAGCCTGGTAGGCTGCAGTCCATGAAGTCACAAAAGTGTCAGATATGACTTAGTGACTAAATCACAACAACCAAGTGATGTCTTAGACTTCACAAATGTACTCAGCTATATAAAATGTTAATGTTAGGGAAAGTTGGGTGGAGAGTGTGTAGGAACTCACCATTGTATCTTTGCAACTTTTCTTTAAATCAAAAATTATTCTGAAATAAAAAGTGTATTAAAAAGAAAACTGTTAAGCAGATTCTCATTGAAGAAATCAGACATCCAAATGATCATATATTTTTGGCTAATTAAAATCCTGATTTGTTTGCAATTTTTTAAGGAATCTCCACACTGTTCTCCAAAGTGGCTGTACTAGTTTGCATTCCCACCAACAGTGTAGGAGGGTTCCCTTTTCTCCACACCCTAAACAACCTAGATGTCCATCAGCAGATGAATGGATAAGAAAGCTGTGGTACATACACACAATGGAGTATTACTCAGCCATTAAAAAGAATACATTTGAATCAGTTCTGATGAGATGGATGAAACTGGAGCCGATTATACAGAGTGAAGTAAGCCAGAAAGAAAAACACCAATACAGTATACTAACACATATATGTGGAATTTAGAAAGATGGCAATGACGACCCTGTATGCAAGACAGCAAAAAAGACACAGATGTGTATAACGGACTTTGGACTCAGAGGGAGAGGGAGAGGGTGGGATGATTTGGGAGAATGGCATTGTAACATGTATACTATCATGTAAGAATCGAATCGCCAGTCTATGTCCGACGCAGGATACAGCATGCTTGGGGCTGGTGCACGGTGATGACCCAGAGAGATGTTATGGCGAGGGAGGTGGGAGGGGGGTTCATGTTTGGGAACGCATGTACACCCGTGGTGGATTCATGTCGATGTATGACAAAACCAATACAGTATTGTAAAGTAAAATAAAGTAAAAATAAAAATTAAAAAATAAAATAAAATCCTGATTTGGAGGAAAACAATGAGATTTAAAAAAAAACAAACCAACATAGTGTTCAATAACAAAGCTATATGGACTATGATCCTTCTGTGTATCTAACTGTCACCCACCAACCTCCTCTGTCCATGGGATTTTCCAGGCAAGAATACTGGAGTTGGTTGCCATTTCCTTGTCCAAACTGCATATATACAAATTAAAATAATCAGAAATGTAAGTGGTTATTTCATGAAAATAGAATCGTCCCTTTATTTTTCTTATTTAAGCCTTCCTATTATAAGTTTTCTGTAAGGAAATATTTAAGAGAAAACAGGAAAACAGAAGTATTTCCTAAGTATTTATTTATTTACTTTGTGGTACTGTATACAAATATAGTTTAATATTTTCAAATAAATAGAATAAATTATATTTCAAATTATATACATTCTTAATTTATTGTAAGTACCTTGCTGCATGAAGATCATTGCAATATATTAATTTACCAGAACGTTCAGGTTTCCACATTATAAATACATTGCCAGAAACACATTTTGAACCAAAATTAAATGAAACTACATTCTCCTTGCTCTTTCCCTTCCCCACCCTCTCTCTAAATACACGCACACACTCATGTATGTGGAATAATATATAGATCATTCCATACATTAGAGAGAGAGAGAGAGAAAATCTAGAAAGATGCACCAACCTGTTATCCAGTTAACACTGCTGATCTCTTGTTTTGGGGATTCACTTTCTACATTCTGTGGAAATGTATTGTTTAATTTCTTATTGTTTAAGAATGTTGTTTAATTTCTTTTTTAACAATAAACGTATATTACATTTGCAGTAAAAATTAGCAAGGGTGCTTTTTAAAACTGTAAAATCTTTAGATGAAAAACACTTTTCTGAAATATCTCATCTGAGTGTGTACAAACTCAGAGAAACTGAAGGGTAAGTAACAATGAAATTAAAAAAAAAAAAAAGAAAAAGCTTTTTCTACTATGATGGTTTGATGAATTGGACACACTCCAGCCTCTCTGAGTTATTGTTAGAAACTAAATCATGGACGCACTCTGATTTTGCATTCCCTTTTTGACTAGCCATATTGTAGTTCAGATTGCTTAAACAGCTCCACCACACGTTTAATCACTGCAGAGAAAACTTTATTCTAAGGAGTGAGAAGCAATCAGGGTAATAGGGGGAAAAAATGTGGCTTGTCCCAGAATAAGCACAACGTATTATTAGATGTCAGATGAAATTGTGATGTGTGTTGTAGGGAAAAGAACTAATCTCTGATAGATTTTTACAACATCTCAGAGTCTCTTAAAAGTGGATGGTGTACGTTTATGTATAAATTATATACCATAGATTACTTCTGGGAATTTGTAGTTTCAAACTCTGAGTTCACATCCACAGGCTAACCTTGTGCAAGCTTTTAACCCATTCCTGGAAGCACAGCTTGGATGTGGGAAGGTGAGAGACCTGGCTCAGAGAGTACTATATGTTTTTCAGCTGACCATGACCACCTGTAAGATGAGATTTGATCCTCATAAATAACATTTCTTCATGGTTTTGTTAATATCCTAGGACTGTCTGAAGAAAAAAACATGCTCGTCCTTCCTGTCACTTTTTTCATTTGCATAAAACTAAGGAAGAAAGGCATCAACATTTGTATAAATCACTATTCTGTGCCCAAAACTGAATGTAGATTTTGAGTTAGGAGAAAACATAGGAGGGGTGAATTCCTTCCTCTGTCTAAGCTCTGGGAACATTTACTTCCTAAGAGATGAATGGGGAATGTTTGTTGTCAATTAATATATATTGGAGGTATATAAAGTGATGACATGTCTGTTATTCAGCTGTCACTGATATGAAGCTGACTGCAGAATTACTTTCTGGGATTCAGAATTTACTCCCTCCTTCTGACTTTTTTGTTTATGCACTTTGCAAGACAAAAAGTAATTTCTGCCAACTGCTGGATTATAAATTCAACCTGGGATCTGATAATCAGATTCCACTTTTTCTCTGTTTTATCTCTCATCACAGATGATAAAGATAGTGCAATTGGAATTCAGCTGTGACAGTATAGATGATTAAGCTAAAATCTAATTGGCTTTGCAGTGTTAGCAGAAGCCAAAATTTAATGTCTGCTTTTCTTCCTCCATAGTAAAATAAAGCTCTGTGATTCACAGTCTCAGAACAGAATTCCGTTGATTAAGAAAGTCTTTTTATGACTGTATAAAGTCTTATAGTAAATAATTGACTGTGAGAATTAAAACAAAGTTCCAAGTTATGTTTTTCCTTGTGAACTTTTTAGAATGCAATGATTCTCTGACCTGTCACTTAAAATCAGAAGTGTTTTTGCTCATAAGATATATCGTGTTTTTAAAATATTCAAAGTCTATTGATTTGAAGGGAAAACTTAGAGATACTTTTAAGCAATATTTGAAATAAGTGGATTTGTAACAATTCACTTGATGGCATTAGTTAAGAGCAAAACTTATGCTGGCAAATACTGCACAGGAAAAAGAGTGACTATAACCTCTGGCAGCTCTGCAGCTTCACCACCATGATGTAGCTGGCTATTGTTACTGTTACCCGGATCCAGAATAGCCCCCAGGCTGATTGAAGCTAACGAGAGATCTAGGATATGTGATAAGATATTTACATCAGGTTTTCAACTTGCCGTTAGTTTTTCTCCAGTGTCTCTCTCTCTCTGGGTTCTCTGGCACAATCTTGCTCCAAACTAGAGGCAGGCTTCATCCTGGCTTATAATCCCGAGATAATTAGAGCTATTGAATGTGATTAGGTTTCCAGTGTGACTAGGTTTGACCAAGAGACACGGATTCGATCCCTGGGTTGGGAAGATCCACTGGAGGCAGAAAGGGCAACCTGCTCCACCAGCTTCTTGCCTGGAAAGGGCAAGAGGAGCCTGCCAGGCTATTGTCCATGTTGTCAGAAAGAGCTGGACACAACTGAACACACACACCATCGTCATTTTTAGAGCCAATGTGACTCGGTTTTCTACAACTTTAAAAGCTAAAAGTATTTTTATTGAAAAAGGTCTGATTAGGGTGACTAAGATTCTATTTGTACTTAAAATTTGATCTGGATTATTGCAGTTCATCACTGACCCATTCTGTGTGTTGGCAACCCACGAAGCAACAGTGCGTAATAAAAAAGATCCTTTCATTTCCTATTTCTGGTGTGAATACGAAACAGTTACTATACTGTTGCCCACTGTCTGTTTCTGAGTGTGGGAAAAAGTTGTTCATACTTTGTAAAAGTTTATATAATTTCATGTTTTAAGTGAAACTCCTTAAGATCAAACTACAGCTACTCACAGCATAGATTAGATTTGTGTTCTTCTAATCATATATGGGTGAGACTGTCTTTTCAGAGTAGTTAAGAACATGGGCAACACACTTCTCAATTGGAAAGGCAAGGGGTTAATAAGGAATTTGAAACAGCCATCCTAAGAGCAGGGATAAAGCAAGTTAAAGTTCAATTCACTATAAACTCTAGGTACTACCATAAAGTTTACTGAAAATGTAGTATAATATAAAAAATATTAGAAAATTAGTATACCACAAACTCTGCCTTCTAAGATCCTTTATTATTATGTAATAGAAAAGAAAATTTGTTAGCAAAATCTGTATTTAAAATCATGAACACTTAGCCTCGTTTAAGAAGGAAAATGTTAAAGTCTCATAATATCTCAGGGATTAACATTTTTACTTTTCAGGTAAACTCCAAATTTCTAAGTCAAAATTTTGAAGCATTGATGGAACTTATGTTATTAGTATGACAGTTGAAGAAAGAGTTTTAAATTGTTAAAGGTTTTCTATCATCATTCTGTACAAGTCCTTTCCATAAAATCCACTTCAAGGCACAGAATAAAACAAAAATAGAAAGAGAAGGAGAACCCAGGACTAATGAGTTTCAAGGAAAAAAAAAAAAAAACAAAACCCTTTTTTGTCATTTATTCAGTGCGGACACCCATTGGAAAAAGATATGCTTCACACTGAAGGTCAACATACAATAACAAAACTAAAATGTTATTTATTTCTTCTTTTAGGGGCTGATGTTATCAACTTCGATGGCCATGTTGTGTTACCATATAGATTCAGAAACAAGAAGATGAAAACACTGAAGGATGTCATTGCCTTGAAGTTTAAAACTTCTGAAAGTGAAGGGGTAATCTTACATGGGGAAGGACAGCAAGGGGATTATATTACTTTGGAACTCAAAAAAGCCAAGCTGGTCTTCAGTTTAAACCTAGGTATGTTCTGATTTTTGGCACCATTCCTTCCATTTATTGGTATCCCTGTTAGTTAAATGCTAATGGTCTTTGATCCTTAAAATGTAAATTATAAAAAGAGTTCACGTTATGTTGTTGTCAATTCATTTTTAATTCATAGTGCTTGATATATATTTATATGCATACTCATTTGTAAATATGTATTCAACACCTGTTTTATGCAGTTACGATACTAGCATTTGGCATACAGCTGGACACTGTATTATCTATTATTTTAAAACAACTAAATCAGAAGAAATGGCCTCAAATACTGATGAGTAGTATGAAATCAATTAAACAAGCTTGATATGATAAAGGATACTGTGTAGGCAAGGGGGTAAATATTAGAATATGTAGTGAGGAAAGTCCTCTCCAAGAAGATATTCATGATGAGGTTTCAGTGATGACAAAAACAAGCCCTGAAAATATCTGGGACAAAGCAGTTGAGAAAGAATCATGAGACTAAGACCCGATCTGCCCAAGGAACAAGATGAGGAGGCTAGTATGGGTATTGATAGGATAGAAGATGAAATTAGATGTTATTTTAAGAATGGGAAGCTGTTGGTAGACTTTAAACTATATGGCCTCATGATCTTATTTTTAGAAATGTACTGAGACTCCTGTAAGAGAAAATGCTTGCATGAACATGAGAGTCACAGCTGGACTTCTGCCTGGTGTAACTGAGATGACCGCTGCTTGCAGAAGGTGGCTTTCAGGGGAGATGTAGAAAAATAGATTCACCGGGGAGATAGTTTTGGTTGTAACGTTAGTATGGTTGTAATTAATTGAGTATGGAGTAAAAAAGAAAGGGAACATATAAAGAATAACCCTAGGGTATGGCTTGAGTTCCAAATAGACATTTGTACCATTTTTAGAAAGATAGAAAGCCTCATTTTCTCTTCAGTTTCTTCTAATGGAGGAGTACTAATTTCTTCCAATAGAGAAAGTCTAGAGATCTGTTGGAGAAGGCAATGGCACCCCACTCCAGTACTCTTGCCTGAAAAATCCCATGGACGGAGGAGCCTGGGTAGGCTGCAGCCCATGGGGTCGCAAAGTGTCGGGCATGACTGAGCGACTTCACTTTCATGCATTGGAGAAGCAAATGTTCTTGCCTGGAGAATCTCAGGGACAGAGGAGCCTGCTGGGCTGCTGTCTATGGGGTTGCACCGAGTCGGACACGACTGAAGCGACTCAGCAGCAGCGGCAGCAGCAGAGATCTGTTGGAACATGATGCTTTTCAGCTGCCTGATAGTCGTCAAAGTTGAGATGCTATTAGGGAGTTCCATGTGTGATATTGCCAGGAGAAAGTGCTACATGATGCCTGAGGAAAAGAGAGAGTGAATAGGAGGAAATGTGAGTATACGGCATCACAGAGACCAGGGAAGGAGAAGAGGCTGTCCTCTGTGGTCTGCTGTGTCGCAGTCACCTAAAATGTCACTTAAAACAGAAAAGTGAGGTCACTGGCAACATAGTAGTTACTGTTGATCTACTCTCATTAAAATAGAAAGAAGAGTAGTTTTATTGTTGTCAGTTAAGAAAAGATAAAAAGGGTGCAAATGATTATTTTAAGTATAATCAACTAGAAATGAAGGAATCAGAGAAATAATATGCTGATTAGAGAATGAGATGAAACTCAAAGAAGGAGTTACTATTCTGTTTTGGGCTTTTGTTGTTTCTAAGTGGACAAGCCTGATACATGTTTGTATTTTGATAATGTAGTTAAGATTTACTTAAAACTAAAAGGAAGGTCCACAAGACAGATACTGACAATCAGAATTACAATTTATGCAAATCAATATATATCTATCCTCTTCTTGCTGGCCTAAAATTTTCAGAATTTATTCAAGAGTTGTTTGAGGGGCATCATATATTCCATATTTTTATGTTTAGTGATTTTAGGATTCTATAAAGATTTTGTAGTCTAAATTATATCAATAACTAAAATTTGCATGTTAAATGCATCCCAATGGAAAGCTATAAAATTGAAAATTAGAACACAAAGAGATCCTGCCTGCTCGATTTTCTTATCATGGCTCTAACTTCCTTAAATATGGCTTGTTTCCCATATATTGCTTTTATTACTTTGAAAATCAGTAGTATACTAAAAAAATACAACTTCAGTTAGCTCTTTTCAGTTTAGAATACTTAATATAGTGTCTACAAAGATTATTCTTCATTATAAAACTTTTCACATTCAGAATCTTATCTGATAGAAAAAATGGTTTCCATAACAAGAAAACTATCCAGTAAAGCTGATTTTAAAATTATACAAAGATATTTAAATTTTTATATTAAAGTTGTAAAACGAAAATGCATGCCAAAACCTGGGAAAATTCAAATAGAGAAGTTTAATGTCATTCTTGAATGAAAATTCACTCCACTCTATAATTGTACTAAGATTTTAGGAGAAAATATTAGCAAAAAATGTAAGGAAAACTCATTGAAGAAAAATTATAAATAGTCTATAAACACCAAATGCTCAATCAAGCTATCTATGAAAGAAATATACAATAAAGTAATGATTCCAATTTTTTCAAGCAAGTAAATAAATTTTAAAAATGATAGTATCTATAGCAGTGTGTTATACAACAAAAAGGATTCTTTGTCCTAAAAATATTTCAAGAAAACAATTTAATAATATATCTTCAGATATTTTAATTTTCTATATATTTTTATTCAGTAATCTTAAATAAATAATAAGAAACAGCTCTAGAATTTCTGTCCAAGGATGTATACTTTGCAATGTTAGTTACAATAACAAATATTGAAAGAAAAAAGATTAACACATAGAAATATATTGGTATGTGTTTAAAATATCTGTGAATAGTTTGGGGAATATTGACAGGCATTAAATTAAAACAGTAGGCAAACTATAAATGTTATATCAATATTTTATATATGTATGAATTATATGATTATATTTATATAATTTTAAAAAAATGTCTGGAGGAACTAGACCATACTATTTTTAGTGGTAGAAATAAGTGATTAATGCTTTACATATTAATTCTTTATAAAATTGGATCATATCTAAAGTAATTTATTTTTTCAAACTTTTCTCTTTTTTTTTAAAGTGAAACGCACAGAGTAGCCTTTAAAAGCAGCTGGGCCTTGTAAGAGTGTGATGTTACTATTCCGAAACAAGAACTGATCATATGGCCTCATACAAAAAGATCATTACCATGTCATTGAAAGCAGTTTACGTAGAGTATTATTGACAAATTTATGACAGCCATGGAAACACATCCACTCAGATATCCGCTCTGTTTTAATGCTATTTCCTTAATACAGGCACAGCTAGATGCTGCTTAGTCTTCTAGTCTAAATATTTAATGTAATAAAACTGAATGCATTCTTTCACTTAAACTTATTCTTTCTTTTCTTCCTCTCCCATCCCTATGTATGTACACAGTCACAGGGAAACATTTGATTTCATCGCCAAAAGGAAAAAAAAAATTCATATAGGAGATCCATAGAAAATGTCAGGTATAAGTGTATTAGCATCACAAGTGTGAAAAAGGAAATAATTCTTCCGTCAATTGTGTGTTTATTTTATTTCTATTATGCTATTTATTCTAAAGCAATAGTCTATTTTATAGCATTTAGTTTTGCCTGACCATAAAAAGCAATGCTTGATTAGACAAAATAGAAAATGGTATAAAATATGTAAACAGCATCCAGAGATGACTTTAATAAATATTTCAGACTCTCACAACCTTCCACTCTTATTTATAGTCCTGTTACTATGGAGATCTTATTTCAAAACTGAACTAATGCTACATATGTAATTTTGCAGATTTTTATTTTAAAGTATAACTTAAGTAAATTTTCCATGACGTTAAACATTATGTTGTGCTTAAGATTATGGTTTTAGGAATCAGAAAATATTTGTCATGTTGTATTTTCTTGACCAATAATAATAATAACAACAACAATAATAATAAAAATTAACAGTTACTTTTAATGAACATTCACTGTATGTCAAGAAATAAATTCTTTGCTTGTACGGATTAATTTAATTCTCACAGCAACTTTGTAAAGCAGGTACTATAATTTTTCCCTTTTTACGTATGACCAAAGAGAGGCTCAGTCACCTTGGCCAGGATCATGGAGCAAGGCCAGTGATGGAACAGCATAGAATCCAGGGACTCTGGCTCCAGAGCCCATGGGGCACTGACTTCATAAGGAATATACCAAACTTAGCAGAATTCATGGCTCAGTAATTGAAAAAAAATAAAGCTCATGGTTTTTAAGGGAACAGAGATTTTCCCATCTTTAATAGTTGTTATGTAGCTTGAACATGCAACTATTGTTAAGTATCATTCCATGCCGGTTGTCCTATGTAAACTACAATAGACAGAGATGGCATAAAAGTGTCTGCCCGTAGTGCAGGAGATGACATAGAGTTCTGATGTCTTTACCTGGTTGCTTTTCCATTCACGCGATTCAGGAAGCAACCAGCTTGGCCCCATATACGGCCACACGTCCGTGATGACAGGAAGTCTGCTGGACGATCACCACTGGCACTCTGTGGTCATTGAGCGCCAGGGCCGGAGCATCAACCTCACCCTGGACAGAAGCACGCAGCATTTCCGCACCAATGGGGAGTTCGACTACCTGGATTTGGACTATGAGGTAAACCTGAGGATGTGTAAATTGTCATGCATCAAATGACTGCTTCAGTTTTATGCGGTCTTGTTGAATTATGATTAATTGTATACCTTCATATACCATTTTCACTTTATTCTCCAAAGAAAACTTATAGCTTCACAACCTAATTTATTAATATAGGCCATTTTATTAAATTGTTAATGAGTTATTGAAATATTTTTTATTTTTTATTTTATTTTTTTTTTCATGCTTAATTTTTAAACTTTATTTATTTATTTATTTATTTATTTATTTTTAATTTTTTTTTTTTTTTAATTTTAAAATCTTAAATTCTTACATGCGTTCCCAAACATGAACCCCCCTCCCACCTCCCTCCCCCCAACATCTCTCTGGGTCATCCCCATGCACCTGCCCCAAGCAAGCTGCACCCTACGTCAGACATGGACTGGCGATTCAATTCTTACATGACAGTATACATGTTAGAATTCCCATTCTCCCAAATCATCCCATCCTCTCCCTCTCCCTCTGAGTCCAAAAGTCCGTTATACACATCTGTGTCTTTTTTCCTGTCTTGCATACAGGGTCGTCATTGCCATCTTCCTAAATTCCATATATATGTGTTAGTATACTGTATTGGTGTTTTTCTTTCTGGCTTACTTCACAACTTGGAACTAAAGTAGCATGTATTTGAAGAAAAGGACCATTTATTATGTTATCAGAGCCATTTAACAAAACCAGAATAAATTGTCATAATCTTTTTATTGGTAATTATAAATTGCTTGTTCTTGATAATATACAGTATGTTATATACATGATTGCCTAGTATTTATTAGAAAACATTGCATAAAAATCCTACATTAAACCATTTATAAAAAAAAATAAATAAATAAACCATTTATAAATTCGTGACTATAGATAGTTCCTTTGGCAAGTTCTATTTTCTCAGATATAAATGTCATAAAATAAATAAAAATACACACTATTTTAAAGAGATTGTTCATAAATAAAAAGATATTTTTACCTTCCAAATGACTAAAGATTAAAAATAATCAGTGATCATATTGGTCTGGTAAAAATACATATTCTCAGAATACACTGAGAGGCATATAAAGTTTTTTTAGAAGAATTTTTTGAAGAGCAATTCAGCTTTAAAGTGTCCATCAAAAATGTTAATCATAAGTAGGAATAAAAGTTCTGTAAAAGCAGGTTAATCACTTGGGCACCCCTATGACTTTGCTGTGCCATTTCAATGTGCCTTGGTCCCGTTGTTGAAATTACATATATATATATGTACATATGTATATATATGTACACACACACATATATGTGTGCTATTGATTGCTGTTGTTCACTTGCTAAGTCACGTCCAGCTCTTTGCAACCCCATGTACTGCAGCATGCCAACATCCCTCTCTTTCACTATCTTCTGGAATTTTCTCAAACTCATGTCCATTGAGTCAGTGATATTATTGATATCCACCCATAAATCTTTTAGGGCATAAAATGTACTTATCATAAAATAGTATATGAAAAGTCAGGATTTACAACTATATTTTTTATTTTCCGTATATATTTAAATAGTTTCTAATCTAAATTTTCTGTTAAATGAATATATTGCATATATTTCTAAACAAATTTAGAATGGAATATGCAATATAAACTTTGATACAGAGACTTTTATTGACATTAAATTTAAGGTTATCAGGGAATAATTACCCCCAAAAAAACATCTCTTGAAAGTAAAAATGATTGTTGAAAGGCAAAGAATGTGAAAATTCCCCAAATTCCTATCTTCTCTAAATTAGTATTAATCTTGGTTTATGTGACCTATCTCCTACAATCTGAGAGAATTTAAAGATGAATTATTCATTCTCCATTAATAAACTTTGAAGTACTCTAGAAGAGGTGAGAAATCCTAAAACATTAGCAATGGGCAAAAACAATTCCAATTTTCAAAAAAACAGAATTAAAAATTTGGGATCATAGTCCCTGTTGAGTTTGCGGTGAAATCCATGAATATTCATGCACACACAATGCCTTCTATATGGTCAGCAGTTTCATCAACACTTCAGAGCCCTTCTAGATAGAATACGACATTTGAGAACCTCACCTGTGGACTAAAATGCCTGAGACATATTTGTCAGGGAGACGTAGAAAGAAATTTAAATTGACTAAGAGAGAGTCAGGAGAGACTCAACTTACTTCTCTTTGTAGAGCTGCTTTTCAATTACTTTCCTTAGATACTGCAATTATCGGCAGATGGTGCACGTGAAAATGCCTGGGTCTACCTTTGTATCTCAAAATGATGCAGTTTTGGAGAAAATCAAGTGTATGAGCTAAAACTGGAGCCGTTAAGCCTGGATTTAAATCCCTTTTTGCCCCTTGCTGGTTGTGTGACATTGGACGAATCATATTCCCTTTCCATAAAGTGAAGATAGTAGCACATGGCTTGTTTGAGAGGAGGCAACAGGGAGTAAAAGATATTACTACATATTATCAGTTATAATTAACTAGACTGCATATAACAGGCATGCTTATTCCTTTCTCCTAAAAGGGGCCTGTAGGCAGTTATCCCTGGGCTCATAAGGCAGCACCATGATGGTCAAGACCCCAGTCTCCTTTTATTCCAGTGCTACTCCATCCCCTCTGCAATGCACTCCAAGTTGACTACTCACTTTCCCTTTTGCATTCCAGACAGTGTGAAGGAAGGGAGTAAAGAACACTGTGCCCCAATCCCTCCTTTAATTATAGTTCTTAGAGTCACACAAACCCCTTTGGCGTAAATCCCATGAGGCCAAATCTTGTTCAAAGAGATTGGTAAATCCATATATTGGATGCGGAGCATGTGCTCAGCTGAAAAGCAGTATTATTTTCTTAAAGATGGTGAGAGAAAGGACATCCAGAGGTATCTGGTAAGCCCTGTCTCACTTTCGAAACTCTTGGCAGCTAATGAAATGGTCAATGCACTTCTTTTCTAGTGTCAAGGTTGTCACTGAATAACAGTGTCATTAATAAGGCAATAATGTGAGTCATATCAGTAGCAGATTTTTAATCTAACAACTGCAGCTATTTTTTTTTTACCATGAAAATGATGATGGTATTAGACAATATTTTTTTGATGAGGACGTATAACAAGAAAGAAGTGACCACCTAATATCAAATGATGATATTTGAAATGGGGATTTAAACCCACTTCACTTAATTGTAAGGAATCTGGTAAATTGAGCCAGTGGTGCTTCACCAGGTTACCTTCTGTAGGGTAGGACATGAGCTGAAGGTTGTTGAAAATAGAGAAACTGTAAGGAGTGTCTGAGTCATCATCCCAAAGGAAAATAGGAGCCCCCAATAAAGAAACTCTGCTCAGTGAGAAGGAATAAGGCAATACTTTCAACTGTGATAGTATTTAGTAATATTATTCACAGTGTTGATGCCACATATCATTAAGCATGGAAGATTTTATTACTATCAACTGGAGCAGAAATTGGTAAAATAAATTGTGGATAGGAAATTCAACACTCCATTAAAGTCTCGGTAGTCCTAACCTATGGTATTAAGTACATGTCTATAGCACCTAATAAGTTCAGTTCAGTGCCACTTGAAAATATTTCCCTAATGTATTTCAGGACACCCCTGAAATCCTTTGTAGATTCCTGATTCTTTTTTGTGTGTTTATTCTTAGTTTTTCTCTTTTCTCCCCGTAAACTCTAAGGTAAACGATATATATGTATATTCAGCTGTTATTAATACATTTAATTGCATTTTAAGTGTTTTTAAATTTTTTGGTTGTCTCATAAGCTATTATTAATGTGTGCTTTTTTTCCCTAAAACTGTTTAAGAATTTAAAATGCATATGCACACTGCTATATATAAGATAGATAAACAGCAAGTACCTACTGTCCAGCACAGGGAACTATATTCTGTATCTTTAAATAACCTATAATGTAAAACAATCTGAAAAGGAACATATATATATATATCACTGAATCATTTTGCTATATACCTGAAATTAACACAACATTGTAAACTAAAAATTAAGAAACTGTTAAAGATAATTTTAAACATTTACATTAAAAAAGCTAAAATGTCAAAGCACTATAACAGAGGCATAATACATATCTTCTAAAACCCAAAGATCTCTGCCTTATATAAAGTTTTTTTTTTATAAAGTTTTGACGTTGAAAAATGTCTTTCATTTTCCAACCTTTGTAGGAAAAGTTGGTAATTGAATACTACTTAAAAGAAATATAATGTCTGGATTATATATTTTGATATTATAGCTATGATTAATAGATTTATTCACTATTAGCAACACATGTTATTATTGGCAATGCATAATTAAGTATAATTTTCTATTATATGAAATTGATGTTATAATAATGTAATTTGATCAAAGGTATCTGGAAAAATATATGTTCTCTTTTTATTGTGATTTTAACAATTGCTTGAAAATCACAGGAATGAGTATTGACCTTATTCCTCCGGATTTAGGAGACCTATAATATCTTTAAGCCTGTAGTTCTCAAATCATAGCCTCCAAACCCAAAGATATTTCTAATCAATATGGCAGTGAGACCTTTGGAACTATTTACTGTACTCATAATAAGCCTAACAATTTTTTTACTCTAGTGATCATTAGACTCCAATGTCTAAATAGGGTGAATATAAGATTCCTTCCTTTGGGCTGAAGTCATAAACTTAATATATTAGCTCTGGTTATTTCATGATCACTAGTAACATTTATTGATACTATAAGCATAAAAATATATGCTTAATATTTATAAAAGATGTTTGCTGTGTAAAATCTTTTAGAACATTCTCAGGAAAATTGATAAAATACCTTCCAGGTATTAAAAATGCTTAGAAGTTGTTGCTATTTTCTTGCTCAAGTTATAAGCTACTTTTCAGAATTAATACAATCAGTATATACTTCAATAACAACAAAATTTAATATGCACCAGACTTTAGAGGCATATACAGAACAAATGTCTGTATATGTTGGCTGAGGTTATTATAACTGACTGGCCGTGTTAGTAGTTTTGTCTAATTTATTGTAAATGTTTTTATTTTTTTAAGCCGCATACAGTGTGAATGTGTACATTTTATCTTTTTCTCAAAGATAACCTTTGGAGGCATACCTTTCTCCGGAAAACCAAGTTCCAGCAGTAGAAAGAATTTCAAAGGCTGCATGGAAAGCATTAACTACAATGGCATCAACATAACAGATCTGGCAAGAAGGAAGAAACTTGAGCCCTCAAATGTGGTAAGATTTTCCACCCCCATAATATCAGTTCCTAGAAAAATCAAAGAAATGTTGTTTTGTCTGGACTGTTAATGGACAACAGTATCATAGCATTTGTTATTAGGCTTGTGGGCTCAACTATATAAAACTAACTTTAGAGGTACCTGAAAATATGGAGATACTGAATGTACTCTAAGACCGGATACTGATTTTTGAGTTAAAATTACTGTAAATAGTAAATTTGCTTCAGATGGGGCCTGGAATTTTAGCCACAGAGTTTCTAGATTTCCCATTAAGGACAATCATCCCACCCGTTCAGCAGCCCTTAAATCAGCAGCCCTCTTGCCTGGAAAATCCCATGGATGGAGGAGCCTGGTGGGCTGCAGTCCATGGTGTCGCTAAGAGTTGGATATGACTGGGCAACTTCACTTTCACTTTTCACTTTCATGCATTGGAGAAGGAAATGGCAACCCACTCCAGTGTTCTTGCCTGGAGAATCCCAGGGACGGGGGAGCCTGATGGGCTACCGTCTCTGGGGTCTCACAGAGCCGGACACGACTGACGTGACTTAGCAGTAGCAGCAGCAGCATGCTTCCAAATGTCACATTGTATAGACTGCTTCATTTCTTGACGATGATGTAATTCAGTAGTTTAAAATTTTAAAAGCCAGGACCTTTATTAGTTTTTTTTTTTCATGTTTCCAAAGCTGATTCACCCGGGTATATAAAGAAATAAGCTTCTTGTCAAAGCTCTAAACATACTAAGTATTATGCAATTCAATAAAGATGGATTAGATTGGATAGTGAAGTCTGTGACTCAGAAACTCACAGTGGTCCTGGCTCTGGTGTGTGTGTTTCCAAGTTGAACTATTTCAAAGTGAAAACGTAGTCTCTCAGTCATGTCAAACTCGTTGTGACCCCGTGGACTGTCACCCACCAGGCTCCTCTGTCCATGGAATTTTCTAAGCAAGAATACTGGTGTGGGTTGCCATTTGCCTGTCTACAACACCCTGTAAGATCACTATAAGAGAAACTTATGAATCTGGTATGTGGGTTCCTTCTGGTTCTGCAAGAACAGGAGTTTCTTCAATCCCAAAGTATCAATGGGAAGATCCTGGGAATCCAGAGACCCATGTATTTGGAAGTCAGTGGGAATAGAAAATATCATGAGTGTTTGCACTATGTTCTGACTTTGATGGATTTGTTATCCAAAATTTGAGCCTGGGGTTTTCATAAAATGAGGGGACAAATGGAAATGCCCAATGAATAAACAGGAATTCTGGTTGGATATAAGAAACTATAAAATAATTTGTTGTTTAGTCTCTAAGTCATGTCCAACTCTTTGTGACCCCATTGATGTAGTCCACGAGGCTCCTCTGTCCATGGGATTTCCCAGGCGAGAATACTAGAGTGGGTTGTCATTTCCTTCTCCAGTGGATTTCCTTGACCCCAGGATCAAGCCTGTGTCTCCTGCATTGACAGGCTGATTCTTTATCTCTGAGTCACCAGTGAAGCTCATAAAATAAGAGTTGAATGTAGAATGTTTTTGCTAATTATCTTTCTTAAATTAATGATGAATTTATATTAACAGTTAAAAATTGAACTTTGGTGAAATGTTCTTACAAGATATTGACTGTAGGGCAAAATAATAGCTCCATGTATAGGTAAAAGGTACTGTGTGAGACCTGTTACCTTTATGATACTCTAAGAGAAATACTACAAGGGAGATGTTGTCATAAACATTTTGTAGATGATAACTGAAATTTAACTTAGAAAAATAACTTTCCAAGATAACGCATATGAGTGGCAAACAAAGATTGTGGATTCACAGTGTACAGTCCCAAGGTCATGGTCTCTTTCTATGCTGTGTCATTTCTTATCTAGAACAGCGTATATATATATATATATATATATATATATATATATATATATATATGTTATTTTAAGCTTTGGATAAAATGGCATCAGAATCCTTTTGTTTCCTCAGAAATTATCACCTAAGACAGAAAGATACAGAATCCAAATCCTCATAATGCCCTTCCCATTATTTACACCTTTAAGGAGTAGTAAAGTGTTATTTCTGCCCAAACCTCCCAGTCGGTCCTCGCATGTATCCATTAGGTTCTCAAACTACAGAGAATTGCACTCTGGAGACTCATTCCGAAGTCACATTTAACCACAATATATTGTTGCTTATAAATGGTATTTTAACCTGAATAACAAAGACATTTTTAAAAGCCTGAATTATCTATAATTACATTTGTTAAAATGGAAGGAGCAGACACAAAAAAAGGCTTTTAAACAAAAATAAACATGTATATTAAAAGGTTTAGGCAGCGTAGAGGCAGGCAGGACATTTTGCAAGTTGCTCTACGAAGGCAAATATTTACAGAGGAGATTTGCTTTTGAAGATGTCAGGTGCTAATATTTCTGTGTAAGTGGCTCAGCACTTACCCTGCACCATTCTCCTTACACACACCCATCTCCTCATTAAATGTTGACTCCAGAATCAGCACCATCACTTAGAACTTTTCACTTTGCTGGGAGACAGTCTCCACAACACAGGCAAGTGGACAGTTATGACATGTCAGTTTTTGTGCATAAGCAGTTCTTTTCATCGGGAAAAGTAAGCCTTTAAAAATAGTCATCTAATCATCTGTGAAGGTACAGGGCTTCTGAAGTGGCCCTAGTGGTAAAGAACCTGCCTGCCAATGAAGGAGGCATAAGAGATGCTGGTTTGATCCCTGGGTGGGGAAGATCCCCTGGAAGAGGACATGGTGATCCACTCCAGTATTCTTGCTTGGAGAACCCCATGGATAGGGGAGCCTGGAGGGGTGCAGTCCATGGGGTCACAAAGAGGTGGACATGACTGAAGCGACTTAGCATGAATGAGCATGCAGGTGCAGCACAAATTTAATTTGAGTATTAATGGGGGTGTCAGCCTAACTTAGGTTAAATGGTTAATGTACTAAAATGGAAGAACTATGCCTCTAGGGATAAGTATGTGGTGGTGTTTAAGGAAACAATAAAGAAAAAAATGCCTTCAAATCATATTCCTCAAGATATAGTGAGAATAAAAAAAAGATGGCAAAAAATGTAGATTTTTTTTTCTGTATCTTTAAAAGGAAGGTACTTAGATATTACAATATAGAATTCAGTATATCTGAATAATCAGATTTCTTTGTACCAAATAGAGCAAGCATGAGGGGGAGAAGGAAGCTTCAATTAAAAGTTTTCTTTTCCTTTTATACATTCATGTCATTGTGTCTAAAAGCATTAATGTATTATGATATATGCACATTTCATGGGAATGTAAATGAGAGTTTGAATTGAATAACAAAATAATCTGTTGTTCCGTTGCTCAGTCTTGTCTGACTCTTTGCGACCCCATAGATTGCAGCATGCCAGGCTTCCCTGTCCTTCACCATCTCCCAGAGCTTGCTCAAACTCATCTCCATTGAGTCAGTGATGCCATCTAACCATCTCATCTTCTGTTGTCCCCTTCTCCTCCTGCCCTCAATCTTTCCCAGCATCAGGGTCTTTCCTAATGAGTTGGCTCTTCCCATTAGGTGGCCAAAGTATTGGAGCTTTAGCATCAGTCCTTTCAATGAATACTGCTGCTAATGCTAAGTTGCTTCAGTCGTGTCTGACTCTGTGCGACCCCATAGATGGCAGCCCACCAGGCTCCCCCGTCCCTGGGATTCTCCAGGCAAGAACACTGGAGTGGGTTGCCATTTCCTTCTCCAATGTATGAAAGTGAAAAGTGAAAGTGAAATCGCTCAGTCGTGTCTGACTTCGCTATCTCATGGACTGCAGCCTACCAGGCCCCTCCATCCATGGTATTTTCTAGGCAAGAGTACTGGAGTGGGGTGCCATTGCCTTCTCCATTCCAATGAATACTCAGGGTGATTTCATTTAGGATTGATTGGTTGGATCTCCTTGCATTCCAAGGGACTCTCAAGAATCTTCTCCATCACTACAGTTCAAAAGCACCCATTCTTCGGTGCTCACCTTTCTTTATGGTCCATCTCTCATATCCATCAGAGAAGGATACATACCCAGGTATGTATCCATTCCATAGCCAGCCCATCACACCAGGCTGTGTTTGTCAAATCCATGACACAAGGTGCTTGTATGAGTCCTGCAGACTGATAGCCAGCTGCTGAACTCTGTTAGCTACAGCAGAAAGGACATGCCAGGACATGTCCTTTCAAGGACGCATGAATCTGTGTCACGTGACTGCAGGCGGGAATTGCACACAGCTCAAAGCTCTGCTTTGAAATGTGCACAACTCTCACTTGGTCAGCTGTCAACATGGGTGCTTATTTTACTCTACATTTTCCTCAAAGCATGCCCTTCTGTCTTCCAGGGAAATTTGAGTTTCTCGTGTGTGGAGCCTTATACAGTACCTGTCTTTTTCAACGCTACCAGTTATCTGGAGGTGCCCGGACGGCTTCACCAGGACCTGTTTTCAGTCAGCTTCCAGTTCAGGACTTGGAACCCCAATGGGCTGCTGCTTTTCAGTCATTTTGCGGATAACTTGGGCAACGTGGAGATTGACCTCACTGAAAGCAAAGTCGGTGTTCACATCAATGTCACGCAGACCAAGATGAACCAGATAGACATTTCATCAGGTCAGTGAATCTATCCGATGCCTGCGGCTGAAACTGCTGTTGTGATTTCCACAGCTAGGGTTATGTTTTTACTTTGTTGTTGGCACATCCTCGTGATTATGTTTGGATTCAGACTTTGAGATCTTTCCTTGGCTTCCCTGAGTGCAGACTGAATGAGGGAAACTTAGAAACACTGAGAGGATGAGGGCAGGCGAGGAGGAAAATTGGTTGGGACTGTCTTGACAGGACTGAAATCCTTTCCTTTTTCCTCATGCTAGTCCCTCTTGCATAGAGTACTGGATATTCCTCCAAGTTAAAATCATATGTTTAAAAACAAAGAATGTTTGTTTTAGTAACATAAGAGCACTTGATATCTTTTGACTTTATGGACATTCACATTCCTTTTACTATGAGCAATAACGTGTTGTTGTAAATTATGACTTTAAAGGTTAAGTTCTACTGCTTGAATCAAAAGCTCAAAGTGGTCTTCTAAATGTATGCAAAGTATTAGGGGAAAAAAAGGGAAATGAGTACAAAGAAGAATGACAAGAGATAAGTATCAACTGAAGGAAGACTGGCCTGGCTAAGTAGAGTGATTTTTAAACTTGACAGTATAGTGGCAGAATAAACGGAGACTTGGGTAATATTGTTGTTATTTGAATAAGCTTGTCGACCTTGGAATAGTCCTTGAATATGATGGCAGAAAGAAAGATGATATCGCCAAATGAGATATCATAAACAAAGAAAATGATATCTTATATGGGACTGAAAAATAGTAAAAAAAAACACAAATCATCAAATTTCTCTAGATGTTTCTTGAGAGCAGTGTTTTAAGTAAGTACTTATTCTAAGTGATGAACTACTTAGAAATGGAAGATGGGAGGAAAAAGAATATTTCCTGAGCCCCTAGTACAGATGTACCAAATACTGAGAGAAAGTTCCTAACAGAAGGCTCCACTGTGTGACTGTGAGCTCTGATTTCTAAATATTCTGTGTTCACTCGTGACAGTGTTATGATTGGGTCCATCTCATTTCTCCTCTATGCTATCAGCTCCTTGAAGACAGAGACCATGCCCCTGCACGTAGAGCAATGCCTCTAACATAAGAGATGCTCCAGGAATGTTTGCTGAAATCAGCACTGTGGCTCCATGAACTAGTGTTTACAGAATATCTCCTGCTTGAGGATATGTGCCTTTTCCTACAACAGGCTGTGTGTTTTTGTATGAGCTGGCTGTGTGGTCTATTACAGAATAGGACTCAAGGAAGACACGGAAGCCATTATGTCACAGGTGTATCTGAATAATTGAAATCAAAAGCTATTGTAAAATACCTAGATATTTACTTTTTCACTTTTTGCATTGTTAGTTTTGCTTTTTCTCCTAAAGTTCATAGTGAAAATGATTGATCACCATATTTTATCACTGCATCTCAGTATAAATTCATGTGGGGAGAGTTAGAGCAAATAGAAATTATCTGGAGAGACCAGAATAGCACATAAAACGGATACACATACAAATATTTACCACCGTTGAAAAACTCCCCACTAGATTCTGTTAAAATTGATGTTTAATGCCTAAACACATAAAAATACAAGGATGAAGTCTGCCCTCCTGGAAATCGCTGAGAAAACCCAAATTCCTGGTGGTTTTCCATGTAACAAGTGCCATTATAGTTAAAAGAATAGGATCTTAAACATAGTGATCAATAAACATTTGCTAATTTAATGTGGTCTAATTTAGGACCCCAGGATATTCTCAATTAATTTAAAATGTGTTTATTAAAATATGAAATAATAAACAACGGAATACAATATACAGCAACTAACTTACCTTAATGTGTGTGTATGCTCAATTGCTCAGTAATATCCAACTCTTTGTTACCCCGTGGACTATAGCCTGCCAGGCTCTGCTGTCTATGGGATTTTTGGGCAAAAATAGTGGAGTGGGTTACTGTTTCCTCATAAGTTTCCTTAAATATGATAAAAGTAAACTTTAGATGTTTTTGTTAATTTATCTTAGAATCTGTGCAAATGAAGAAAAACAGGATTTGATATTTGAATTTTTCTGTAGTCTCATTCCTATATAGTCCAATGAAATATTTACGTTTCAAAGATTTCCATTTTCCCATACATAGAGTACACTGATATTTGCTTTTAACAAAGAATAATTGTTCTGTGTTATATCTACCCTATTCTTTATATGAAGTATAGTTGATTTTCATTATTGTGTTAGCTTCAGGCTTTGGGTGTATAAGAAAGTGCTTCATATATTTATATATATATATATGTGTGTGTATTTCTTTTTTAGAATATTTTTCCATATAGGCTATTATAAGATATTGGATATAGTTCCCTGTGCTATACAGTTAATCGTTATTGCTTAACTATTTTATGTATAGCAGTGTGTTTATTAATTCCGTACTGCTAATTTATCCCCCACTCTTTTCCCTTTGGTAACCATAATTTTGTTTTCTATATCTGTGAGTATATTTATATAAATAAGTTCATTTGTATCTCTTTTAGAGTTAAGATATAAGTGATATCATATGATATTCTCTTTTTCTGTCTGACGTAGTATGGTCATTTCTAGGTCCATCCATGTTGCTGCATATGGCATTATTTCATTCATTTTTATGGCTGAGTAACATTTAATTGTGTCTACACACCACGTATTCTTTATCCACTCGTCTGTCAGTGGACATTTAGGTTGCCTCTATGTTTTGGTCGTTGGAAATAGTGTTGCAGTGAACACTGGGGTGCATGTGTCTTTGGGATTTAGAGGTTTTGTCTTTTCCAGATAAATGCCAAGTGGCGAGATTGCTGGATCAAATGGTAGCTCTATGTTTAGTCTAGAGCCTGTCCTGACTGTTTTCAGTTTGTTGAGGAACCTTCAGATTGTTCTCCATTGTAGCTCCATCAGTGCACCGTCCCACTGACTGTGCAAGAGGGTTCCCTTTTCTCCATGCCTCTTAGCATTTATTGTCCACAGATTGTTTGATGATGGCCTTTCTGACTGGTGTGAGGTGATAACTCATTGTTGCTTTGATTTGCATTTCTCTAATAATCAGTGATAGTAAGCATCTTTTCAGGTGTGTGTTGGCCATCTGTCTTTGGAGAAATGTCTTATTAGGTCTTCTGTCCATTTTTTGATTGGGTTATTGTTTTGATGTTGAGTTGTATGAGCTATTTATTTATTTTGGAAATTAAGCCCTCGTCAGGTACACTGTTTGCCATTATTTTCTCCTATTCTGTAGGTTGTCTTTTCATTTTATTTATGGTTTCCTTTTCTGTGTAAAACCTGGTATGTTTAATTAGGTCTCATATGCTTATTTTTGCTTTTATTTCTTTTGCCTGGGGAGATTGAGCTAAGAACATATTACTGCAGTTTATGTTAGAGAATGCTTTGCCTATGTCCTCTTCTAGGAGATTTATGGTATCTTGTCATATTTAAGTCTTTAAGCCATTTTGAGTTTATTTTTGTCATGCTGTATACTGAAATTTCCAATGTGCAGTATTGTTAGCTAAAATTACCATGCTGTACATTAGATTCCCCCGGACATTTTCGTCTCCTTACTGAAAAGTGGTACCCTTTGACCACTATACAACAAGCCCCTGGCAACCACCATCATTCTACTCTTTGATTCTATGACTTCTAGTTTAGGATTCTACATGTAATTGAGGTCATACAGTATCTATCTTTCTCTGACATGTTTCATTTAGCACAGCATCCTCCAGGTTCAAATGATTTTGACCAAAACAATGAGAATGCATTTTATATTATACTCAATACCTACTGAAACAAAGTTTTCATGAAATATAATTTACCTTTTGCTTTAATGTGCTCTCATAATTTTGTTTTTGTTTCCTCTTCTGTTGCTCTTCAATTTAAAAAAATTACCATGATCCACTAAGTGATTTCATGACCTAAAAACAAGCTGCAACCCATAATTAGAAAAATACCAACCTATGGACTGGTCTTCTCATTTGAAAAGTTGGGATTTTTTTAAGTTCTAATTGCCTGAGAGTATTTATGCCATCAATTCATAATTGAAAACTAAATGTATTTTTCAGAAACAATATTACAATATTTTAACAGTAGTAAAAAAAAAAAGTATTCCTATGTATTACTGTCTGAGACATAGCCAAACAAAACACACACACACAGAGACACACACACACAAACACACAAATAATCTGAATACCATTTGAAATAAAGTTTTTAATTGCAAAATGCATTAATTTTATGCCCTAATTACAAATAGATGCTTAGAATATACTGTAAAGTTTTCATCTCCCTGTTAATAAGGTGATGGAAAGTGGTTTAACATTTATATGGAGAAAGGAACATGATTTCTGTTAGTGACCTTTCTCACCTATTGAAAAAAAAAATCAATTTCTATCTATGAAAACAAAACCTTTTAGAAGAATCATTCAGAATATGCCCTCCTCCTAAATCAACTGTTTGCTAAGTTGAAGTGTTCAAACCTCATTGTTTTGTTTATGAAGAGAGTGCAAGTGTGAGTGCATGCTAAGTCACTTCAATCTTGTCTGACTATGTGTGACCCTATGGACTGTAGCCCATCAGACTCCTCTGCCCATGGGATTCTCCAGGCAAGAATACTGGAGTGGGTTGCCATGCCCTCCTCCAGGGGATCTTCCTGACCCAGGAACCTGGGTCTCTTGAATTGCAGGCAGATTCTTTACCATCTGAACCACCAGGAAAGCCTCACATTGCTTCAATTATCAAATGGCTTCTTAATATCCACACTGCTTTAGAAACTTGTTCTCAGTTAACATCAGCTCTGTATTCCTGTCTCCAAAGGGAAACTTCCTGGGGCCTTGCTTTATTTCTGTTTTGCAGGACAATTTCCTTTGTAAACCTTTGATAAATGTCCATTTGGGTCCTTTAAGGGAAAGTATCTTAGTCTACCCAAACTGCCATAACAAAATCTGTTAACTATGTTGTTTTTATACACACACACACACACACACACACACACACACACACACACACACACACACACACTTCTCAAAGTTCTGGGGGCTGGAAGCCTGAGATCAGGGTACCAGTCTGGTCGAGCTGTGTTTAGAGTCGTCTTCCTGGTTGCAGACTGCAGACTTCTTGCTGTGTTCTCATGAGGCCGTTGGACCATAAAGAAGGTTGTGTGTGTGTTAAGTCGCTTCAGTCATGTCCAACTCTTTGCAGCCCTATGGACTGTAGCCCACTAGGCTCCTCTGCAAGGGATTCTCCAGGCAAGAATACTGGAGTGGATTGCCATTTCCTTCTCCAGAGGCTCTTCCTGACCCAGGGCTCAAACCCACCTCTCTTTATGTCTCCTCATTGAGTGCTGAAGAATTGAGGCTTTCGAACTGTGGTACTAGAAAAGACTCTCGAGAGCCCCTTGAACAGCAAGGAGATCAAACCAGTCAATCTTAAAGGAAATTAACCCTGAGTATTCATCAGAAGGACTGATGCTGAAACTGAAGCTCCATCTGATATAAAGAGCTGTCTCGTTATATAAGAGCCTGATGTTGGGAAAGATTGAAGGCCAAAGGAGAAGAGGGCGGTAGAAGATAAGATGTTTTGATAGCATCACTGACTTGATGGAAATGAATTTGAACAAACTCTAAGAGATGGTGAAGAACAGGGAAGTCTGGTTAGCCACAGTCTACAGGGTCACAAAGAATCGGACACGACTTAGTGATTGAACAACAGCAACAACAAACACATGGTAAAAGGGATGATCTGTGCTGTCTTCTTTCTAATAACTCTAATCCCATTCCTGAGGGCTCCACCCTGCTGACCTGAGCATATCAAAGCCCCATCTACTCATACTGTCATTCTGGGCATTAGGATTTCAACACATGAATTTCAACACACATCCAGACCATAGCCTAAGGAATAGACATTTTCTTGGCTTTGTGCATAGCTGGGAAACGTGCTGGCAAATACTGGCAAGTTCCCAGTTCAATCTCAGCAAATACATTTCCCAGGGACTGCTCCTGGCACTATCTATTCTAAACAATTAGAATATTTCTTGATTTTACAAACATTTGAAAATGTAGTTAGTATATTAATATTTGGAAGAATTGATCCATATACCAATTTCTAAGTTCAGTGATAATTTGCATCATGAGATTTATTTTTCCTCACATAAGAAATAAAAGTGTTATTCATTTATGTCCAACTCTTTCAGACCCCATGGACACTAGCCTCCCAGGCTCCTCTGTCCATGGAATTCTCCAGTCAAAAATACTGGAGTGGACAGTCATTCCATTCTCCAGGGGATCTTTCTGTCCCAGGAATGGAGCCCAGGTCTCCCACATTGCACACAGATTCTTACCATCTGAGCCACGAGGGAAGCCTCCAGGAAAAAAAGTTGTTTATAATATTTTTATGTTCTAAGTTATTGAGAATTGATTTTCAGCTCTATAATTTCAAACTCCATATAATTTTATAGTTTTCTTAAAATAAATTTCTATAACTCAAAAATTAAGTAATGTTTAGGCATTATTTCACATACTTCAAGTGATTTGTTTTACATTGCTTTATAGCAAAGTGGAGAATTATTTGATAATATATATTATATTCCTTAATTCAAATTTAAGCCATAGTTTTTTAGAAGCTGAACATATTAGGAGTCTTGGCATATCCTTTAATTCAATTTGAGTCATGATGATTTGGGCTTCTCTCATGGCTCAGCTGGTTAAGACTCTGCCTGCAACGCAGGAGACCTGGGTTTGATCCCTTGGTTGGGAAGATCCCCTGGAGAAGGGAACAGCTATGTACTGCAGTATTCTGGCATGGAGAATTCCATGGACTGTATAGTCCATGGGATCTCAAAGAGTCGGACATGACTGAATGACTTTCAGTAAAGACGTACATTGATATATTATCACAGTTCTGTTCAGTTCAGTCGCTCAGTCGTGTCCAACTCTGCGACCCCATGAATCGCAGCACGCCAAGCCTCCCTGTCCATCACCACCTCCCGAAGTTCACTCAGACTCACGTCCATCGAGTCCGTGATGCCATCCAGCCATCTCATTCTCGGTCATCCCCTTCTCCTCGTGCCCCCAATCCCTCCCAGCATCAGAGTCTTTTCCAATGAGTCAACTCTTCGCATGAGGTGGCCAAAGTACTGGAGCTTCAGCTTTAGCATCTTTCCTTCCAAAGAAATCCCAGGGTTGATCTCCTTCAGAATATATATCTAATAATAAAAGTAATTGAAAACAAGTAAATATTTTCAATGAAGAGGTTATTTTAAAGAACACATCCTTATGTGGAATACTGTTATGTCCTAAGAAATCATGTTTCTCAAAAATACTATAACAAGTGGAAAACATAGTAAATAAGAGTGTTTACAAAAATTATGTAGAATATAACCCCAATATTATTATTTTTATAAATGTATATGTGAACCGTGAATTTCCTGATGTTCAAGTTGGTTTTAGATAAGGCAGAGGAACCAGAGATCAAATTGCCAACATCTGCTGGATCATGGAAAAAGCAAGAGAATTCCAGAAAAACATCTATTTGGTGCTTTATTGACTATGCCAAAGCCTTTGACTGTGTGGATCACAATAAACTGTGGAAAATTCTGAGAGAGATGGGAATACCAGACCACCTGACCTGCCTCTTGAGAAATCTGTATGAAGGTCAGGAAGCAACAGTTAGAACTGGACATGGAACAACAGACTGGTTCCCAATAGGGAAAGGAGTACGTCAAGGCTGTATATTGTCACCCTGCTTATTTAACTCCTGTGCAGAGTACATCATGAGAAACGCTGGACTGGAAGAAACACAAGCTGGAATCAAGATTGCCAGGAGAAATATCAATAACCTCAGATATGCAGATGACACCACCCTTATGGCAGAAAGTGAAGAGGAACTAAAAAGCCTCTTGATGAAAGTGAAAGAGGAAAGTGAAAAAGTTGGCTTGAAGCTCAACATTCGGAAAACGAAGATCATGGCATCTGGTCCCATCACTCCATGGGAAAGAGATGGGGAAACAGTGGCAGACTTTATTTTTGGGAGCTCCAAAATCACTGCAGATGGTGACTGCAGCCATGAAATTAAAAGATGCTTACTCCTTGAAAGAAAAGTTATGACCAACCTAGATAGCATATTCAAAAGCAGAGACATTACTTGGCCAACTAAGGTCCGTCTAGTCAAGGCTATGGTTTTCCCAGTAGTCATGTATGGATGTGAGAGTTGGACTGTGAAGAAGGCTGAGTGCTGAAGAATTGATGCTTTTGAACTGTGGTGTTGGAGAAGACTCTTGAGAGTCCCTTGGACTGGAAGGAGATCCAACCAGTCCATTCTGGAGGAAATCAGCCCTGGGATTTCTTTGGAAGGAATGATGCTGAAGCTGAAACTCCAGTACTTTGGCCACCTCATACAAAGAGTTGACTCATTGGAGAAGACTTTGATGCTGAGTGGGATTGGGGGCGGGAGGAAGAAGGGGACGACAGACGATGAGATGGCTGAATGGCATCACTGACTCGATGGATGTGAGTCTGAGTGAACTCCGGGAGTTGGTGATGGACAGGGAGGCCTGGAGTGCTGTGATTCATGGGGTCGAAAAGAGTCGGACACGACTGAGAGACTGAACTGAACTGAACTGATGAATGTGTAGATAACTAGAAAAGAGATATGAATGAAATAAATCTGGATAATACTAATTACCTCTAATTGGTAGGTTATCAGTCCATTACTAATTTCTTAACATATTTTCCATAATATCCAGTTTTCTAAAATATCAAGCAGTGTTAAAAAAATGTATACAGTAATACAATGATACTTGTGGGTAAAATGACATTCCTAAAAAGTATACCGCTTAACAACATGATGAATGGAAATTACATAGAGTAAGTTATATCGATTTAAAAGGTTTAGTTTCCCCACCTAAATAGAAGCATTTATATAATCAATTTTTAAAAACTATGTCCTTAAACAATGGGCTTCAGCTTCAATTCCTAAATGGCAGTCACATAAAAAATGGAGCATTTTATGTTGAATCTATGAGATTTATTTGAAAATATACATAGCTAATTATAAACTTTTTTTTTTTTTAGGATAAATAATGGAGGGGGAGATAGGTGAATTCATATATTAAGGTTTTTTTCCCTGAAAACTGTTACTGGCTCTCAGGGAACAACAGATTTTATTTTTCTCTCTTAATAGTGAATCAGGGGTTACAAATCTCTTTATTTCCAAATGGGGCTTCCCTGATGGCTCAGATGGTAAAGAATCTGCCTACAGTGCAGGAGACCTGGGTTCAATCCCTGGGTCAGGAACATCCCCTGGAGAAAGAAAGCGATGTTCAGTCCAGTATTCTTCCCTGGAGAATTCCATGTACAGAGGATCCTGGTGGGTTATAGTCCATGGGGTCGCAAAGAGTCAGATGCAACTGAGTGAAAATTTCTATATGTATAGTTCTCCTAAAAAATATCTAAAAAAATAAGAAGTTTCTACTTTCGGATGGTTTTTTTCTAGATACATAAAATGTTCAAGGAGAACAGAAATTCATCATTTTAGGATGCTGATGACAAAATACAGCTCTGAGTTCTTGGGAAAGGTGGAGCCTGAGGAAGGTTGATGGGTGAAGCATTATGCTCATTTTAATTAGGAGCCTAGATGTGTGCTAGGATAGCATATCTGCCCTTTTTAGCAAAACCCAAAAGCGAGATGGATATAGAGCAATAGATACAGATGTATAGCTATAAATATAGATCACCTTGGATATACCTGCACCACAGATGGCTGATTTCATTCTCCCAAGTTCACAAGCGGACTTGCTGTGCGAATCACCTGGTTCCCAGTGAAAGGCATTTGAGTTAACAGTGTCTTGCTCCCAGGTAGTGTCACCCAACTGACTTTTTATTATATTTCAATTCCCAAAGTGGCTGTGCTAGCATCATGCCAGCTGAGTGGAAATCTACCTTGAATTATATTTCAGTGCATACTGGTGCATTTTCACATCAATAGAAGCATTGTATTCCAACATGAAAGAAAAAAGAGGCTGGGAGGAAAGTTTTGTGATATTAGGTATTGACTTATTCTTCAGGAAGGAAAGGGGACATTTTAATTTATAATCACACAGCAGGATACTGTACCCACTCTAGCTTCCACAGGGTTTGGGGGCCTTTTAAAATATCCTATGCCTTCTCCAGGGAAGATGAATAAAACATGATTGTGTGCGTGTGTGTTTAATAATTTTTTAAAGTTGCAAGGAGAGGGTAGAACTTAGCAAACTTAGGTGGATAAAATGGAAGTAAAAGCCCCCCCGTAGGGATCAGGTTATGTTTTAAAGGCTTTAGTTTACCGTTGTTGTTGCTGTTGTTCAGTCACTAAGTCATGCCTGACTCTTTGCAACCCCATGGACTGCAGCACACCAGGTCTCCCTGCCTCTCACTATTTAGTTTACTGTACAAATAAGCTAATCAAAGAGAAAATATGTCATTGCTACTACAAACTAACTCTGAGAAGAAAATGAATTGTGCAAGACCAGCAAGGAACACAGCTCTGGAACCCCACATTTAATGTATAAATGCACTGAATATGCTTGTTTCCAAGACAAGAGAGGGGAGGACACAGAACAGGGTAGCTTTGCTGAGAGGTTCTCCAACTTTATGTTTCATGTAACTTTCAGGACTGAAACTTCTCTGACAGATGAGTAATTGGTCAATTTAAGCAATATAGATTTATGTAGTAGAGAGAGGAAAGCCAACCATATTAGTCAGAGTTCTCCAGCAATAAACCAGTAGACTGTATATAGGGAGAGGAAGACATTTATTAGAAGGACGGGCTTACACAATTCTGGAGGCTGAGACCTGAGGGTATGAAAAACAGTGTGGAAACTAGCAGGCTCAAGAGCAAAGGAGTGCCAGTGTTTGAGTTTGAGTCTGAAGGCCTAAAAAGTCCAGTGTCCCAGCTGGAAAACCATCAGGCAGAAAGAGGTAATTACCCATGAAGTGAAAGTCCTTCAGTTGTGTCTGACTCTTTGTGACTTCATGGACTGGAATTCTCCAGGCCAGAATACTGGAGAGGGGTAGCCTTTCACTTCTCCAGGCAATCTTCCCAACCCAGGGATTGAACCCAGGTCTCCCGCATTGTGGGCAGATTCTTTACCAGCTGAGCCACCAGGGAAGCCCATAACTTTCCCCATAACTTTGCCTTTTTGTTACATTCAGGCATTTAGCATATTGGATGGGACCCACCCATGCTACGGAGATCAGTCCATGTCATTATGCTAAGGCTACAGATTAAAGTGTTGCGTTCACCCAGAAACACCTTCGCAGGGACACTAGAATAATGTTTTCTTGTTTGTTTGGCTGTGCTGGATCTTTGTTGCTGCACGGGTGCTTTCTCTGGTTGCAGCAGGCGGGGGGCGGGCACTGTATGCTTCATTGCGATGTGCAGGCTTCTCATCGTGGCTTCTGTCATGGTAGGGGCAGAGAAGTTAGGAAGAGGACAGGCTCAGTAGTTGGGGTGCACAGGCTTAGTTGCTCTGCGATATGTGGAATCCTCCCTGACCAGGGATAAACCCTTTTCCCCAGCATTGAATTCTTAACCACTGGACCACAAGGGAAGTCCAAGAATAATGTTTAACCAAACAGCTGGGCACCCCATGGCCAAGTCAAGTGGACACATGAAATTAACCACCACATCAGCTGCAGATATTTTTACCCTTGAGTGCATAATTTTGTTTTAAATAGTTAACATGATAAAAATAGTGTTGGCAAAGAAAAAAAATCAAGAGATTTACCTTCATAATCCAAAACAATGCAAAGCAAACGCACTGGATTGGAAGTTCACCCAAACTCTCACATCTTCTGTTAATCTCATGATGAGAATTACCCTGGGTAATTCATTCAAGCAGCAAATTCAGACTGGGAGATAGTACATCTGACTGTCATCTACCTTTCTTTTTCTTTGATGAATTTAAGCAATCCAAGCCATCCCACCTGTGAAGAATTTAGGCTCATTGGCTTACCTATGACTTTATTGTAATTAGTTTTGGAAATGAGTCTCTTTGGGAGAGGGACCCTGCTGATTTTCATAGAGCCACCTGGCATCCTCTGAAATTGACTTCAGAGGAGCCTAAAGAACAAAACTGGGTCATTTGCAGAGACGTGGATGGACCTACGGACTCTCATACAGAGTGAAGCAAACTGAAAGAGAAAAAAAAATATTGTATATTAACAGACATGTGAAGAATCTGAAAAAAAAAATGGCACAGATAGTCTTACTTACAAAGCAGAAATAGAAACACAGGCATAGAGAGCAAACATATAGACACCAAGTGGGGAGGGGTGGTGGGATGTATTGGGAGATGGGGATTGACATCTACACGCTTCTATCTATAATAAATAACTAATGAGGACCTACTATATAGTGCCAGGAAATCTACTCAGTGCCCTGTGGTGACCAAAATGGGAATGAAATCCAAAAGCGGGGATATGTGAGTATGTGTGGCCAATCCACTTTGCTAACTAGCACAACACTGTAAAGCAACTATACTCCAGAACATATTTTGAAAACTTAAAAAAAAAAAGATTCCTTTGGATGCCCTCTGAGATGTTTGTCTCATGTATGTATTTGTCTCTTCCCTTTGTTTCTAAAAGCTCTTAACAAGCAAACTTGTCAGGGAGCCACAGGATATTACTTAGAAAGTATTTACCTTTGGTAACATTGTATAAAAAAGTAATCATGTCTATGGACTAGTCTTTGATCATAATTCAATGTTATGATTTATTTTCTTCTGATACATTTCCCAACCCAGAGATCGAACCCAGGTCTCCCCCATTGCAGGCAGATTCTTTACCAGCTGAGCCGCCAGGGAAGCCCTTTCTAACTTTAGCACAGACCCTACTTCTGATAACTGAATTCCTGCAGTTATTTCTGAGTCCTTTCTTCTCCCACCACTTTTTTTCTTCTCCCACCTTAAGATCTAAGTTTCACAAGTAAAGCTCTGCCTAGGTCTCTGCTGTAGCACTAATTGTTAGCATCTGATATTTTCTGAAAGATGCCGGTAATCTGCCAGTCATTCCCCTAGCCCCTCTGTTCTTTCTGGGATCATTTCAGAGATCAAATCTCTACTGCTAAACCTCTGTCCGGAGGCAGGGCTCTTGTTCTGCCTACCATTCTGTCACTGTCCTGCCTGAATCCTGTATGTTCACCTCTGATTTCCCAGCAGTCCTCTCTCTCATTCGAATTCCTTGCTTTTTTTGTTTTCTTTTTTTAAGTTATTTTATTGGAGTATAGTTGACTTACAATTCCATGTTAGTTTCTGGTATACAGCAAAGTGATTCAGTTATATTATTTTCCATTATGGTTTATTACAGGATTTTGAATATGGTTTCCTGTGCTATACAGGAGGACCTTGTTGTTTATCATTCTGTATATAATAGTTTGCATCTGGTAACTCTGAAGTCCAACTCCCTCTCTCTGCTATACCCCCTCCCCCAGGTCACTGCAGTACTGTTATCTGTGTCTGTGAGTCTGCTTCTGTTTATGTTTTTTAATAAGTTCATCTGTGTTATAGTTTAGATTCCACATATGAGTGATACAATCTGTTACTTGTCTTTCTCCTTCTGACTTGCATCACTTAGTGTGATAATCTCTAGGTCCATCCATGTGGCTACAAATGGCATTATTTCATAATTTTTTTATGGCTGAGTAATATTCTGCTGTAGATGGATAGATACAGTATATCACATCTTCATTGTCTGTTCATCTGTCAGTGGACATTTACACTGTTTCCATGTCTTGGCTACTGTAAATGGTGCTGGTGTGAACATAGTGGTGTATGTATCTTTCTGAATTATAGTTTTGTCTGAATATATGCCCAGGAGTGAGGTGCCCTGGAGACCATATGGCAACTGTATTTTTAAATTTTTGAGGAACCTCCACACTGTTTTCCAGAGTGGCTGCACCAACTTACATTCCCACCAGTGGCGTAGGAGGCTTCCCTTTTCTCCACACCCTCTCTGTGCTATTTTATGTTAACCCTACCATTTCTAATTTGAGTCTAGACTACAGCCCACTCTTGCCTAGAGATAGCGCCTACTGCTGTGGGCCTGAGTTTCGACCATCTCCCAGCCTGAAATGCCCCTTTCAATATCCGTGCAGACCTATGCCAAATCTCTGCCTCCTGCTGTCACTGAATGCCTGTTGTTCTAGGCATGTGGATATGACACAGTTTATTGGGAGATATGGAGGGAACTCTGAGCAGAGAGGTAGTAAAGGGCATAGAATGCCCCAAGCCCTTAGCTTTGGCTGGGCATAGATGGTTGGCTGACACCATAGCCAAGTTTCCAGTGGAGAGGAGCCTGCACTTCTAAGCTTTACGTCATGATAGCAGAAGGAGTGAAAACTAAACAAAACTGCCTTGTTAGAAAAGGGAGGCCACTGGAGCCAAGTGGCTGCTATCAGCCTTCTTCTCCTCTGTGCCGACTCAGATCTGCTGGCCCAGCTCTCTACTATGGCACTAAGAGTTTGCAAGAAATAGGACTCCAGGGTCATTCAGATGTGTCTCTCATCTCGTCCTGAGATGCACTGAAGTCTTCTGATGATCACTAATAACTCCTGAGAGCTTACACCAGGCTTGTCACTGTGGGAAATCCTTTACAATGAATCAATATGCGTATGGCTTCAGTGACCCTGTGAACTAGATACAACTGTGAACCCTTCTTTCTCATTTATAGCAATGGTAAAATCATTCTTCTGGGATCCTAGTTCAAAACCTCGAGAAAATTCAGATTGTGTTTTCCTTCTTTGCCTGGCGTGTGTAATGGTATAGCAAGTGCTACCAGTTCTGTGGAAGTGCCTTATGCGTTCGTTTCCTTAGTGTTAGTTTCTCGGTTGGTCTGTCTCTTTGCGACCCCACGGACCCCTCCAGGCTCCTCTGTCCATTGAACTCTCTAGGCAAGAATACTGGAGTGGGTTGCCATTCCCTTTTCCAGGGGATCTTCTTGACCCAGGGATTGAACCTGGGTCTCCCATATTGCAGGCAAATTCTTTACCATCTGAGCCACCAGGGTGACCAAATACTACTTTCCTTATCCTAATTCAAAAAGTCATCACTTGAAAAGATCGTGAAGCCATCTTACTTGCCAGAATGAGTGCTGCTTTTTTTTTTTTTTCTTTATCATTGTCCTGTTTTTATGATACAGCAGTTACAAGCATATAACTCTGGAATCAGATTGCCTAGTGGCTAACACTGATTGAGGTCTTTCTCTGTTTCAGTCACTATTTAAACAAAGATAATGTGCACAAATGAAGTGACTTAATTTGACAGCTCCTCAGTATAGTGGCAATTGTCATCTGCACTGTATAGGTGAAGAAACAGGCATAGAGACAGAAAACTCACCTAGACTGTTACAGCTAGCAAGAAAAGTTTGAAAGAGAGTCCAGAACATGAGTCTGAAGTCAGTCCTATTGGCTATTCTACCATGCAGCCTCTCACATTAATTCAGCAGACTGGCTGTCATTCACCCAGGACCAGGCATCGTGGAGTATGACCCATCTGATATATTGGTTGAATGCAGCACCTCACACCAAAGATACCCTGCTCGTGTCTCATTGGGATTCTCCCACGAGCCTGTTAAATACTCTTCTCTACTGTTTCTTATTTCTCTCTCGCATTATCCAAGTTGATATTTCTAAAATGCAAGGGAAATACTTTGATTTTCTTCTCCATTATCTTTAAGTCCTCATTTCTAAGAATACTAATTTTATGAGTATGCACTAACTGAGCCCAGCTGGAGTCATTTGGCTTCAGTTCTCCTGCTTTACACCATAAACTCTGGCTTCTCTCCACTATCTGCTAAGAATCCCTTTCTCAATATGCTGTCCCAGCCAACTCCAACTTACCCTTGAAGATTCAGTTTTAGTAATGTTTAGTAATAACTTAGTATCATTTCCTCTCTCAAACCCCAGAGAGTAATCTACCATCCTCCAGTATGCAGAGCATCTCATATCCTGAACAATAACTTTTCTTGCTCCAACTTAAATTGTAGTACACTCACTCATCATGATGTCTCCCTCATCTCTGGACTCCAAGAATTCACAACACTTGGCAGAGAATAGCTGATGAATATTTACATCTTTGATTTCTTTGTTGGAGTTCCACTTGGACAGTGGTGGTGTCCTTGTTCTCTCTGCTTCCTACCTCTAAACAAGTCCACTCTGTATATCCCCTCAATGAAAATTCTGAAGCGACTGCTTCCACTATGTCATATTCCCATTGGAAATTCTTCCATGAAGCCCTCAATTTTTAAGATTAAGTCCCATGAGTTTTCCACAAAAAGCCTGAACGTTCATCCCTTGGTGACCTCAAATCCTTCTAAAATTTCAAATCACTTTTATTGTTTTCATTTGTCTGACATTGTATATTATGTAGTTCAGATGTTTTGCCTGCCTTGGTTGAAAAGGTTTAATCTCCTAAAGCTTTTGGAGGACAGTAATCCTGTTCTTATTTTGCCTCTCTACCTCTGAGCCTAGCACAATGACTCATATGTGGCATGTTTCCAAATATCCAGTTGATTGATTTTTCTAATGAACTGATACCAAGATGTTACAAATGTGACTTTATAATTCTGTTGTCTTCATCAGTTTATATGAACCCAATTCATTGTGAAATGAGAGTTGCAAGTATCTCAAGGAAACAATTGCTTAACTGTAGGAGGCTAATATGTGTGAAATTGATCAAGACCTGAATTTTGATGTGATACTTTTATAGCAGCAAGAGTTGTTTTTTAGAATATTGAAGCCTAGAGCTATACTAGGTAAACTCTTATATGAATAAAATAAAAGCATATCTGCATTTGTTGAAAAATGTATCCTCAGGAGCAAGACATGGAGTAAAACCTTGAAATTAGTCATATTCCCTTTGTATTTTTTTTTTCACGCAGAATACAAGAGTAGAAATGTGCATGATTATAATTAATTTAGCTTTATTCTCTTCTTCAGTCTTGGGAATGCTTTTGACTGATAATGCCACAGGAAAATAAGGAAATCAATGTTTTTTCAACCTTCTACTTAAGACCTCTGATCCCCAGTCAGTTCTATACTCACTTAAAGCAAAGCCTGCATTTGTTGTAGGAGGCTAGTCTGAGTTGCTTTGCCAAGGGAAATGGTTTCTTGGATGATCAAATTGTGTTGTCTTCTATTGATGTCTTCTAGTGACTCCAGTCGCTAACCCTTTCTCTATAGGATAGCTTGACGATAAAACCTAAACTTCAGAGTAAATTCATAGGAGACACCACACACGGACATGGAGGAATAAAGGGTACCTCCACCATCCTTCATCCTTTCATCCCAGTTCCAGAACAAGCGCCTGTGTTTCCCAAGTTCACAGAGGACCATATGGTGTATACTTGCTGTTCTTCCAGCGCACTTTGTTCACTGTGGTGGGAAGAACAGAGCTATCAGCTTCTCTTTTCCTGTATCCTTTATAATGCAGTGCTGTTGAGGAAAATGTGAGACCTGGATCATGCATGTAGATACATTGGCAGGTATGCACCTAACCTTCTCTGAACAAAGAGCTGTGTATTCTGTTTCATGCAGGATAATCAGCTCCACAGGCATGCCTAACAAATGATTTGTTCATAAAAAGCTTGATGAGGGAAATAAAACCCTTGATAGTGCCCATAAGAAATATTTCCCTTAGGATACTGAAAGAGAAAGAGGGTGCTCGATATCTTTATGTATTTTTGACTGCCTGGAGCAGCTCTGTCATGCACAGTACACATTGTTACATAGAACAGCCAATGGGCATCGCTACTGGAAACAAAATACAGGTTGTGAGCTTTGTTACTGTGAACGAGCGAATCTCCAGTCCTGAACGCAGGTGATAGGTGTGTGGGAGAGTGTAGGCATCAATTTTTAATGAAGTAAAAACCTTAAAATTCAGTAATTCTGTTTCTAATTGGGTGCCATAATGCCTCCACTTGCCATATTTGAATGATTTAGAAGGGAAAAGGTTTAATCACTAAGATGATATGACATTAAACAAGTCAGAATTATAGCTCATCCTGAACTTTTCTGAAGTGCTTGCTTTCTTCCATTGCCTTTTCTGACACGTTTGGGCATTTACCAAAAAAAAAAAAAAAAAGTAATAATAATAAGGGTTCCTGGCTTTTCTGGTTCCCTTTTTCCCTGTTAATGAGACTGTGGATATTAATATGGAGAGGTGAAGAGAAGAAATTTTAAGGAAACGAACGTCTAAAGTACTAGTCTTGAACCGGGTATGATTTTGACCCGAGGTGGCGTTTGACGATACGTGGAGAAATTTCTGCTTGTGATAAATTGGGGGATGGCTATACGTGTGTGTGTGCATGCACTAGTGCAACCAGAGGATAGAAGATAAAGATGCTGCTAAATATCCCACAAAATATGAGACAACATTCCTCCTTGCCGAATAAGTACATATTTGGCACCAAGTGTCAGTAGTGCCCAAGCTGAGTGACCTCTCCTGTGACACTCCCAAAGCCCAGTGCCTGGAAGGGAGTCCAGGCTCACCTCCCCCCTCTGCATGTGGACTTCTGTTGTATTCTCTGCTAAATAAGTTAAGCTAATCTTTGCCCAGCTGGCTAAATGGTAAAGAATCTGCCTCCCAGTGCAGGAGACATGGGTTCAGTCCCTGGGTGGGGAAGACCCCCTGGAGGAGAAAATGGCTATGCACTCCAGTATTCTTGCCTTGAAAATTCCATGGAAAGAACCTGGTGTGTTACGAAGTCCATAAGGTCACAGTTGGACATGACTAAGCACACACAAGCTGTTTCCTGAGGTTTTTTTCAGTTCAGTTCAGTTGTTCAGTTGTGTCCGACTGTTTGTGACCCCCACGGACTGCAGCACGCCAGGCTTCCCTGTCCATCACCAACTCCCAGAGCCTGCTCAAACTCATGTCCATTGAGTCGATGATGCCATCCAACCATCTCATCCTCTGTCATCCCTTTCTCCCCCTGCCTTCAATCTTTCCCAGCATCAGGGTCTTTTCCAATGAGTCAATTCTTCACATTAGGTGGCCAAAATATTGGAGTTTTGACTTCAGCATCAGTCCTTCCAATGAATATTCAGGACTGATTCCTTCAGGATGGACTGGTTGAATCTCCTTGCAGTCCAAGGGACTCTCAAGAGTCTTCTCCACACCACAGTTCAAAAGCATCATTTCTTCAGCACTCAGCTTTCTTTGTAGTCCAACTCTCACATGCATACATGACTACTGGGAAAACCATAGCTTTGACTAGATGGGCATTTGTTGGCAATGTAATGTTTCTGATTTTTAATATGCTGCCTATGTTGGTCATAACTTTTCTTCCAAGGAACAAATATCTTTTAATTTCATGGCTGCAGTCACTATCTGCAGTGATTTTGGAGCCCAAGAAAATAAAGTCTCTCACTGTTTCCATTGTTTCCCCATCTATTTCCCATGAAGTCATGGGACCAGATGCCATGATCTTAGTTTTCTGATTGTTGAGTTTCAAGCCAGTTTTTTCACTCTCCTCTTTCACTTTCATCAAGAGGCTCTTTAGTTCTTCTTCACTTCCTGCCATATGGGTGTTGTCACCTACATATCTGAAATTATTGATATTTCTCGTGGCAATCTTGATGCCAGCTTGTGATTCATCCTGCCCAGCGTTTCTCATAATGTACTCTGTATGTAAGTTAAATAAGTAGGGTGACAATATACAGCCTTGACGTACTCCTTTCCCAATATTGAACCAGTCTGTTGTTCCATGTCCAGTTCTAACTGTTGCTTTTTGACCTGCATACAGATTTCTCAGGAGTCACATCAGGTGGCCTGCTAGTCCATCTCTTGAAGAATTTTCCACAGTTTGTTGTGATCCACACAGGTTCTCTTAGGACTATTTGGTTTCCCTTTTCTTTATCATTTTGTACTATACCGCTATAAGCTTCTTCCTTCTTCCCCCCACCACCCTTTCTCAGTTTATATATAGTTTGACAAATTCTAGACACATCCTTTTTTACATTTGCTTTCTTTGTGATATTTTTGCACTTCAACACAATGAAGAGACAATTTTGGTTCCTCTCTGCTAAGGTCAGAACTCATAAAATGAGACTGGTTTTGTAAATACTCTTTTGCACTATTCGGAACCATGTTTTATTACTGTTTCTTTTTTACACAGACTCTAAACTCTCCTTTTCTAAATATGTATACACACTTGTGCCTTGTTCAATATAACTTGCTCCTGCTGTTTTTATTAGTAACAGGCACAAACATAAATTCAGTGTCTCTATGTTAGTTTGTAATTAGGTATTAGGCAGCAGATAATTATCTAGATGGCCAAATGATTGAATGTCAATATTAGAGTCAAGTGCTAGAAAAAATTAACTATAACCAAGGTACGGGAAAGAGAATTTTAGAATGAAGTGATGAGTCAGAACTGTAATCGTATTCAAAATGTATTCCTTAGATGTGCTGGGTTGGCTGGAAAGGTCATTTGGGTTTTTCTGTAAGATGTTATGGAAACTTTTTGGCAAACCTAATATAAGCTGAGAAACAAAAAAGAGGTAGGCAAAAGAGAAAGTCAAAAGAGGATTTAGCAAGGAAGAGAGCGAGCACTTTCTTCCATGATCATTCAGCTTCTGCTGACAGAGGAATTCCATCCTCTTCTCTGAGAAGTCAGTGCAGAAGTTTGCCCTCCTTATGCGTGCTCTTCACTGAGGTTATGGGCTCGTAAGTGGGCTTCATCTCACGGTGGGCATGGTGCCAGCTGAGCCACTGGTCCTCCCCCAGAGCAAGCCGAAAGCCCAGCCTTCTCTTTGCCACCTTTATATCCCCAGGCATCCTTTTATTACCTGGTTTTGACTTTCACAAAAAATTCACACACCACTTTGTGAGAATCATAAAAAAAAAAAAAGAGAGAAATTAGAAAGAAGGGAAAAGTCACAGTTTTCCATAAAAAGCTACTCATCTATATAACTTCATTCTTATCTGCAGATTGTAAATATACTTCCAGACATGCTCATAGACACACATACACACAATTCCATGCACTCAACACACACTATTTTCTGACTCATTTGTTAATACACTTTGGGTACCTCATATGTGCTAAAGCACTGAGGGTATAAAGAGTGCCCTGTCTATAAACCCACTCTATAGCCTTTTATCTATTATATCTGAGATGGCTGGATGGCATCACCGACTCAATGGACGTGAGTTTGAGCAAACTCAGGGAGACGGTGAAGGACGGGGAAGCGTGGTGCGCTGCGGTCCATGGAGTCGCCGAGTTGGACTGGACTTAGACACTGAACAGCGGCGAATCATCTAGCTGCTCAGTTACCCAGAGGGTGGCCAGGGAGATCATTCAAGAAGCAGGTCACGGTGCTCCCTGAGAAGAAATCCTGCAGAGTTTCAACCCTAACTTTCTTACCATAGCTTATTACACCTTCTACCATCTGGCTTCTAGCTACATCTCCAAACTCAGCTCTTCCTTCTTGCCCTGTATTTATATTGCTTGACTAATCAAGTTCTTTTCATTTGTAGGACCTTTGTACTTTAAGTTTCTCCTGTCTCAGCTAGACCTGACTCATATATTATCATTTATATCTGAATGTAAATTTAATACCCATTACTCTTTATCATATAGTTTTACTTATTTCCCTATAGCTTGTATTATATGTGTGTTTAATATTCCTTATTATATTATTAGTACTGACCACTCCTTGTTCAGCCAGCTTCTTGCCACCTCTGGTGAGAATTTACAGTGTGTGAAAGTCACTTAGTCATGTCTGACTCTTTGCGACCCCAGGGACCATACAGTCCATGGAATTCTCCAGGCCAGATTACTGGAGTGGGTAGCCTTTCCCTTCTCCAGGAGATCTTCCCAACCCAGGGATCAAGCCTGGGTCTCCCACATTGCAGGCGGATTCTTTACCAGCTGGGCCACAAGGGAAGCCCAAGAAGACTGGAATAGGTAGCCTATCCCTTCTCCAGGGATCTTGCCGACCCAGGAATCAAACCAGGGTTTCCTGCGTTGCAGGCAGATTACCAACTGAGCCATCACAAAAGCCCAGAATTCACAATAAGTATACTCAAAATGATGAAATTTTAACAGGTAAAAATGGATGAATAATGAGATTTTACTCTAAGGAAAATTCACTGAGCCAATTTGGAGTGACTGTTGAAGGAGATAGGAGGTAAACCCTGAAAGGAACTCAGAGGTAAACATAATAGGACAACCAAGACAATGCTGCTTCATGAAAAGCAACGAGAAAGAACAGAACAAGGAGGTACTGAGGGGTACTCTGTGACAGGTGCTGGGGGCTTGATATATTTTCCCTCACATGATTGTCACAGCAAATCCTAAAACCCTGAAGTAGGCATTGTCCTTTTATAAGGAGAGTGCCAAAGCTTGTGAAGATCATGCCCATTCTCTAAGCTCTAAAGTGGCAGAGTTAGTCCTTGAAATGAATTTGGTTCTCTCCCTAAGACCATGTACTTTCTAGTCCCCCATGCTGGAAAGGAAGGAAGGAAGAAAGGGGAAAAAGGAATAAAGAAAGTAGCGGCAGGAGTTCCAAAAGCTAGGTAAAATGTTGAGATATCCAGTAAATCAAAGGCTAAGTAAGAGGAATCTGGTGTAAGGAAAATGATGAGTAGGCAAAGAATTACTGTTTCGTAAGGTTGGGCAGTAAGAAAACAATGAAAAATGGGCAGTAAATTGATAATAAAGTCAGTATATATCTATAGCATGCAGGCTATTGAATAATAACAGCCAAATATAATCAAGTATAAAATGTACTTACCAGCTGACACCTTGCAATAATTTCTGTTAATAGAGATAACTCAAATAGTTACATCTTATCAGGCTATTTCAGGCAAAAGTCTATTTAGAGCCCTAAGTTTAGTATTTGTGCTCTTCAGGTTCACCTGCACGAACACAATTGTTTTGTTTCTCTGTCACTAATTTTACAGAAAGCAGTTTCTAAAGGGTAACAAAAAAACACCCATTTAAAACATAGATTTTATTTGGCTTGCCTTTGGTAGTCTGTTTGGTTTGCAAAGCAAAAAGCGAAACAGTGGTTCTTTTCAGGGCTTTGTTTTCTTTTTTCACGCGTTGCCCCAGTGTTTTCACTGCTGCTGAATGGTCGCCACTGGGGTGCAGAGCTGGGAAGAACAGCTGGGTCTCCCTTTGGCATCCACTTACTGATTTGGAAACGGAACTGTCTTTGGGAAGCCTCTCTTGTTAATTTTGAATTTTGGATGTACTTTTGGATCCAAATTTCTTTTCCCTGATGCAGCCATGGAAAAGCTGTGTTATGTGAACTTTGTCCATGGGAAACTGTAGGAAGCATCATATATTATGCCCTCAAATATCTATCTTGAATTTAGTGATCAAGATAATGTTGCAATTGAGACCAGCACCCAGCAGATACAGTTTTTAGTAACAGTGTTGACTTGTGTACACAGGAGATGAATTCTCCTTCAGGAAACCAGATATTAATCTATTTACATTCAAACATTTTATAATCAGAAAGTCGCCTACTTATTATTTTGTTCTGTCTTCTGCCTTCCACTTACCTACATAATTGATATGTATTGACACTTAGATAAGGATCAGTGTGTTGTAATCAAGAACTTGGACCCTAGAATCTAAATGCCAGAATTCAGATCGACCTTATGTTCTGTACCCAACAACTACTTAAACTCTCTGTGTCACAGGTTCCTAATCTGCAAAACTGATAGGGATAATACTGTCTACCTCTCATGTTGGCCATGAGAAGTAGATATGAAGCGGTTAGAAGAGTCTCTAGCTCATATATTGGGCTGTGCTATTTTATTATGTTATTGTTACTCCTCTTATTCATATGGAAGTAAAGAAGACAGAGTCAGAATCTCCAATAGTTTATAATATAGTTGAAGAGATACAAAGTAAAGAAATGGACTAGCTATAAAAACACTGAGAGCTGTTAATATCCAGGTGAGCTCAGAAGTTGTAAAGTGTGGAGAACTGGATATAACTTGAAGTTAATTTCCTGAGAGATTTATACTCTGTTCAGCAGCCGTCCCCAACCTTCTTGGCACCAGGGACTGGTACATGGAAGACAATTTCTCCCTGGAGCAGGAGTGGTGTGGATGATTTCAGGATGATTCAAGCGCATTACACTGATTGTGCACTTTATTTCTAATTGAATGCCACTGCTAAGCTGACAGGAGGTACTAGCCCATGGCCTGGAGGTGGGAACCCCTCCTATATAGGACAAGGAGAGGAGTCAAGGGTAGTTAAGAAAATGTGGGGTTCAGAAAGTAAAGAGATTGTTTCAGGAAGGCAGTGATCCACCATGTGTGTCACTCCGGGAATCTCAAATCAGATAAGGACTGAGAATTAAATCCATCCTGTGGATAACATCCATCAGGACAAGAGATTCCATCAGGACAAGAGATAAGATTTTGTTTGTTTATTTGTGAGTCCCCCAGTCATGTCTGACTCTTTGCGACACCATGGATCATAGCCTGCCAGTTTCCTCTGTCCATGGAATTTTCCTGGCAAGAATACTGGAGTGTCAGTGTGTGTGTGTGTGTGCACGTGTGTGTGTGTGTGTGTGCGCGCATGCACACACATGCTCAGTCATGTCTCACTCTTTGAAGCCCCACAGAATATAGCCCTCTAGGCTCCTCTGTCCATTCGATTCTCTAGGCAAGACTACTGGAGTGGGCTGCCATTCCCTTCTCCAGGGGATCTTCCCAACCCAGTGATCCAACTCGCATCTTCTGCATCTCCTGCGTTGGCAGGCAGGTTCCTTATCACTGGGAAGCACTCTGGAGTGAATAGCCATCCCCTTCTCCAGGGGATCCTCCTGACTCAAGGATAGAACCCAGGTCTCCTGTATTGCAGACAGATTCTTCACCATCTGAGCAACCAGGGAAGCCCACTGAGATGAGCGATCAGAGATCTTGATAAGAGAAGGCAGTGAGTATTATGTGAGGTGGTAGAGGAAACACTTGTGTAAAGTGGTTTTAATTGAGAATGATAATAAGATCACAAATTGCAGATCAGGATTGCAAACATCGTGTGGGGAATAGTGTATAAAAAATGAATAGTTGGTGGGAAGTTTGTGATAAAGTGTTTTTAATTTTTTTTTAGTTAAAAATATATTTGGCAAGGAGTGATGTGCTAGGTTCTACAAAATCATGGAAGCTTTGAACCTGTTCTAGACTGGATTAGCCATTTAAGAAAAGTTGATTTTCACCTAGAATTTAAAATCATTTTAAAGTTAGTTTTGTTGATCTGTATTAACTATCATAATAAATTTTATGTGAAGTGAAGTCACTCAGTCGTGTCCGACTCTTTGAGACCCCATGGACTGTAGCCTACCAGGCTCCTCCCTCCATGGGATTCTCCAGGCAAGAGTACTGGAGTGGGTTGCCATTTCCTTCTCCAGGGGATCTTCCTGACCCAGGGATCGAACCCGGGTCTCCCACATTCCAGGCAGACGCTTTAACCTCTGAGCCACCAGGGAAGCCCAGTAAATTGTATATGCTCACCATATTGACAATAATTATTGACCTTAAAATAATCGCTAAGGTTTAAATTAATTATCCCTACATTCTACTTGGGCTTCCCTAGTAGCTCAGTTGATGAGCCTGCAATGCAGTGGACCCCGGTTTGATTCCTGGATCAGGAACGTCTGCTGGAGATGGGATAGCTACCCAATCCAATATTCTTAGGCTTCCCTGGGGGCTCCGATTGTAAAGAATCCACCTGCAATGCAGGAGACCTGAGTTCAGTCCCTGTATTGGAAAGATCCCCTGGAGAAGGGAATAGCTACCAACTCCAGTATTCTGGCCTGGAGAATTCCATGAACTGTACAGTCTGTGGGGTCGCAGAGTTGGACATGACTGAGCAACTTTCACTTTTACTTTTCACATTCTAGTCGCTAAGAAAACATAACTGATTCTGTTCTCTCATAAACACTTCTGGTGAATTGAAATAAAATGTACATGACTCACTAAAATGGAGAACCGTTTTCAGCTGCCTTCCAAAAAATTTTTTGATTTGAAACCAGTAACTTCTAAAACCATACTTGTTTCAAGAACTTTTCAAACTGCTAATTCCTGAATGTTTTAAATATTATAAATATTAGAAACTATGTCTATGATACAACATGTGATGTGATATGAAGTATTTAGACGATGCCATTGATTCATTTTATGTTGTATCAGTCAGAGTCTAGTGAGGAAAAAAAAACCATCTAGTTATTTCCTCTAAGAGACTTCAAGAGAGAGAAATGACTAAAGAGACATTCAGTTCAGTTCAGTTCAGTTCAGTTGCTCAGTTGTGTCTGACTCTTTGCAGCCTCATGGACTGCAGCACACCAGGCCTCCCTGCCTATCACCAACTGCTGGAGCTTACTCAAACCCATGTCTGTTGAGTCTGTGTACCATGCAACCATCTCATCCTCTGCCGTCCCCTTCTCCTCCTACCCTCAATCTTTGCGAGCATCAGAATCTTTTCAAATGAGTTAGCTCTTCGCATCAGGTGGCCAAAGTATTGGAGTTTCTGCTTCAACATCAGTCTTTCCGATAAACATTCAGGACTGATTTACTTTAGGATGGACTGGTTGGATCTCCGTGCTGTCCAAGGGACTCTCAAAAGTCTTCTCCAACACCACAGTTCAAAAGCATCAGCTCTTTGGCGCTCAGCCTTCTTCACAGTCCAAGTCTCACATCCATATATGACCACTGGAAAAACCATAGCCTTGACTAGACAGACCTTTGTTGGCAAAGTAATGTCTCTGCTTTTGAATATGCTTTCTAGGTTGCTTATAACTTTTATTCCAAGGAGTAAGCTTCTTTTTATCTCATGGCTGCAGTCAACATCTGCAGCGATTTTGGAGCCCCAAAAAATAAGGTCTGCCACTGTTTCCACTGTTTCCCCATCTATTTGCCATGAAGTGATGGGACCAGATGCCATGATCTTTATTTTCTGAATGTTGAGCTTCAAGCCAACTTTTTCACTTTCCTTTTTCACTTTCATCAAGAGGCTTTTTAGTTCCTCTTCACTTTCTGCCATAAGGGTGGTGTTATCTGCATATCTGAGGTGATTGATATTTCTCCCAGCAACCTTGATTCCAGCTTGTGCTTCATCCAGCCCAGCATTTCTCATGATGCACTCTACATAGAAGTTAAATAAGCAGGGTGACAATATACAGCCTTGACATACTCCTTTTCCTATTGGCAGACTAAAAAAAAAAAAATGTAAAAGGAAGCTACTGAGGAAACACAAGTATAGTAATTCTTGAGAAATGCAGGGAAGACATTGGGTTATTAGAAGATGGAGATTTGGAGCAGGACTCTTATAGAACTAGAACTCAGACCTCTGCATAAATGAGTTGAATGTTGCCAGGGTTTCAATTAATAGAACATACAAGTTATCACTAAGGATTTAATGCCTTATGTAAATGAATGAATAACCATTAGTAAAGAATATTCATAGAGACAATATTATGCAAAATTAAATATGGTAAATAATATGCATTATATCCCGTCAAGGCTATCATGTGCATGCTCATATAAATGCATTCTTGTGATATATATGATAAAATGCACTACATCCTACATAAAACGAACCATATATACTAGCAGTGCATACATTGATGGGAAAGGGGGAAATGTTGCCCAGCTTTGCTGAGACCTCTTGAGATGGGAAGAAGGATTCTCAGGATCAGGATTCATCCTCTAAGTCCAGATGCCTACCAGTGTGTGCTGACGGGTTTCAGAGTATGGGAAAATCCAGAGGTGCTAACTGAGTGCTACTGGTACCAGTTACAGGCACACAGGTACAGACACTGGCGGGGCAACCCTGAGAAGAACAGCAAACTAAAGAAGAAGCAACCAGCTCCTTCTTTCTGCTTCTGTCTCACAGTCTTTCCCCTAGCTCCCACTTGGTAGAATCTAACATAGAACCAGCTGATTCTACGAGAAAGGAGAAATGTAGTATTTAGACTCTTATAGGGAGCACCATAAGAAAAAGGGAGAGAGAAACATAGTTTTTTTGACCTAAGAGACAATATCTTTTGGCCTCTCAAATACATTTTTGGCCTAAACTAAAAATCATGTTTAGTTGCCAATTCTGATATTGAACAAATTGATGGAGCCCACCCCCCAAAAAAAAGTTTCTGTGATCATTTAAGATAATTCAACACCTATACTTCAAGAGGGAAATAAACACAGAAATGAATGTCTGGATCTCATCTCTGAAATTTCACAGGTGCTGTACTTATACAGGTATTTTAGCTTAGTGCTCAGGCATGGGAGACAGGGCTCCCAGAGATGGGCCATTGTGTATACTTGAAGCTACAAGCTGCATCCCTTTTGTAATTAACTTGTAGCAAAGGTTGTAGAATCCAAAGTTAAAGAGGTTCAACATGGAGTCAGATTTGTCCTTCCCTATTACAAGAAGAGCTGTGGCTGCTTCCACGTCCACTATTCCTCTCCAGTAACACTCGGATCATAAACACACCTGACTCCATGCTCCATTTGTTTCTGGGCATAGGATTTTAGTATCCTGCTAATTCCAAGAGGAAAAAAAAAATCTACCTTCAAGAAATTGTCAACAAGAATGACTTTTAGTTATTGCCCCTTTGATCTCATTTCTGGGTGACCAAGAAAGTCCTCCCACCCCGCCTGCAGGTCTCCACAGTGTGTTAAGCACATAATGCCAGAAACAGTCATTTTAGAACATGATTTCTTTCCATTGTGATGAACAGGAATTTTGACTCCCTATTAAAATACTTCCAGAAGAAGTTTCACGTTTTCCCTGAGAACTGATTTTGGTCTGAATAGTGTAACAGAAATAATCAGGAGGGAGATGATACTGAAAAGGGAAGACACAAAGTTAGCCTGACTGGAAACAAATGTAACTTTGGTAAAGGTCAGTACCTTCCTGTAAATGCGCGTGCCATGTTTCTTTTCATTCTCCAGATTTGAGGCCCTTTTCCAAGTCATCCTTTCTGAGCATTCTTCTCAAGGCTCACCTCTATTTTCTGTTATTGAACTCTGTGTATTTCCTTTAGCATTCCTCTTTTTGAGGTATATTTGATTATAGTGTTATATTAGTTTCACATGTACACCAAGTGATTCAGTGTTTTTACACATTATAGTCAGTAAAAGTTATGTTAGATAATGGCTATAGTTCCCTGTGTTGTGCAACCTGCCCTTGTTGCTTATCTATTTTACACATGGCGGCGTGTATCTTTCACTCCCATACCCCTGACTTGCTCCTCCTCACTTCCCTCTCCCCGCTGATAACCACTGGTTTGTTTTCTGTGTTTGTGAGTCTGTTTTACTATGACATTCATTTGTATTGTTTTTTAGATTCGACATATAAGTGCTATCATATAATGTCTTTCTCTGACTTATTGTATTCAGCATAATCATCTCTAGCTACATCCACATGGCTGCAAATGGCAGAATCTCATTCATTTGTGTAGCTAATACTTCATTCTATATACTATATCTTCTTTATTTGTGTGGTGATGGACATTAGGGTTGCTTCTGTATCCTGGCCCTTGTATGGCTTCTGTATCTTGCTGTGAACATCGGAGTGTGTGTGTCCTTTTGAATTAGTGTTTTCATCTTTTTCTGAGTATATACGCAGGAGTGGAATTGCTGGATTACACGGTAGTTCTAGTTTCATTTTTTTGAGGAAAATTCTATACTGTTTTCATAGTGGCTGCACCAATTTACATTTCCACTAACAGTGTACAGGGGTTCCTTTTCACCACATCATTGCCAATGTTTGCTATTTGTAGACTTTTTGACAATAGCCTTTCTGACAGGTCTGAGATAATGCTTCAGGTATTATCTTAATGCTTTACATTATTAAGTTGCCATTTAGTTTCAGTGTTTTTTCCTTACTTCTTTAGAACATGAAAAGCATATAAACCATTTTTGTAATTGCTTATTTAATGTGATCTTATTAATATACTTAAAAATCGGTATAGTGTCCCACGAACCTGCTAGTCATGGTGGTTTTCATCTGCATGTCCCTGCTCATTAGTGATGCTGAGTGAGCAGCTCTCTGTGTGTGCCTGGTGACCCATCTGTATTCTCTCTTTGAGGAAATATCTATTCAGGTCTTCTGACCATTTCTTGGGTTCTTTGTTGGTGGTGTTATTTTTTTTTTCTTCGGTTGTTGAGTTATATATAAATTTTTGATATTAACCCCTTGTTGGTCATATCATTTACGAATATTTTCTTCCATCCCATAGGTGGTCTTGTCATTCTGTTTACGGTTTCCTTTGCTGTGCAAAAGCTTTCAGGTTAAACCTCATTTGTTTGCCCGTGGTTTTATTTCTTTTGTCTTAGGAGACAGATCCAAACTACCATTGCTATGATTTATGTCAAAGAGTGTTCTGCCCATGTTTTCTTCTAGACTTTTATGGTGGTCAGGTCTTACATTTATACCTTTGAGCCATCTTTATTTTATTTTTGTATATGGTATAAAGGAATGTTCTACACTTCTTGTTTCACACATGAGTGTTCAGTTGTGCCAGTGCCATTTATTAAAGAGACTCTCTTTTCTCCATTGTATGTTCTTGCCTCCTTTGTTGTAGATTAGCCATACGTGGAAGGGTTTGTTTCCCGGTTCTCTGTTCCGTTCCTTTGATCTGTATGTCTGTTTTTGCACAAGTACCATGGTATTTTGATTACTGTAGCTTTGCAGTATGGTTCTTTATCACCTTTATTGTTTTTTAAGTGTGATTGCTTTCCTTCCATTTGTGTTCCTTGTTTGTCACTAACATAAGCTCTTTGAGAATCAGGATTCCACATCTTGCTTCCACATTGTTTCCCAGGAGTCTAGTCTCACACCAGACACAGATATACATGTTTAATGCACTTGGCTAGACAGATAAACAAATAGTGTGAGTGAGTTTCAGAGACCTTTTATGCCACCAAATATAAATGCCTATATTTATCAGAAAAAGCATAATAAATTATTAAACTTCAATTCAGATTTTTACATTACATATTTATGTTTTCATTATCAGTAATTCAATTAGTGGCCATGTAGTGGGACACTATATTGATTTTTTTTAAGTACATTAATAATGTCACATTAAATCAGCAATAACAAAAACAGTTTATAAGGTTTTCATGTTCTAAAAAAGTAATAAAAACACTACAACTAAATGACATTTTAATAATGTGAAGTTTTATTTACAAATCTCTCATTTCTTTATGTTCATACTGACACTGTTTTATAACTTTCCCCAGCAATTTCTTATCTTTAGCTTTTAAATGGAAAAGTGATTAAAAATGTCAAAACAAATAACTGCATTTTAGTTTTTCAAGTAAATTAAAATTTCATGGGCCTCTGGAAGACAGTCATATGGAAACATCCAATAATAACCACATCAGCTTCTAATGGAATAAGTTTCCACCAAGCTCAAAAGACCTTCTATGTTTTTATAAATCCATTTTGAGCAGTAGCTGAAAAAAATGAAGTTCAGCTCATCCCTAATAATGCTATTTATGATAATAGTTCTTCAAAGGGTTTATTTCTGTATCATGGATTATGTGCACAACAGGACCTTGTGCTGCATTCATTTATGAAAAGAAACCACTTTTCACACTGCTCAGTTAAATCACATCTTATTCTGCTGACCTGAGATTCAGGACAATTAACCTATTCATTAGTCGTGAATAAGATGGGGCATAAAGTGGTGGTTTAATGGAAGCATTAGCACATCTTAAAATGTAGATATTTGTGTCTCAGGGTGATTGTTCTTCAATATTAAGAAGCAGCAGTAATACCTAACCCTATAGCCAAAGCTGCAAAGGTGGAGTTTTCTATAGCTGTCATTCTTCCTTCCTCTCGTTGCTGGAATGAATTCTGTCCTGTGGAGCATCCTTGGGGACCACGAACCAAGAAATGCACTTGGAAGAGATAAAAAGGAACAAAACAGGCTCCCAAAGCAGAAAGTTCATCCTCTAAAGGAGGAAACAGATTTCAAACAAAAAATTATAATGTAGCGTTGCAAATTCTATTAAATATGCATATAGCTTGTTTGCATGCAAACAGCAGTATACCTGCTTCCTTGGGGGGACCTGAAACAATATGGGAAGTCAGGGTTCAGACTTGAGCAGGGGGTCTTGACAAGAGAACAGCCTTTGCCTGGTATAAAGTTACATGATCCTTCAAGGAAGTTTAGGGGTGTCTGAAGCACAGGAACAATACTGAAGAGAAGCAGAAATTTCTTACACTATTCAAATTGGAAGTATTGTGTGCCCTCTTAGGGAACTTTGATCTTATTCTGTGTGTAGCTCTTAGAGCTATGTAAGTAAAATAATTATATTGTCAAATGATTACATGATAATTTGCATTTCAGAAGTGTGATTTTTTGAGGAGGATTTAACTTATGTCACCAATTTTTTAAAGATCTGCAAGTTATTCAAATTTCTGCAGGAGATGAGAATAAGGTAAAACCAAAGAAAGAGAACATTTAGAAAGTCAGATATACCTATTTATCTGTGGTGCTCTAATATTGTGTAATTTGGCTCAGCCTTTTAAGAAAACTTTCAAGACATATAATTGATCATATTCATTCTTCAATGTTGATTACATTTATCAATCTAATTTTTAACTGTAAATATATAAACATTTATATATTTAATATAAATATATAAATAAAGTACAGTATACCATCTTTTTCAGCCATAACTATATTTTCTAAAGATCAGAATCAGTGCGTGATCTACAGATATTTTTATACTTATTCATTCATTTATGAATATGATTGGAATATGACTGACCCAGGTATTATTACTGAACTTGGTCGTATGGACACTGCTCATGCCTTAACCTGGCTGAGGGTCTCTGCCTTGGCAGGGCAGGGTTCTTTTTCCATTTTCTTCCAATAGGTGAATAACTGAGGTCAACACAGCAAAAGCTTTATCAGTGGCCAAAGGATGGAGAAATGTAAAGTAGGGAAGTAAGTTCACATTAACTCCTTGTCCATTTCTGGTGAGAGTGATTTAATTTTAAAAAGTAAAGACAAAGGGAGGAGGAGGGAGGCTAACAATGTTGGAGGGGCCGTGTATGCTTTAGTCCATCAGGGAAGGAGTGGGCTTTTTCGTGCCCAACTCCTTTTTATCCTATTTTGGTCCTTAATATCTGGTCTTGGCCACTGGGAGGTGTGTCATTTAATGTGCTCATGTAGTAAAATCAACATATAATGAGACTCAGGGTCTGTTGGAGGTCAGGTTCACCTCCATCTTGACCCCAACTGGTTCCATCTGTTTATATTTCCTTTGTGTGGATGTGGGTAGCTTCATTTCTTACCTATGGACCCTTTAACAGTGTGCTCATCACCGGAAATGTAGAGATTTTAAAACCCTAAAAGTGTTCATAATTTAATAAACAAGATATAAAAGTACAATATTATACATTATAATATGCATTTTAAAAAAGCAACCAAGTCTTAAGGAGGGTGGGTAAACTGGAGGTTTGAGATATTTATTTATTATTTATGCTTAAACCAAAAAATGGTAAGCATAAAAGAGTGAGCAGGAGGAAAGGTAATGGTTTTAGTGAGCTCAGAATACACAAATTCCCAGTGATGCTTTGGTACTCAGAAGCCTAGGAGGAAAAGAAAGAGGCAAGCATTGCATCTGTTCGTAAGTAGAGAAGTGACTGTGAAAAGTTTGGCCTTCCGTGTAGAGAAAGTTGGCTTATCTCCTGAAAGTACTGGGAAACCATCAAAAGCTTTGAAAATAACGTCATTTTTTGCTATTAGCAGCAGTAGAAATGGGGAGAAGGGGACAGAATAGTGACATAGTGAGCAGAAAAAATTTAAAGGAGTTGGTGACCAGTTGGATGTGTGGTAAGCAAGAAAAGGGGAGGTGATGAGGGTTCCCTGATTTAAGATATAGGTACCTTGGTGAATGATATTGATAACAGAGATACAAAATACAGAAGACAGAGATGAGGAGGATGATTGCGGTTTAAGACGTTGTGTTGGAAGTGCCACTTGGACACCCCAACTCAAATTGCATTAAGCAGAAGTAGGAGACTGTGGATTCTTCTCCTGGTCGTTGGTATGAAGGGTAAGGATATGTAATCATTCTGGGAGGGTGCTTTATGTCCTGAGTAATTTTGTTAAGCTGCCTTTCCTTGGAGCACATAGGTACATACAAAAATGTCTATGGTTATGCATATGTAACTTCTGTAAGTCTATCATTTTGCACTTGGGGTGGAGTGCAGTGCCCGGCACATAGTAGAAACTCAACTCCAGTGTGTTGGATATTTCTGGGATCTACCCAGCATTTATCCCTAGGAGGGATTTTTCTGAGTGTCTCAGTTCAAGTTGTTTTGTTTCTAGTCCAGTGGAAGAGAAGAAAAGCTTATGCAGCCTACTTCGTGCTCTCTGAGTAAATACTGGCATCTTTACTGGATGGCTGCGGACCTCCTAATTTAGTTAGCTCTCCTGTCCTTAGTTTGAAGACGTTATTTCTGCTTTACATAAAATTAAATTCTCTCCCTGTAAAGTGCTCCATTCCAGAATTTTCCTTATGCACTATCATGTAGATCGTACCCCAGGAAAACCTTCTGTCTGTGTGCTCAGTTATTTCCAAGTCTTTGCTTCCCCATGGACTGTCACCTGCCAAGCTCCTGTGTCCGTGGAATTCTCCAGTCAAGAATACTGGAGTGGGTTGTCATTTCCTCCTCTGGGGATCTTCCTAATCCGGGGATCGAACCCACGTCTCTTGCATCTCATGGCAGGTTCTTTACCACTGAGCCACCTGGAAAGCCCCCAAAAGAACTTAACAAGTTTTATTTAATAAACGTTTAATCCTTTTTCATCAAGAATGCCATTTCCATTTGTTACACGTTATCTGCTGTGATCTTCTCTCTTGCTCCACAGCAAAAGAAGGAAAGCACAGCCAGGGTTTGTGTTATATTGTAACCCTTGGATTATCACACAATAGGGACTTGGATTTGCCCCTTTTTTGACCAGAGCATGTATTATGCCTGGAATATCTTTCTATTTAAAAACAACAAGAACCGTACGCAGTGTCTTGTCTGTTAAAGCCTCTCTGGCAATTCCTTCCTGCTTTTTTTGTACACTAACAAAAGTTTCCCCATTTCTTCCTAACGTTTATCCATGTTCTACCCTGAGCATGTGGAGACACCGATTTACCCTAATCTAGAGAATGGCCCATCTTTATTCTTATGTAGCTTGGTGTTTATGTGTATCCATTTATCACTGCTTAAATTTTAATCTGTAGATTATCTGCAGAGCTCACTTAGTAAATGAAAACAGTTGTCTTTAACTTATGAATAATGTTAGCTAGGACAAAATAAGAGAAAAAGCTCACTTTCTCTTCATAAGCTAATGACTCTTCTTGCTTCTGATCTGTGAATAATTAGTCAATCCATCATTGATGGCAAAAGCAAGCCAGTCTCTCTCCATGTTTTAACACATGAGTGTAGACAGGTGTAACTTTAGCAATTGAAAATAGCATCTATAATTATGCAGGAAAAGTTTGATTGTGATAGTTATACATATTTACTGTCCACTTTACTTTTCTCTGTCTCCACCTGTCAGTGGGTCACATGGCATCTCAAATTTGGGATTGGATGTAACAGTTAAAAGCACCCTCAAATCATTATGCAGTTGTAGCAAGTCTCAAAGCACAGATATCTGTAATGTTGCTTAATGTATGTAAGCTGATCTAAGTAAGCATGAAACTTGTCTGACTCCTAGAAAAGCCACCCCACTGTCTGACTTAAACAAATGCATTAATAACAATGTTTCACTCTAACCATGCTGTACAAACACAGACACTTTAGAACAGCAGGGACTCACTCTCCTCACTGAGATGTTTTCACAAGCTGGGGTTGGGTTCAAGTCCCTTCCATGTGCATCTCATCCTGGGATCAGTGAATTTCTGAGGCCTGCTTTTCTCATGGTGATGGCATACTCGAGATACCCTAAACCAGACCACATAGCACAAACCTTTGTTGTGAGAACTAGGGAAGAGTGAAGGAGAGCCAGGAAAACTAAACTCGGGCTGTATATGCCCCCCTGGGGTCTTCTCTGTGAGAACCAAGACACCTGAGGCGCAGTATGCTAGTACAGCTGAGAGGGGCAAGAGCCGGGAGGGAGGGGACCACGAGTCTTCCATCTTGAAAAGTAAAAAGAAATGGACTAGTTCAGTGTAAAAATAAAGAAATTGTTTAATAGTCCTCTCCTTGAAATGTCTGGGGAAAAAAAAAATATTCTGAAATTCATCTATCAAACTGGGTAAAATAATAGTTATCCTCTGTGTCTATGATAAATTGATTCTAGAACCTCCATAGATACCAATATCCACAGAAGCTCAGACTCTTAATAAAATGGTGGAGTAGGGCCAGCCTCCTGTATCTGTGGTCGGTGGAATCCGTTAATGCAGAATCCACGCATACATAGGGCCGACTGTATAGTAATATGTGGCATATCCTTTTAGAGTCCTATTTTGTGGTATTAAAATTAAATACACAGACACACACACATACTCAAACAGGTTTTCTTATTACCTTTTTTTGTCAACCCTAACTTACTTAGATTTTTGTCTTCCAAAATGTTTACTAATGTCCTGCAGCTGGGGAAGAACTCTCACGTTATGCAAAATTCCTTTATTATTCTAGCATATAACTATGTAGATCTCATCTTGCCACAAAATTTTTTTATGACTATTTCATCACTGTAATTAAATTGTAACTTTCTCTAAGGCAGGCGATAGATTGCATCTTCTGTGGTGTCAAAAGATTACTTTGAAGTTAGGTGTTGAAGAAACTTCTGTCAATCAGGATGTCCAATATCAATGTTTAATCAAGAAAAGGCTTTTATCAGAACATGTTCAAGAGTTATATAGATTAAGCCACATTGAACAAAGCACAGTCATTAACTGCTTTGTGTTAGAGAAATTACTTTGATATTGGAAGACAGTCCTTTATTTCTATACCTCTCCAGAACTGCTGTTACTTGCTGTTCAAATGTATTCTCTCTTTATGTAATCTTAATGATGGAGACTGACATCCTACTTTGAAAATATATAAGCTTGTATGATTTCTAAATTAGACATCTTATCTAGCAGAACAGAGTGAGGAACTTACCCCTCGACCCTTTTCCCATTTTCTTTTCTAACAAAATTGTTTTAGCTTTTCTGACTCAGACATTCAGTTGTACAAGGTTGAATTTATGAAAGTAAGATGCATTTTGAAACTCGAGAAAATGAAAATCTGTTCTGTCGTAAATCCCTCCACAACTGGAGGCAGACGTACTGATTTTTTTTTTTTTTTTTTTTTTTTTTTTTTTTTTTTTTTGCTATCAGAGCTTTACATACTGCTGTTTAGGCCTGAACTATTCCACAGATAAATGGAATATTTTATTCTCAAGTGATCTTTGCATGTTCATCTAACACCATACACAAAAATAAACTCAAAATGGATTAAAGATCTAAATGTAAGGTCAGAAACTATAAAACTCCTAGAGGAGAACATAGGCAAAACACTCTCAGACATAAATCACAGCAGGATCCTCTATGATCCACCTCCCAGAATTCTGGAAATAAAAGCAAAAATAAACAAATGGGATCTAATTAAAATTAAAAGCTTCTGCACAACAAAGGAAAATATAAGCAAGATGAAAAGACAGCCTTCTGAATGGGAGAAAATAATAGCAAATGAAGCAACTGACAAACAACTCATCTCAAAAATATACAAGCAACTTATGCAGCTCAATTCCAGAAAAATAAACGACCCAATCAAAAAATGGGCCAAAGAACTAAATAGACATTTCTCCAAAGAAGACATACGGATGGCTAACAAACACATGAAAAGATGCTCAACATCACTCATTATTAGAGAAATGCAAATCAAAACCACAATGAGGTACCACTTCACACCAGTCAGAATGGCTGCGATCCAAAAATCTGCAAGCAATACATGCTGGAGAGGGTGTGGAGAAAAGGGAACCCTCCTACACTGTTGGTGGGAATGCAAACTAGTACAGCCACTATGGAGAACAGTGTGGAGATTCCTTAAAAAATTGCAAATAGAACTACCTTATGACCCAGCAATCCCACTGCTGGGCATACACACCAAGGAAACCAGAATTGAAAGAGACACATGTACCCCAATGTTCATCGCAGCACTGTTTATAATAGCCAGGACATGGAAACAACCTAGATGTCCATCAGCAGATGAATGGATAAGAAAGCTGTGGTACATATACACAATGGAGTATTACTCAGCCGTTAAAAAGAATTCATTTGAATCAGTTCTGATGAGATGGATGAAACTGGAGCCAATTATACAGAGTGAAGTAAGCCAGAAAGAAAAACACCAATAGAGTATACTAACACATGTATATGGAATTTAGGAAGATGGCAATGACGACCCTGTATGCAAGACAGGAAAAAAGACACAGATGTGTATAATGGACTTTTGGACTCAGAGGGAGAGGGAGAGGGTGGGATGATTTGGGAGAATGACATTCTAACATGTATACTATCATGTAAGAATTGAATCGCCAGTCCATGTCTGACGCAGGGTGCAGCATGCTTGGAGCTGGTGCATGGGGATGACCCAGAGAGATGTTGTGGGGAGGGAGGTGGGAGGGGGGTTCATGTTTGGGAACGCATGTAAGAATTAAAGATTTTAAAATTTAAAAAATAAAAAATAAAATTAAAAAAATAAATAAATAAAACAGATGTTTGATATAAAAAAAAAAAGAAAGAAAACTTATTTTCAATGGTAAGTTAGAAAACAAAGGCGGGGGGGAGGGGGCTATTTGTAACTATTTCTCCTATTTTGAAAGTCTTTCATTTCAGTTGTCATTATTTAATAGGACCGAGTTTACAAAGCATGTCCAATAGAGACTGCTTATTTATTTCCAAACATCAGGCCTATCCTCAGGTAAATAGAACCTTGTTTTATGGTGGATAAAACAAGTAGTTAAGTTTGGTTCCAAGTCTGATTAAGAAGGATTTCCCTGAAAACATGATTCCTATTTAAATGTGCTTTTATTTTAAGAACATGTGGTTATTTTTTAAAAGGACAGAATATTACCAAACTACATACCAACAGCCAGTGATCACTCATCACTCTAAATTTTTAATCTAAAAAGAGTTCAGGAATACTGCTATGTGCACAAAGGATAAATCTCAAAAGCAGATGAGAGAAAGATGCTAGCAAGAAAAAAAACTAGATACCAGGTGACTGCATTTTTATGAAATTCCAGAACAGACAAAATTCATCTGTTGTGATAGAAATAAGGATAATGGTTGTCTTTGAATAGGGAAACTTCCGGAGGGCTGGAAATACCCTGTGAATTGATCTAGATGAGGGTTAGATGGATGTGCACAAAGTGAAGATTCACTGAGGTGTACATTTCTAATGTATGGACCTTACTGTGTATAACTCAAACCCTAATAAAAGTGTTCTGAAGAGTTAAAAACAAACAACTACTTAATGAAATAACAGTTGATTTTACACCTTACTGTAAAATATAGTTAAATGTAAAGATGAATAATATTTAAGTGAATGTAACATTTTAAATAATGTTTAAGTAAATGGCTCACTGGTAAAGAATCCGCCTGCAGGTTCGATCCCTGGCTTGGGAAGAGCCCTTGGAGAAGGAAACAGCAACCCACTCCAGTATTCTTGCCTGGGAAATCCCATGGAGAGAGGGGCCTGGCGGGCTACAGTCCAAGGGGTGCAAAAGGGTTAAACATGACTGAGCCACTAACCAACAAAGTAACAACAAAGGTTTAAGTAAATGTAATATTTAAGCAAAGAGGTACTTAGACTTGGAGATAAAATTTAAGTCTGCTTAGTCAATACTCTTCATCCTAAATATAAGAAAATTGATGTCACGAAAGGTTTAAACCGTATTCTCTTCCACTTGTGGATTCCAACTTAATTTTACTCTTCAGAATGAAGGGTCACCGTAAAATTTTGGCTGAGATTGGTCCTTCCATGATTTTTTGCCCTGTTCAAGTCTCCAGACTGGTTCCCTATGCTTCTGTAAAGCTTTCAAACGAAACCTAAGACTAGATAACAAAATTTGTTATTTTCCGAAGCATTTTCCTTCCATAAGAAAGTAATTTCCTTATATTCCTAGTCTCATTACCCAAGACGCTTGCCAATGAAAAAGTGAATTTTGCTAGACAGCGATTTGACTTAGCTGTTCCAAGGAGACTGAGCAAAGTTGAGTGCCAGCATGCATATTATTGAAAAACTCCATGAGAAATTCCAATATGGACCCCTTTTTAAAAGCTGTTGATAAAGCCCAACATCCTTAATTCAAAACTAAGAGAATTAGTATCCAATAGAAAAATGGCTTGCCCAAGTTTTAAACAAATGTAATAGTAGTATTTAAATATTATATCTGGAATTAAATCCCACTGTAAGACTGCTTTTGCTCCCTCTTCATTTTCTTAGTTGGATCTTACAGAAATTGATATATATATATATATATATATATATATATATTTTGTCTCTCAACCTTTCTCATCCATATGTCTTTGATTTTTACTAATGGTTGGTATCATTACCTTTTTTCTCCCCATATTTCTTATGCTTTTACACTTTAGAATCTCAATATTGTTTGCCAGGATTCTAAGAAAGATGGTGTAATGGTCTACCTCCCAAATTAAATGATGGACTTTTTATAATGGAGTAGATTTTTTAAATGGAGTTGATTTTCTTTAGCATTTGTAATCACTGTTAGTCTGTTGATTAGCTCATTCACTTGTAACACTGACGGAAAACTACAAAATAAGTGTATAACTAGATTTAAAGGTATGTTTAAATGTCATCTCTATGGAATGTCAGATATAGGCAATTAAAAAGATAGGAGTTATACAAACTTTTAAAATAATATCAATATCATGTGTTTTGAAATGGAAGAAGTTGCTATGGTAAATATGGATTTGTTCCTAATCAATTCAGACATAAGAGCAGTTACTAACTGCCCAATTTTCTCCTAAATGGGCTTTGATATGGGTAAGTATTTACAGTTACCGCATATGGTAAAGTTTATGTTTAAATTCATTTCTAAAACGGCTGAGAAGTTTCATGCTCTTTCTGAAAGTGAACGAAGTTCATGTGAGGATTTGAAAGATTTTAGTATTTTATATTGGAGTTTTATTTTGAACCTTTTCCAGTTACTGTAATATTAGGAAGAAAATGTACATTCTCTACCTAACGTTTTAGAAAGTAGTGTGTCTTCTTTTCCTCAATCGCTAAGAGAAGATGATATCAATGCATTCGTCATCTTTTCAACAGATTGTCACAAGCCAAATGCAAGGCATTATGGGGTAGAAATTCAGTGTGTTCCCTTTGTTGTGCTGTGCTTAGTTGCTCAGTCATGTCTGACTCTTTGAACCCCGTGGACTGTAGCCCACCAGGCTCTCTGGTGGGATTCTCCAGGCAAGAATACCGGAGTAGGTTGCCATGCCCTTCTACAGAGGATATTCCCAACCCAGGGACAGAACCCAGGTCTCCCGCGTTGCAGGCCAATTCTTTACCATCTGAGCCACCAACCCGAATTCCCTTTGTTAGTCTTCTGTAAATGTGATTCCAGTGAGGGAAAAGCAGCACTATAATGAGTATTCTACATCATATGTGATAATGTGTTATGGTGATTGGTTATACCAACAATAAGGTAAATCAGTACCTTTATCAATATCAGATTAAACAATGCAAGTCATCTTTAATCAAGTGTGATTATTTTTACTCTTTTAAGTAATCCCAAATGTGTAATTCATAATGGTTGTGAGAAACTAGTAAAAAGAAAATAAATGTGTTACTCTTCTGAATATATATGGAAATTTGGATTCCAGTCTTTCTTTTTTTCCTGTTCATCTGTACAACTCTACTGAAACCATTTTGGCCTAGGGAAACTAATAGACTTGAAGTGGCCAAATCTCTACTATTGAATCACAAGTCTTTGCTTAAATATTAAGTTCTAGTTTCATAAAGAGGAAATCTTACAGAATCAATTAGCAAGGATGCCTGCAAAGGAAATCAAATCAGAGAACTTACTCAGGTTCAAATACACAAATAACCAAAAAGTGATAAATTTAGTGATAAATGGTACAGGGTATTTTCTGATATTTTCTCCTAGGGTTTTTTTTTTTTTTTTTTTTCCTTTGAAGCTTAAATCATGTGGCTGGTTGGTTTGGTTACAAGTGTCATGAAAAATTTGCTTAGTCTCTGTATTCTCCAACTGTGTATGTGGTGTGTGACATATAAAATACCTTTTCTACTTGAGCTGTTATAACAGAAAAACCAAAGACTGGGTGGCTTATAAATAACAGAAACTTACTTCTTCCAGTTCTGGAGTCTGGAAGTCTGAGAGCAGGGGGCCAGCCTGGTCTAATTCTTGTAAGGGCCTCTTGCAGCTTGTTGACAGCTGACTGCTTGTATCTGCATGTGCTGGAATGCAGAGAGAGGAAGCAAGAGCTTTGTGAATTTTCTATAGACTCCTCCCTCATGACCTCATCAAATCCTAATTACTTCCCAAAGGCCCACCTCTTGGAGCAATTACATTCAGAGGGTAGGGTTTCAACCAAAGATGAGAGAGACAAAAATATTCAATACGTAGCAAGGAGTTTAGAGCTTAGAATAAATCAAAACCAGCTTCTAATTAATATAATATCAGGAATTATTTATTCTTTTATAAATTATTTATTCTTTTATTCTTTACATCATGACCATGAGACCTGAAAGAGAAATATGTATCTTAGGGGATATATGCAATTAATGGGGATACTTGCAATTAAGGGCTTCAGTGGTAAAGAATCTGCCTGCCAATGCAGGAGACTTGGGTTCAGTCACTGGGTTGGAAAGATTCCCTGAGAAGGAAGTGGCAATCCTCTCCAATATTCTTGCCTGGAAAATCCCATGGACAGAGGAGTCTGGTGGGCTACAGTACATAGGATCACAAAGAGTTGGACACAACTCAGTGACTAAACAACAACAACCTGCAATTGAATAACTTAAAATGCCATTTATTCAAGACACATTTGCTGAGAAGATGCAGAGGTGATTAATGCGATATTTCTGCCCTCTCTGGTTAATACTGGTTCATTTTAATTTCTACTTAATTACCTTTCTTGATGATGCTCTTCTCAGTTGATGACTCTGAAGATAAGCAGATTTTCCATGACTATCTAAGGTGTACCAACGACAGTTTTATTCTCTGTTATATGTCTGCATGAAGAGACAGAGCTTTATTCTTTTCTTGACATTTATGGCATCCATGTACCTGTACTCCACGAAAGGTTACCTAAATCAAATTTATTCCAAATGGCCAACATTTAACATTAAAAGTGTGAAAGGCAAGGTAAGGTTCTCTATAGGTCAGCGTTGAATTGACTGACTGAATTATAACCAGGGAATGATGAATTACGCATTCCCTTTTAATTTCAAATACTGGCTAACAGATGTATTGATTCTAATATTCACTCTCTTGTTCAGTAGAATTACTGCCATTACTTACCTTTAGATTTTGATCAAAATATTTTCAAAGTCATTTGTAACTCCATTGTTACAATTCCTCAATTCATGTTACTATATGCTTTGGAAGGTATTCCATTGTTCGGGTACTTATGCACAATTAGGCACAAAGACAAGGTCATTACCTACTTTAAAAATATATATGTATCAAAAATTTCCGGTGGAGAAATTCAGACTGAAAAATAAACCTTGTTAGATATCTTGGAGTTGAACACGAGGACTAAAACTAAGAGAAGAGCTCAGGATGTTTTTGTAACTTAACGTTGGAATTTGTATCCATATGTTCAAGCTCCTTCAACAAGCTACTTTCACTTGCATCCTGACATCAAGGGCAGACACTGTACCACCTGCATCGTTTGGTATCTGTTTACCCTGCTTCTTTAAAAAGTATAATCACTTACCACAAAACATCTTAATAAATCTGAAACAGAAGATAAGAAGGAAAGAAAGAAGATACACTGTCAGGGTTAATCTGTATTTTCTATAATTTGGCATATTTAACTCTGTACCTGTTGGCAGCAAGTCATAAAAGGAACTGAAAAAATTACATAGATTTTATCAGAAAGAAAGAACCATACCTCAAGCAATAAATGTTTTTTGATGGCATTAAAATCTTCAGCTTCTCGCTTGTGTCTCCAGGTGGAGAAGGGGGCACTATTCTCAACAACTCTTACGACATCACATTTAGAAAAGGATGTTTTAATGCTAAGGACATAAAATTAAATCCAGTGAAGTCTCTTCTCTACTATGATGCAGATATAGAGGTTTCTGATTATCCATGTCTAGACTGATTTGCTTCCGCTTCCCATCTGTCTTCCCGTAAATTGGTCAGTACGTCACTCCAGGTACCCTTACTGATTCACTGGTCCTACGCTCCCAGTTCCATAAAAACATAGCCCTAAATGTATGTTTCAGTTTTCATTTTCTGATCAGCTGAAACCTGCTGTCTTCACTACTTTAACAGAAATGCTGGATTTCAATTTTGCCATTTTTATGCCCAGATCAACTGAAAATTGTTGAGTTCTTACCTCCTGGACACTCTCTGCTACATTATATACTGGACCAGTTAATTACTCACTCCCAGAACGCCGTCTTTCCTGATTCCCAGGACACCTTGCTTATTTATTCTTCACATGCTATTCTCTCCAGTCCTCCTGGGTCTCCATCATGAGCATTCTGATGTCCCCTTTTCAGTGTGCAATCAACCATCCAGTCCAAGACCTCCTGATCGTTTATCTCTTAAAACGTTCTATAACACAATGTTTTTCTCCATCTTTACTATATTTACCCTGAGTTTTGGCTGTCATGTCTGTTAGTCATATAATCATAGTTTATTCCCATCTATAGTTAACTTCCAGGTTTTCTTTAGATTCCTTTATTCCTTTTTTTTTTTTTTTTTTTCTTCCAGACCACTTACCTTCTATTCTACTTAAACTGCAAAGCTAACTGTGTTAGACCCTGCTTGGCATTTTAAAATCTGCCAGCCCCCAGCTATTTGGATTTTTCTTTGTACACAGTGTTGCTTCCTGCCAGCCTGCTACAGCCCTTTGGGCCATCGGTCCTGCTTGAGGTCTTCTTTGGCTCATCTTTTGAGAGTAGAGATGTGCTCTCCTGTTCTTACTGCATTTATCATGTATTTCAATATAGCTTATTTGTGTTTCTGCTTTTCTTATAATTTGTGAATAAGTCCATGCACTGCTTAATATATGTTTAATAAATGACTGACTAAAGGAATTGCGAATGTATTGAAGAGAATTCAAAATTTATAGTAAAGTAACTGAGGAGAGTCGTTTTCTTCGTAAACACTCTTCAGACTTTTTAGAAACTGGATAGCCAGTGGCTTCAAAGTATATTGAGGTCCCAAAGAGAGAACTTTAAAGTAAGTTAACATTAAGATTTTTACCTTAATCGCCATACAATAAGATTTATTATGACCTCCTTATAACTAGAATTGATATGAAAAAAGAAATTTTATTTTAGTGAATGAGTCAGTCACATGGTTTAGTAAGCCTAAGTTATATTTGGGCATTTCATATTCTTGCCTGGAGAATCCCATGGACAGAGGAGCCTGGCGGGCTACAGTCCATGGGGTCGCAAAGAGTCGGACACGACTGAGTGACTTCACTTCGCTTAGGCTGCACATATACTATTTTTCTACCTATGCCATCTCCTGTCTTAACCAACTGGCATTTTAATAGTTTCTGCCTCCAGCTGTCCTAATTTCCCAATAAAATCCCTAAGAAGTACCTGGAAAATAGAAGTTGAAGATCATAGTGGGACACAGAAGTCAAACTACTTTGATTGGTTGTGTGGCAGAAATGTCATTCCTTATAAGGCGGTGATATGAGATTTATAAAAACAAATGGGGACCGCACATGAGGTTTCTGCCAGAAACAGCCCTGGTGTGGGCACCAGGAAGTGGAAGACAGTTTATATTTCTTTCCCTGTCCCTTAGTTCAGAAAGGATTGGCCTGTACCAGCCATAAAGGCAGACAGGCGTTCACCTGGCAGGTGCTGGCATTTCAAAGTAGCCAGAGTAATGTCTCCAGCCCTCCAGTAGCACCTTCTTCCAGCTCCTGTTCAGAGACCATGTAATGACTGGAAGTAAATGGAGGTGGGGTCTTATCTTAGGATGCAGAGGACCTGTAAACAGCCTTTGACTGCAGTGGGAGCTGAGGGAATTTGCATCTCCTGAAACACTATACCATCGCCATTCCTCATGGGCTCCATTACTTAATACTGTCATGGGGTTGGGGACTGAGTACAGATGGAAAAAAATTTGTTTTAGATGCAACAACTAGTAAATAACAATAGAATTGTGTAAAAAAAAAAAAAAATGTAACTCACGACATCACATGCAGCATAGAGAACTAACTATGCCTCAAACAGGGGTGGATCCTCCCTAATCTGACCTCTGAACTATATCCTCAAAAGTTCCTATCAGTACAAGCTCAACTGCTGTTCCTTCTGCTAACCTCCTTAATTGTAATCGTGGCATCATAATATTATAGTCATTCTGACTTAGAGTTCTCAGCTTCTATTTTCTTCCCACCATCTACTTACTGGTCACCTCCTTCCCAAATTCTGGTTCATACCTGACTGATTTTCCCCATGGCAACACCACAGTCCAAATCCTATTACCTCTGAATAAAATCAGTGAATTAGATTCGAAAAGGGTGTTTCTGATCCAGCATACATTTTTTTGTTCAAGTCATTCTAAATCTGACATGACCATATTAGCTGTAGTAAATAAAGCACAGTTCTGATCAGGTCACTCTGCTCATGCTTTTCAATATTTCACTGTGACTCTCAAGAGGTCTTAAATTACTAGCCAGACAAGGCTCAACTGTATTTTCTATCTTCTGGTCCTTTTGTTCTATTAAAAAAAAAAAAAAAAAAGAGCCGTGACTTATGAAGTAGCCCTATGAAATACAATGAGAATCAAAAATCCACATAAATGACAGAGATGCTGATTTTCCAGTGTTTTTCAGATTTTTAGACTCAGCACCATTTGGACAAAATAAAGAGCCTCTGGATTGCTTATGCCAGCCATTCACCAGCAAGAAAAAGAATTTTGATACATGAGAGTTTAAAAAGACAAATACTGTGTATACTATAACTCTTTAGACTACTCCTCTGTAATATTGGGGACATCCTAATGAGTGTAAATTTACAATACATCACACTATAACAAGCAATAATAATGAAAGCTGTCAGGGTTCTCTGAAATTGAGGTTGAAATACTACTCACATCAAGAGCACTGCTGATTCCATTACAAATGAGGGAACATCTCAGAGGTCTTTTATGTAGTAAAATTCCCTCCCTAGAGAAGATAAAGACATGTATAAAAGCTGTGCAGCTGAAAGAGGACATATTGCTGGGGATGGGCAGTTTAAACAGTTACACAGTTTGTTAATGTGTGTTAAATATTAATTCTGGAATCTCCTGGTCTTAAAGTACTCAAAATTAAACCTTCCAAGATCAAAAATTTTGTCTAGTCAGATACACCTAATGAAAATATGTGACCCTTCTGGTTTTTCCCCCCAAATTCCATTCATCCTTCAAAATGTTCCCCTTTTAAAACCTTTCTGACTATTCTGGGCTGAAGTCCTTCATCAGCACCCTGGACTTTGGCTTAAATATTCATTGAATCATGAACCATGGATCTTCTGTGAGATGCTATTATTCCATTTTTCTTTTAAACTGTACATTCCCTATCCATATGTTTGCATATTTATCAATCTGTCTCTCTATGCACAGAATATGCCCCTCCCCACACCATGAAATCAATGAAAAATAATGAAGGATGAGGAGGGACACAGAGAAAGAAATCACAAATGTGCCTGGAGCTGGCCCTTGGTGGCCTCACCGCATTCCAGGCATGAATTCAGGAGGGCGTGTGCAGTAACAGCACCCCTACACCTCAGGATGAACTCTCGAGCATTGTTGGATGGGAGTTTAAGGGATGGAACGGTTTGACCCTCCTAGTTCCTGTGATCTGCTTGGCAGAGAAAACTGTGTACGAGTCTTTAGCAGTTAGGACTAATAGAACAAGCTCTCTGGCAATCTATAATCAGCATCAATATTGTTTTGCAAATCTATCAAACTTTTTTCAACTTTCTTTCACAAGCTAATCAGAATGACCTGCACACCTGGATCAATGGTAGATCAAATTAATCCTAATATCAAGGCTTACATGGAGTGGAGGAATAGTCTTTTATGCTCCTACTCCAGATGGGATTCCAGAAGCTCTTCACATGCCAGCTTGTGCATTTATTAGAATTTCCGTATTCAGCTACATCTGAAAGGAACCTCTTCCTCTCAAGGTAATGATTCCCTTTGATGAGGACTTTTCTGAAGATACTTTCCTGGAAGATGTGAAAGCCTGCCGTGAATCAACTTAAAGACATAATTGAGTAGGAATGAAGATCATTCACCCCATCACTTGGAAAATAAGTATTTCTCAACATAAAAGGGTAATTAAACTTGATGCCTTCAGTACTTCAGCAATTACTATACTGTTTAGCCTTGTAGTTTTAATACAAGTTTCATTTCCCACTTACTCTGTAATTAACCATTTAATTATTTTAATTAATCACTAAAGAGACATTTACTTGTGCTAAGTCAGGTATTGTGCTAGGTGGATGGTCGATAACTTAAAAGATTCATATTCTGTAAAGCAGAAAATGTGTAGTACGTTCAGCACATATATATGCTTTCTTCTTTTTCCCATTTCTGCCATTAGCCAGTTATATGAAATGTACAAAATAGATCTCTCTCACACACACATACACATACAAACTTCTCTTAGAATCATATTCTTTTATCCTCTCTATTTAATCTCATGTCATTTTACTCCTCCACAGAGACCGTATCTTTCATCCTACTGAGAGAAACAAGTACTTTATAACAATTACTTCTTGCTCCTACATTCAGTGATTTGTGTATATATACTTTCCTCCTTAAACTTTGAGATAACAGTACTTGATGTCCTCTTCCTCTTCAACCCCAAGTGTGTGGAGTAATACATAAACTTGGTGTTTGTTGGTAAGGTGAGTTGATTTCCACTTTCAGTAGGTAAGGTACATTTAAAGATTAAAGGACACCCAAGTTAGGTATATGGGTAGGCTTATGGGTGTAGTTCTTATATCAAAGATAAGTATTTAGTGCAACCCTGAAGAACTGGGATGAGTCCATCTCTTATTGCTTGTTGCCTCTATCCCTATGAAGATTTAAAATACTTTATCTAGAACATATTATTCTGATCACAAATCTAGTTATAAAGCTTTACATGTAGAGAATATACTGGTTTCCACCCTACCTTTCAACTCCTTCTATGGTAGAATAATATCCCCACCTCCCACCCAGATATGTTCATGTCCTAATCCTTGGAGCCTGGTAATATGAATTACCTTCCATGGCAAATGGGACTTGGCAGATGTGATCTAGGTTATAGACCTTGAGGTGGGGAGGTTGCCTTGTTTAGCCAGATAGACTCAGAGTCATCCCATGAGTTCCTTAAAGTAAAGACCTTTTCCAGGCAGTGGTCTGAGAATGATGGGACAAATAAAGAAGAGGCAAGAGTAGTTAGAGTCTTGAGGAGTCTGTCTGCTGTTGCTTTGAAGATGGAAGAAGGTGGCCAGGAGTCAAGACATGCACTCCACCTTCAGAAGATGGAAAACGATCTTCCCTAGGGCCCCTAGAACAGAAAGCAGTTCTTCTAACACCTTGGTTTTAGCCCAGTGAGACTCATACCAGACTTCTGACCTAAAGAAGTCTAAGATAATAAATTTGTCCTATTTTAAGGCATAAAGTTTGTGGTAATTGTGCATGAAAGCAATTTAGAAAATTAATATACCATTCAAAATAGTGTTCAGAGTTAAAGTTTCTGAATGCATATATAAAGCTAGGAAGAAAGAAACTGCAGTACTCTGCCACCCCTAACCCAAATGCTATCTCTATGCTTAGGAAGAGCTACTTCCAGTTTCTCATTGGTCCAGAGTTTGGGCCTCAGAAACAGGGAGGAGAAGAAGTCTATTTAGAAAAAGTTAAAGTGATAATATCACTATTGCCTCAGATAGGAAGTTTTACTTTTTTTTTTTTTTTTTTTTTTTTGCTTATTTGTTTCTGTTTGTTTTACTTTTTTTTCTTAACGAAAGCACAAAGCACCTACATTGACAAGTTAACATCTGATTTGGCAAGTTCATAGCCGGAGGCTAACTCTGATAGAATTGAGGGCTCCAGATTAGACAGGAGTTATTATATCGTAATCAGAGGATTGATCACTATAGAAAGCCAGCTGAGTTCTTCTCCCACCTCCAGTGGTGTAGCCTATGACTGTCAACTGACCTGAGATTCCTTCCATATCTATATTTGTTAACTCAAAGAATTGTATGTAATATCCTCTTAAGACACTTCCTAATCTGTATGCCAATAATTCTAATAATTCATTAATTATCTCAATGTTTATGCACTGAGAAATTATTATTTACCAGGGTTGGAAAAACAACACAGGTGCTCTTGGAACAGACGAAAAGGTAAACTATTGAAACTCCCAAGATTAGTCTGAGATTGTACCATAGGAACTAAAAGTAAAGAGGTGGTTGTATTTACGATGGTTGGAGGAAGTGAAAGAAACCCTCCGATGAAAAGATGATTATCATAATGAAGCAACTGTAGAGAGAACTACTCAGCCTTGGAAACATTAAAGGAAAACTAAGCCCAGAAGTTCTGAAATGAAACCATCTCTCAGATTCTAGGAACCAATGGTTGTCTGGGTAGAGGGTTAGGAACCAGGAAAAGATACTGAGAGGGTATGACAAGCAGTGAGGGAGAAAGAGAATCTGATTTCAGGAGAGAGAGAAAAAATATGAAATAGTCACTTCAGAAAGTGAGCAATAATGACGTCATCCAGCAGTGTTGCCACACAGCAGTGTCGAGTGGGAAGTCTGTGCTCATAAACTTAAAGTGGAACTAGTTATCCCATTTTGTGATTTTTCATAAATAAAAATTCACCGACTCGATGGACGTGAGTCTGAGTGAACTCCGGGAGTTGGTGGTGGACAGGGAGGCCTGGCGTGCTGCGATTCATGGGGTTGCAAAGAGTCGGACACGACTGAACGACTGAACTGAACTGAGCTGAAGAAAGAGTGGATAACTGGCTTCAACAAATTCAGTTTCTGTTTGTTAGTATGAAAGAGTGGACGAGAGAGCCCTTGGGACCTGGTAAATCACTTGATAGACAATGAAATATAAGCTGAAAAGGTAGGAAATGAATATAGGAGAAGGCTGATAAATGGGGAAAAGGGAACAGAGTCAGTGCAATCAAAGCTTTCATGGGTTACAATAGTTTAGTAATAGAGGTGCTAGAATAAGTGATCTGGAGGGAGAGATGCCTTACGGAGAATGGGATGTTCAAAATCCAGATATCAGATGTGCTACTGTTTCAGGTTATGAAAAAAGGTCAAGTTGAGGCCCAAGTTGGCTGAGTAAGATGACATGAATTTCACCTTCTCTCACAAACATATCAAAAATATGTCTCATAGAAGACTAATTGGAAACTGGCAGAACTGTACAACCAAGGCTGCAAGAAAGGTTACTACATCACTGGGTAGGATTGGAGGAAAAGCACTGGGTTGGGACCTATGCCCCTAGAAGGGGGCTAAGAAAAAGGAAAATCACATAGGCAGACACTCACCCTGGGCAGTGAGCAGGTCGAACCACAGACTGAAGATCCCAGTCCAGGAGTCTGTGCACAGGAGACAAGCCCACTTGGCTACTTAGAAAACTGCTGAGACAGTTAGAAAGGCTGGAAAAGCCTAGACTCCACTCGTGCACAGGTCCCAGCATGCGTTTGCCATCAGCAGTGAATAGAGGTGGATACCTCCTCACAGAGCTCTTGAATCTGAGCTGTGTGAACCCTTCCACTCACTCCATGCCATGGCTTGGCACTGGCTTTAGGGCAGTCAGTTCTTGGCAAAAGACTCAATTTAGGGACACAGTGATGGCCCAGGGACTTGGGGTGTGTTCCAGATCGAATAGCACTTTCCATTGTTGGAACTTACTCAAACAGTGTCACAGAAGCAGCCACTTCAGTTCCTGCAACCACAACGCCATGATCCCTAATGCTAGCCGAAGAAGTGCTCTGGCCCTGCCCACTCCACACCACCACCTTGCAGTAGAGGTGGGATGACCACAACAGGAGAAAAGACACAACCTTATTGCTACATCTGAGTGGGGTCACAGACAGCCACACAGGCTATCTATCTGTCTATCCAATATATCTATCCTGTATAGATAGATAGGATATCTGTCTCTCCAATCTCTGTAAGCACATGCACCCCATTTACTACAGCACTCCCTTCCTTTGGGGCAGATTCTCCAGTGCAGGGAGAAGGAAGAAGGTACAAAAAGTGAACAGAGCTACCATAAGCCTAACCCTCAGGGCATCTACTCCATCAACTTCAGAACAGACCCCACCCTTGGAAAAGCAACTGCCAGGGAGTCCCACTCACACTCAGCACTAACTTTAGATCCTGTAACACAAACCACACTTCCTATCAAGGTGACAGTAGCCTGCACACCCTGAGGAAGAATGTGGTGGACGTCTACATCAAATCCAGCCTTGCATCAAAGATCAAATAAAAAAAGCCTTGCATGTAGGTTACGCAATCTGCATAGGCATGCTATCACATGAAAACAACCACTCAAGACCACAATAAATAACTTCCATCTAGAGTATAGAGTTAAGTAAAATAAAAATGCAGAGAAACTACTCCCAATTGAGAGAGCAAGAGAAAATCTTGGGGAAAAAAAAAAAAAACAAAACAACTAAACATCTTTCTAAATTCCACATATATGTGTTAGTATACTGTATTGGTGTTTTTCTTTCTGGCTTACTTCACTCTGTATAATCGGCTCCAGTTTCATCCACCTCATTAGAACTGATTCAAATATATAAATGTATAAATGGAGTAATGCTCCATTGTGTATATGTACCACAGCTTTCTTATCCACTCATCTGCTGATGGACATCTAGGTTGTTTCCATGTCCTGGCTATTATAAACAGTGCTGCGATGAACACTGGGGTACACGTGTCTCTGTATGTGAGACAGCATAAGAGACACAGATGTATAGAACAGTCTTTTGGACTCTGTGGGAGGGGAAGAGGGTGGGATGATTTGGGAGAATGGCATTGAAACATGTATAATATCATATAAGAAATGAATCACCAGTCTAGGTTCGATGCAGGATACAGGATGCTTGGGGCTGGTGCACTGGGATGACCCAGAGAGATGGTATGGGGAGGGAGGTAGGAGGGGGGTTCAGGATTGGCAACACGTGTACACCCGTGGTGGATTCATGTTGATGTATGGCAAAACTAATACAGTACTGTAAAGTAAAATAAAGTTTAAAAAAAATGAAACAGAGATAATCACTCTAACAGACAATAAGTTCAAAAAGTTGGTAATAAAAATGCTAATTAAGGGAATCTAAGCACAGATCATTTTAACAAGGGACTAGAAGCTAAAAGGAAGACCCAATCTAAAATAGATACTTGTTTCTGAGATAAAAGCACTCTAGCAACAATGAATAGCAGAGTAAATGACGCAGAAGGCCACACAAGTGATCTTGGAAGATAGAATAATGGAAATCACCCAATCACAAGAGCAGACAGAAAGGCAAGTGAAACAATGAAAGTGATTACAGGATCCATGGGAAAATATAAAGTGTGCCAACATCTGCACTACAGGGGTTCCAGAAGGTGGAGAGAGAAGGGGATCTAAATAGATTTCAGGAAATTATGGCTGAAAACCTCACAGATGTAAAGATGTACAGGAGGTATAGAGGGTCTCAAATAAGATGAATCCAAATAGATCCATACTAAGGCATGTTAATATTATAATTAAAATGGCAAAAGTTAAAGGGAAAATTCTAAAAGCAGCAAGAGAAAAAGCATCAGTTACAAGGGAACCCCCATAACGCTGTCCGTTGATTTCTCTGCAAAAGCTCTGTAGACCAGAAATGAGTGGCATGGTATATTCAAAGTCCTCAAAGGGAAAAACTTGCAATCTAGGGTGTTCTACCCATCAGAAGTATCATTTCGAATAGAAGGAGAATTTCCCAAGCAAGCAATTGCTAAGCAAATTCAGCAATAGTAAACATACCATAAAAGAAATGTTGATGGGTCTACCACGTATAAACTAGATAGCTAGTGGGAAGCTGCTGTGTAACACCAGAAGCTCAGCTCGACACTCTGTGATGACCTAGATGGGTGGGATGGAGGGGTGGGGTGGGAGAGAGGTGTAAGAGGGAGAGGATGTATGTATACATACAGCTGATTCACTTCATTGTCCAGTAGAAACACAGAATTGTAAAACAATTACACTCCAATTTAAAAAAATTTAAAAGTATCTATAGGAAAGGAATAATTCCAATAGGAAAGGCAAATATATAAAAGGATTGATGATCACTTAAATAAACTGTATGTAGATTAAAAAAAGTCAGAAAAGCAAGTATAACTACAAAGACATACTATATGATATCACTTATATGTGGTCTCTAAAAAATAATACAAATGAAGGTATATGCAAAACAGAAGCAGACTCAGACATGGAAAACAAACTTGCATTTCCCAAAGGAGAAAGGGAAGGGGGAAGACAAATTAGGGATATGGGACTAACAGCCCCACAATTCTGTATATAAAATAGAAAAGCAACAAGGATATACTATACAGAACAGAGAATTATACCCACCAACTTATAATAACCTATAATGGAGTTTAATCTGCAAAAATACTGAATCACTATGCTATGCACCTTAAACTAACACGATATTGTAAATTAACTATACTTCCATTGAAAGAAAATGCAGGTTGTGTCAGTGGGAATTTAGTGTCAGGGAACTGGAGGAATCGGTGGTTGGAGGGGGTCATCAGAACCTCGCAAGCCAGGGTGTGTGATGTGCATCTAGTGGATGCTGGCCCATCAGAGTCTGTCCCGAAAGCCCGGGGAGGCAGCTGGCATTGACCTTCAGGGGCTCTCAGGAACATAGAAACGATCTCAAACTACCCACCCCATGGCACTTTTTGTTTATTTCCTCAAAGCAACAACAGTATTTTTTAAATTCCTCCCCAATTTAGAGTTTAAGTTCTTTCCTTTCTGTTTTTGGAAGCTGAAACTCCTGGAAATGTGTGCCAGCGACTGATCAGACCCTTTTCATATTATTCAAAAAGCAGGTGACATTATGAACCTTAATTTTCTTGGAAATTACTATTTCCATTTAATACACTTTGGAGTATATCACAACTATAATTTAGTACATTTTGTCATCAGACACCAGGAAATCATCATTATAGCACCTCTACTCACCACCTCCCACCATTTCTCCCAGGCACACTCATTGCAGATGTTTGCTCCAGTAATGTACTAGTTGTTATAATTTATAGCATAACTAAAATAATTTCTCCAACTCTAATTTATATTAAAGTATTAGTTTACCTTATATTTACCCAATATTATAAGCCAATTATTTTGAAAAATATAAGTATAAAATATTGAATTAAATATTCATTCTTTTAGAAATATTACATTTTCTTTTTAATAATTACCTAATATTGCTGGATACTCAGTAAATGCTATAAAGTAATATTTTAATTTCTAGTATAAATTATTTAATCTTCTTTCATTGCCTGATGGGATTTTTTAATTCATTAATTTAAAAATAAATCTTAATATCACATGCTTTTATATGCATATATTGCTTTCACTGTTCATTCTTTCTTCTTTCAGTGGCTGTATACATATATATATATATATTCCCAAAGTCACTTCCTGAACTGTGTCTATTTCAGTGTTATCGATCTGTATTATTTTTGGTACAGATTTTTATGTGAATGTCAACAGTTTTTAACCTATCTGAGTTTCTGCTATCACTGCTGTAAAATCTCAGTAATACATATCTCACTGAAATTATGAGAGTTAAATTATATGATGCAAATAAATGGAATTATAAAGATGCCTAAAAACAAAGCATTATAATATGTAATAATCAATACCATGCATAAATTGATTCACATATAATCATGTCCTGTTTCCATTTGATGTAAGACCCTGAGCTAGTCCTGGCCAGGCCTCTTTCCTGATTGCCCTTAGTCTTTTAGATGAAATCCATATTTAAACAAATGAAAAGACACACAATGTGATGGCTAATTAATAGGGCAAAGTAAAACAATTATTTCTAAGGATTTTAAATGGTTGGCTAAAGTATTATTTTTAAGTTAAACAAAATATTTCTTAAGAATTACTCTAAGATTTTCTGTACATCTAATGGTAACCTATTAGATACCTGAACTCATCTGAAATCATTACACTACATTTCTGGGTTTAGAGGAACAGTAACTAACAGAATTTCAGTCTGTCAATCTATATAAAGAGAAATGGTTCATAAGGAATTGGCCTTTGCAATTGTGGAGGCATAAAGGTTCCATTTCCAAGCTGGAGACACAGTTGTATTTTCCAGTCTGAGTCCGGAGTGTAAGAACCAGAAGCACGGGTCGGGTACACGCCAGTCTGAGGGCACCCGTGTTTCAGCTCAGTCAGGAAGAGAGAGCAGATGCCGCTTTCCCCACATTTTTGTGTTTTTCGAGCCCTCAACATTGGATGAAGCCCACTGACGCTGGGGAGGGCAATCAGCTTTACTCAGCCTACTTATTTGGATGCCACCTCATCCAGAAACACCCTCATAGACACACCAGAGATAATATTTAACTTCTCTGAGTGCACCAACATGCACACCCATCTGTAATCCAAATTTAGATTTTAGTTTATGAAAGGACATTCCCATCACATTGAAATGAACCTTCGTCACTACTTAAAATTACAAAATTTCTAAGATCTCTTGTTTCTTCCAAGATCCCATTAGGAAAACTGTATGTACAGCAAATTATATTGTTCTTACTTGTTTTGAAAGCATGTTAACTCATAAACTTTATATATTCTATTCCAGTGTAACAGAATTTACTAACATCACCATCAAAGTGAAGTGAAATTTGCTCAGTCGTCTCCGACTCTTTGCAGCCCCATGGACTATGTAGTCCATGGAATTCTCCAGCCCAGAATACTGGACTGAGTAGCCTTTCTGATCTTCCCAACCCAGGGATCCAATGCAGGTTTCCCAAATTAGTCGATTCCTTACCAGCTGAGCCACAAGGGAAGCCCAAGAATATTGCAGTGGGTAGCCTATCCCTTCTCCAGTGGATCCTTCTGACCCAGGAATCGATCTGGTGTCTCCTGCATTGCAGGAGGATTTTTTACCAACTGCACTATCAGGGAAGCCCAAACAAACACACAAAATGATGGGCTTTGAGAATGATCTGTAATGTGTTTATTTTTGTTTATTTCTGCTTCTGAGGACAGAGTGTCAACATTTAAACTTTTTGTTTTCAGTTAATTTCTAGAGCTAAATTGCAGAAAGTTCATCAACACATCTTTCAGAGTATCTGTTATATGCCATAAGCTCTTCTCAGGGCTGGATGTGGAAGAATCAAGAACAAAACCAGGGTCATTAGTCCCAGAGGTCACTACAGTCTAGGAGGAAGACTTGGATCATAAGCACCCAAACCTACATAAAAATATAATTTAAGATTATGACCGTGTCATGAAGAAGGTGAATAGTAACACAGTAGAGTATCAGGAGAAGCAGTGGGAGACCGGATTAGGATATGTGGTTGGGAAAAACTTCTCAGAGACGGTAATTAACCATATGGTGACCAGAGATACACGACTTTCAGATGAAAGAAAACTGAAGACAGCGGCAGCTTCATGGAAGAGGAAATAAAGTAAAATAATATCAGGGATCAATGAACTAAACAGCAAAGATGCTCTAGAGTATATTAGACTGCAAATGTCCAAACATTATACACACTCTTCCTGAAAATACCATCATTTACAAGGCGGGGACACTCTTAATATCGAAACCAGATAAAGTCACTAAGAGAGAAGAAGCTAAAGCCCATGTTATACTTGACATAATACGAAAGTCCTCAACGACATATAAGCAAAGGGAATACAATAATCTATGAAAATTTTGCTACTCCATGAATAAGTTATGTTTTGACTTTATATATAAGGACATATCAATATTGGAAAATCCCATAAATATAGTAAACACATTGCCAGCCTGAAAGAAAAAAAAACAGTCATTCCAATAAATACAGAATATATATTTAATAATATATAACACACATTCTTTATTAAAAAAATTTAGTGAATTGGGAATAGAACTTCAGCTTGATAAACAGTAGCAATTTGAAACATATAAATACCATCATATATTTTAATCCTGTGATAGGATGCTTAGTAGAGGCACTTCTATTCCATTTTTAATTGGAGATTCAAGCCAGCATTTTTAAAAAGGACAATCAAATTAGTGGTGTGAAAATGGAACTACTCATTATTTGCTGATGTTGAAAATATTTACAAAGTACTGAAGAGGCTCAGCTGGTAAAGAATCTGCCTGCAATGTGGGAGACCTGGGTTTTACCCCTGAGTTGGGAAGATTCTCTGGAGAAGGGGAAGGCTACCCACTCCAGGATTCTGGCCTGGAGAATTCCATAGACTGTATGGTCCATGGGGTCACAGAGTCGGACATGAGTGAGTGACTTTCAATTCACTTCAAAGATTATAAACAAAAATTATTATCAAAACAGGATGATTTAGCAAAATGATTGGATATAAAACTGGCATATAATACACCAGTAACAAACACTTAGAACATAAAATATAAAAGACGAAAACTAAAATTATTACTAGTGATTATTTTAGTAACATTGAGAATGGATATAATCAAAAATGTACAACACTACTCTTGGGAAAAAAATATTTTAGCATATTATACAACATTAAAAGGAAGTAATTTAAAAAAATTGTACAATGAATATGCATAAACACATTGTCAAAAGACAAGGTCTGTTTTATATATAACTGAATCATCGTGCTGTATACCTAACATGTGCTGAAACTAAAACATTATAAATTACTGATGCTCTTGAACTGGGGTGTTGGAGAAGACTCTTGAGAGTCCCTTGGACTGCAAGGAGATCCAACCAGTCCATTCTGAAGGAGATCAGCCCTGGGATTTCTTTGGAGGGAATGATGCTGAAGCTGAAACTCCAGTACTTTGGCCACATCATGTGAAGAATTGACTCATTGGAAAAGACTCTGATGCTGGGAGGGATTGGGGGAAGGAGGAGAAGGGGACGACCGAGGATGAGATGGCTGGATGGCATCACGGACTCGATGGACGTGAGTCTGAGTGAACTCCGGGAGTTGGTGATGGACAGGGAGGCCTGGGGTGCTGCAGTCCATGGGGTCTCAAAGAGTCATACATGACTGAGTGACTGAACTGAGCTGAACTGAAGCAGATTCTATAATCCATGCAGGACAATAAAGAATCAAGACTATTAGGATATCACTTCGGAGTGAAAAAGAGGACTACAGCCTATGAATTGTGTGAGGACAGTTTTGATGACAATGGCAAGATTGTAGAGATTGAGAAAATGTAACTCGAGGGGATAAAGAACTTGGCTGATAGATGAGAGTAGGAAGCCCAGGAAAAGACTGAGTCTTTAACCATGACGGCGTATCAGATCTACATCCAATAAGCGGAGTTAGGAAAGAGGTCGTCACCAGCAAGTGATACAGATATATAAAAAATTAACTTGAGATATTTAAGGCTTCAATGTTAAAAAAATAAAGTATTCAAATTCTTATAAACATGTACAGGTATCTTTTAGATTTGGGGTTGGGGAAATTTTTCTTATGGAAGACACAAAGGACAGACTATAAAACTTGATACATTTAATAATTTTCTTGTCAAAAGATATGTTAAAGAAAGTGAAAAATGTTTAAAAATGCCAGATCTACATCCAACAGACAATTAGTTAATAATAAAGATATATAGAGAACTGTAAATCTATAAGTAAAACACTACTAATGAATAGGGAAAAAAAGACAAAGAAGAGAAACAAGCAATTCCTAGAAGTGGAAAAATCAATGAGAAAACATACTTAGCATTATTTGGACTTAGGGAAAACTTAAAGATCACATAAATAAATGAGGTATCATTTTATATATAATCAATAGGCAAATTTGAAAATACTGACAATATAAAGAGTTAAACATGTAACTTAATATGAAGAGTTTAAGAGCATGCAACTTCAAATTGGAAAGATCGACACTAGCATATAATTTAACAGAAGGAAAATTTTACAAAAAGGAATGAGAGGAAGAAAAAGATTAGACTGAAATACAGGCAGAAGCCAAATTATGTTGGACTTTGAATACTGTGGTAAAGAATTGGGATTTTATTCTAAGTAAATGGCAATATCAGGATGAGATAGTCCCCAAAATATACTTTAGAGAAGTTACATATGATCACTTCTGAGTTTATGACAATGCATATTTAATTTTTCATTGATTGAAATAGTATGTTATGGTATAATTTTACATGGGTCATATACAATCAAGAAGGTTGTATTGTATATACTATATATATCACACATATATGTAAGATATATATTACATATCAGATTGTATATAGATCATATACAAGCAATCAACAAATCAACTCTTCATTTTAACATCAATTTTGGGGGCCCTTTTATACCAATGGCTTTGTTGTAGAAGTTACACCTGATTGCATTCAGATTTTTCTTATAAGAAGAAATCAGGTAGTTGACAAATGCTAAAACAATCCCCATGGTCTATTTTACGGACATTTAAGCTTCCCTGGTAGCTCAACAGTTAAAGCGTCTGCCTGCAATGCGGGAGACCCGGGTTCGATCCCTGGGTTGGGAAGATCCCCTGGAGAAGGAAATGGCAACCCATTCCAGTATTCTTGCCTGGAGAATCCCATGGATGGAGGAGCCTGGTGAGCTACAGTCCACGGGGTCGCAAAGAGTCAGACATGACTGAGCGACTTCGCTTCACTTAAGCTTTTGACAGTTCATTCATGTGTATATCCTTTGTATTCCTGTAAGGACAGCAGAGGATGAGATGGTGAGATAGCATCACCATCTCAGTGGACATGGATCTGAGCAAACTTGGGGGAGATAGTGAAGGATGGAGGAACCTGGCGTGCTGCAGTCCATGCGGTTGCAGAGAATTGAAAATGACTGCAGCTGAGCAACAAAAATCTCTTATGAGCTGTATCTGCGTGCTAAGTGTACCCAAAGTACAAAGTCTAAGACTGGACAAAGAATTTACTTGAATAATTGAATTTCTATTCTCTTCACCTGGGAAATTGTTACGAAGGACATAATTTAAAAATAGACAGTAGTCTGTTGGCTGCTGTAACAGAAAATCCTGACGTCTCAGTGGTTTTAACAAAATAGAAGTTTACTTCTCACTGGCTCAAAGCCCAGTTCGTGGCAGCATGCAGGGAGGGGAGCACTCCTTTACATGGTCATTTATAGTGTAAAAGGCACACCAGGAGTGGAAAGATAGGATGGTGATCATGCTTATAGATTTTTAGAGTCTAGCCATGGAAAGGCATATTGCTTCTGCCAGCATTCCAGTGACCAGAGCCCAGTACAATGCTACCAACACCCCTGGCACATCTGCTGGACAAAGGCAATTCCAGGTCACAGTCCATGCCAGCACTCCCTTCCCAGCATCACTGTCTCACTCCGGTTGGATGGCCATAAACAGAGCCTGTGATGGATCACATAGATAAGACCGAGGGCACTGCAAAGGTGGGAAAGTATAAGTAGGTCCAGTTTGAAATAAGTCATCATTGTCATGGTTTTTGCCACCAATATTGTAAAGTAAGTAGCCTCTGATTAAAATAAATACATTAATTTAAAAAATAAGTCATCATAAAAGACAAGGAGTCTTATAACACTGCTGACTTCAGGAAAAGGAATCTGGAAGCAGGGTTGCACAGAGAGACCAGAGGCCAGAGATAAGAGACAATGCACGGCTGTCGTGCAAGGGGCAGAGCAGATGCTGAAGAGAAAGCAAAGAATCATACCTAAAGCAGACCTCCTCCTAGAAGTGGGGGGAGGGAGTCTTAGCACATATCTTAGGCATTAGAATCCACATAGATATATTATTTTATTAGGAAAAAAATATTTTCTCCCTCCTTAAAATTTAAAAGCAAAATTACTTAAAACATTTTATCACATTCAGAAAATATAAATCTCTCTACATCTTTAGATCATAAATACAAGAGGTTTAAGGAAATTAAAGGAAATATTTACCAACTTACAAAACCTATCATTGACATTGACTCAAGAAGAGAATATATGAATAATAACACTGAGAAAGAATTGAACGAAATGGTGATTTTTAAAAAATTTTTATTAAGCAGGGAAAGTACAAAGGAGTTTTGATGGAAGACATTTTGCTTTATTAAGAAATTCATCAAAATGCTCTTTTCACTCTCTGAGTTGCCAGGGTATCAGAGAGGCTTTCATATTCAGTTCTTTTGGAAAATGTTATAAAATGTGCTGAGGCATTCCTCTATAGAAGGGCTGAAAGTTACAAATCAAATGGAGGTCTTTGCCAAAGCCAAATGTGCTCAAGAGTAGCTTCATATTAAACCAGAGAAATAAGAACAAAAGCAAAGCACTCTGGCCAAGCGAAGCCCGTTAACACTAATTAGCCAGCATTGCACACTTGTGATAGTGCAGCCTATTAATTAAAGAGCAAAAATCAATACTAACCTGTTCTTTTTCCTCTGTAAATCCTTTTTTAAGGACTACTGATATTAACTTGTTATATTTTTAAATTACCTTTTTAATAAATTTCATTTGAGAGGCTGGAGTAATTATACTACCTAAAAATAAAGTAGAATCATGAAGCACATTTTTAAAACACAAATATAATGTCTTTATCAACCATTAGTTTAATTTTTGAACCTTATTTTTCAATTTGTTGCTCTTTTCCAGTGTCCCATTTTTCCATAATTACTATTATTTACTAAAGTCTACTAGTTGCCTTTGTGTGTGCTAAGTCCCTTCAGTACTGTCTCTTTGTAATTCTATGGATCATAGCCTGCCAGGCTCCTCTGTCCATGGGATTCTCCAGAAGAGAATACTGGAGTGGGTTGCCATCTCCTCTTCCAGGGGATCATCCCAACCCAGGGGTCGAACCCACATCTCTTACATCTCCTGCATTGGCAGGTGGGTTCTTTATCTCTAACACCACCTAGGAAGACTAGTGGCCTTAGACTAAAACTTGAATATCTTTTGGGGGGTATCTTTTCTTTTGCTATGGTATGGAAGCAAGTTGTTGACCTTGAACCTTGTATTTTTTTTTTTTTTTGGTGATATTTATTGTCTGTTCTAAGTCTAAAACTTCATTATTTATATAATAGGCTGCTTCTGTTTTAATCTTATAATTCATTTTTCCTGGAGTTTAGGACTCCATTTTCTGTATTACATGATAGGAAAAATTTCAGTGTTTGTGAAAGCAGCATATATTCAGTACATAAGAATGGAAATAAATGATCATATTCATACTTAGTAGGAATAATATTTTTATTATTCAGTCAATGACTCAGACCTATCTATCACCCAAGTGGTTTTAAAAAACAAATATGATACTATATAGAGTGAAGTAAGTCAGAAAGAGAAAAACAAATGTATATTAATACATATGTGTATGGAATCTAGAAAAATGGTACTGGTGATCCTATTTGCAGAGCAGGAATAGAGTCTCAGAGAGAAAGACTGTGGACACAGTGAGGGAAGGAGAGGGTGGGGAAAATTGAGAGTAGCCCTGAAACATATATATTATATACATTACCATATATAAAACAGATAGCTAATGGGAAGTTTGCCAACAAAGGTCCGTCTAGTCAAGGCTATGGTTTTTCCAGTGGTCATGTATGGATATGAGAGTTGGACTGTGAAGAAAGCTGAGCACCGAAGAATTGATGCTTTTGAACTGTGGCGTTGGAGAAGTCTCTTGAGAATCCCTTAGACTGCAAGGAGATCCAACCAGTCCATTCTGAAGGAAATCAGCCCTGGGTGTTCTTTGGAAGGACTGATTCTAAAGCTGAAACTCCAGTACTTTGGCCACCTCATGCGAAGAGTTGACTCATTGGAAAAGACTCTGACGCTGGGAGGGATTGGGGGCAGGGGGAGAAGGGGACAACAGAGGATGAGATGGCTGGATGGCATCACCAACTCAATGGACATGGTTTGAGTGAACTCCGGGAGTTGGTGATGGACAGGGAGGCCTGGAGTGCTGTGATTCGTGGGGTCGCAGGGAGTCGGACACAACTGAGCGACTGAACTGAACTGAAATGCCCAGAACAAATAACTTATTATGGAAATGTGAAATACTTAGAACTAAGTGATCTTTATCTACCACAATTCAAAACTAAAACACTCATTCCGAAGGTGGTCTTTTCACCTTGCTTATAGTTTCCTTTGTTGTGCAGAAGCTTTTAATTTTAATTAGGAACAACTGACAAACAACAAATCTCAAAAATATGCCAGCAACTCCTGCAGCTCAATTCCAGAAAAATAAACGACCCAATCAAAAAATGGGCCAAAGAACTAAATAAACATTTCTCCAAAGAAGACATACAGATGGCTAAGAAACACATGAAAAGATGCTCAACATCACTCATTATCAGAGAAATGCAAAGCAAAATCACAATGAGGAACCATTTCACACCAGTCCGAATGGCTGCAATCCAAAAGTCTACAAGCAATAAATGCTGGAGAGGGTATGGATAAAAGGGAACCCTCTTACACTGTTGGTGGGAATGCAAACTAGTACAGCTACTATGGAGAAGAGTGTAGAGATTCCTTAAAAAACTGGAAATAGAACGGCCTTATGACCCAGCAATCCCACTGCTGGGCATACACACTGAGGAAACCAGAATGGAAAGAGACACGTGCCCCAGTGTTCATCACAGCACTGTTTATAATAGACAGGACATGGAAACAACCTGGATGTCCATCAGCAGACGAATGGATAAGCAAGCTGTGGTACATATACACAATGGAGTATTACTCAGCCATTAAAAAGAATACATGTGAATCAGTTCCAATGAGGTGGATGAAACTGGAGCTGATTATACAGAGTGAAGTAAGCCAGAAAGAAAAACACAAATACAGTATACTAATGCATATATTTATGGGCTTCCCTGGTGGCTCAGAGGTTAAAGCATCTGCCTGGAATGTGGGAGACCTGGGTTCGATCCATGGGTCGGGAAGATCCCCTGGAGAAGGAAATGGCAACCCACTCCAATACTCTTGCCTGGAGAATCCCATGGAGGGAGGAGCCTAGTAGGCTACAGTCCATGGGGTCGCAAAGAGTTGGACACGACTGAGTGACTTCACACACACACACCAATGCATATATATGGAATTTAGAAAGATGGTAATGATAAACCTGTATGTGAGACAGCAAAAGAGACACAGATGTATAGAACAGACTTTTGGACTCTGTGGAAGAGGGAGAGGGTGGGATGATTTGGGAGAATGGCATTGAAACATGTGTAATATCATATAAGAAACTAAAAAGAAAAAGTTGTTTGAAATCTAAAAAAAAAACTAAATTACTGTTGTGTGGGTGTGTGCTCAGTCCTGCCCGACTCTGTGACCCCATGGGCTGTGGCCCACGAGGCTCCTCTGTCCATGGGATTATCCAGGCAAGATGCTAGACTGGGTTGTCATTTCCTCCTCCAGGGGATCTTCATGATCCAGGGGTCAAAGCTCTGTCTCCTGTGGCTCCTGCTCTGCAATCCCCTCAGGCAGATTCTTTACCACTGAGCCACCTGGGAAGCCCCCCAAAACCTTGATACCACCGAGAAAATGTAGGTGATGTCACTTTATAAATACTGCCCATATAAAATAACAATAGAATCTTAGATTTAGGGCTGGAATAAAACAGTTTCAAAGGATAAATACGGACCAAGGTGTTAGTTGCTCAGTCATCTCTGACTCTTCGTGACCCCATCGACTGTAGCCCACCAGGCTGCTCTCTCCATGGAATTCTCCATGCAATAATACTAGACAATAATGCTAGACTGGGTAGCCATCCCCTTCTCCAGGGGAATCTTCCCCAAAATTCTATAAACTAGAAAGGCATCTAAAATGATTCTTACAGAGAATATTATCTTCAAAAACACTGACATTAGAAAACAAGAGTTAAAAATTAAATATCAATCTCAAGAAGTAGGGAATAGAGCAAAATAATGAATCCTAAGAAAGTGCCAAGGAATAAACATTAAAGGTAAAAGGAGACACTAATTAAGATGATCAAAAGACCACAAGTTCTTTTCAAAGGCCAATTTACACACTGAACACATTCAACTAAAGACATAACATATTGGAAATAGATTTGACACTATCTCGTATAGTTAGGCTTGTGCTAACCTATAGATCAACAACTCCAACTTAAGTAGATACAATAGAGAAATTCTCACATAGGAATAGAAAGCCTATACAAAATGTTCGCATTAACATTGTTCGATATTACGCCAAGTGAGATAAGTCAGGCAAAGAAAGACAAGTACTGTGTAGTATCAGCTATGTGTGAAATCAAAAAATACCAAACATAAAAACAGAAAGGGATAATGGTGATTATCCCTGGTGATTATCCCCAGAAGACAGACAGGGTAGGGGGAAAGGACAAATGCTGTTTAGGGTACAGACTTGCAATGAGTAGTAAGTAAGCCCTAGAAATCTAACGAACACTATGGTGAATATAGGCAACAATATTGTATATTATCAAACTTACTAAGAGACTAGAGCTTAATGATTCCAGCCACTGACAAGGAAGGATCATTATGTAATGTGAGAGAGGTTCGAATTATCACTACAATGGTACTCATCTTACAATATGTAAATATGTCAAATTCATGTTGCATACCTTAAAGTTGCACAATGTTATGTGTCAATTATATTTCAGTTTAGAAAACCACGGTTCATAACAGCAAAATCTGGGAACAACCCAAATGTTGTCATTATACTAATGACAATATCAGTCAGTTCATTCACTCAGTCGTGTCCGACTCTTTGCGACCCCATGAATCACAGCACGCCAGGACTCCCTGTCCATCACCATCTCCCGGAGCTCACTCACACTCACGTCCATCGAGTTGGTGATGCCATCCAGCCATCTCATCCTTGGTCATCCCCTTTTCCTCCTGCCCCCAATCCCTCCCAGCATCAGAGTCTTGTCCAATGAGTCAACTCTTTGCATGAGCTGGCCAAAGTACTGGAATTTCAGCTTTAGCATAATTCCTTCCAAAGAACACCCAGGACTGATCTCTTTTAGAATGGACTGGTTAACTAAATTATGAATTATCAAGTGACTATTATCGAATAGTAACATTCACAGAAAACTAACCAAACTGTTCAGATGGATCACAGCCTTGTCTAACTCAATGAAACTGTGAGCCATGCCGTGTAGGGTCACCCAAGACGAACGGGTCATGCTGGAGAAGTCTGACAAAATGTGGTCCACTGGAGAAGGGAATGGCAAGCCACTTCAGTATTCTTGCCTTGAGAACCCCATGAAGAGTATGAAAAGGCAAAAAGATATAACACTGAAAGATGAACACCCCAGGTGGATAGGAGCCCAATATGCTACTGGGGAAGAGTAGAGATATAGCTCAGGAAAGAATGAAGGGGTTGTGCCAAAGCAAAAACAACACCCAGCTTTGGATGTGACTGGTGATGGAAGTAAAGTCTGATGCTGTAAAGAACAATATTGCATAGGAACTGGAAATGTTAGGTCCATGAATCCAGGTAAATTGGAAGTGGCCAAACAGGAGATGGCAAGAGTGAACATTGACATTTTAGGAATCAGTGAACTAAAATGGACCAGAATGGGCAAATTTAACTCAGATAACTATTACATATACTACTGTGGCAAAAATCCCTTAGAAGAAATGGAGTGGCCCTCATAATCATCAAAAGAGTCCAAAATGAAGTACCTGGGTGCAGTCTCAAAAACGACAGAGTGATCTCTGTTCTCATTCCATACCACAGTAATCCAAGTCTATGCCCCATCTACTAAGGCCAAAGAAGCTGAAGTTGAACAGTTCTATGAAGACCTACAAGACCTTCTAGAACTAACACCCAAAAAAGATGTCCTTTTCATTATAGGGGACTGGAATGCAAAAGTAAGAAGTCAAGAGATACCTGGTGTAACAGGCAAATTTGGCCTTGGAGTACAAAATGAAACAGACCAAAGCCTAACAGAGTTTTTCCAAGAGAATGCACTGGTCATAGCAAACACCCTTTTCCAACAACACAAGAGAAGACTCTACATATGGACATCACCAGATGGTCAACACTGAAATCAGATTGATTATGTTCATTGCACCCAAAGATGGAGATGTATAGAGTCAGGAAAAAACAGGAGCTGACTGTGGCTCAGATCATAAACTCCTTATTGCAAAATTCAGACTTAAACTGAAGAAAGTAGGGAAAACCACTAGACCATTCAGGTATGACCTAAATCAAATCCCTTACATACAGTGGAAATGGGAAATAGATTTAAGGGACTAGATCTGATAGAATGCCTGAAGAATATGGACAGAAGTTTGTAACACTGTACAGGAGGCTGGGATGAAAGTCATCCCCAAGAAAAAGAAATGCAAAAAGGCAAAATGGTTGCTGAGGAGGCCTTAAAAATACCTGAAGAAGAAGAGATGTGAAAGGCACCAGAGAAAAGGAAAGATATATCCATCTGAATGCAGAGTTCCAAAGAACAGCAAGGAGAGATAAGAAAGCCTTCCTCAGTGATCAATGCAAAGAAATAGAGGAAAACAATAGAATGGGAAACACTAGAGATCTCTTCAAGGAAATTAGACATACCAAGGGAACATTTCATGCAAAGATGGGCACAATAAAGGACAGAAATCGTATGAACCATATGGAGAAACAATGGAAACAGTAAGAGATTTTATGTTCTTGGGCTCCAAAATCACTGGAGATGGCGACTACAGCCATTAAATTAAAAGATGCCTGCTCCTTGGAAGAAAAGCTATGGCCAACCTGGACAGCATATTAAAAAGCAGGCAAAGGTACATCTAGTCCAAGCCATGGTTTTTCCAGTAGGCATGTATGCATGTGAGAGTTGGACTATAAAGAAAGCTGAACACTGAAGAACTGATGCTTTTGAACTGTGGTGTTGGAGAAGACTCTTGAGAGTCCCTTGGACTGAAAGAAAATCCAGTCAGTCCATCCTAAAGGAAATCAGTCCTGAATATTCAGTGAAAGGGCTGATGCTGAAGCTGACACTAATACTTTGGCCAGCTAATGTGAAGAACTGACTCATTAGAAAAGACCCCAATCCTTGAAAACATTGAAGGCAGGAGAAGGGACAACAGAGGATGAGATGGTTGGATGGCATCCCCACCTTGATGGACATGAGTTTGAGCGAGCTTCTAGGAGTTGGTGATGGAAAAGGTAGCCTGGCATGCTGAGGTCCATGGGGCTGCAAAGACTTGGACACACTGAGTCACTGTACTGAACAGTAGCATCCAAGTGACCACAGCTACACACTGAAATATGAATATAATGAAACCATAAATTTCAGTTAATATGTGTATGTTAATACAACATGCTGAAAAAGAAGAGAAGGAAAAGCATACATTTCAGAATAGTTGTTAATTTCAGATAAAGAGGATGGACATGGAAGGACACGCAGTACAGCTGATTCTTGAACAACGTGGGTTTGAACTGTGTAGGTTCACTTATATGTAGCTTTTTTGTCAATAGTAAATACTACAGTGCTGCATAATTCATGGTTAGCTGAATCCTTAGATATGGAAACATGCATAGAGAGGAATCACGCCTATGGGGAACTGTGGATACAGCGGACCGACTGTAAGTTACATGCTGATTTTTGTGCAGAGGGTCAGTGCCCCTATCAATTTCTATTCTATATCAATTTATAGTGCCCCTATATCAATTTCTCATTGTTCAAAGGTCAAGCATAGATCAGTTTTAGCGCTAATACCCCAGTTCTTACATTGAGTGACGCATTCAAAGGTGTCTGATTGTCATGCTACATAACCTACACATTACATAACTTATCTGTGGGTTTCAAATACTACATGAAGAATTATATTTTTATGTTCTCTAGAATATAAATTCTTGTTTATGCCTTATATAAATTATCTCATTTACTTTGTGGCAAACTTTTGAGGTAGTTATTTATCCCCTCATATTAAAGGTAAAGGAAATAAGTTTTATGGAGGGGGACGACAGATCTCGGGTGCAGGCCATTTACTCTGTAGCTCCAACGCCCCTTTGTTTATTGTACTGTCTCTCCTGATTCCAACATCTTTCAGAGTTAAGACCAAAGTTGTGGACTCTTACTTTAATACGGAATAAGATGGGCTAAGGGTGAAATACCAGGAAAAATTGAAGGGAGGCTAAGTAGCATAGAAAAAGATTCACAAAAATATCGACATATGAACTGAGAATCATAAGATGATTAGAAGTTAGAAAAGATGTTCCAGCCACTGAAAACCATCTGGATAAAGATATGAAGAGGAGGAAACACAGAGGACATGTGAGAATAGTGAAACTCTGAGTGTGGTGGATCAGGAGGGAGTGAATGATGAGATGGCAGTTGAGAATGGAATGTAGGTTTTGCTCAGATTTGTAAAGATAGAATGTGATTTTTTTTCCCTATCCCTTTAAAGTGGTGTAACAAAAGCAATTTGAATTTTAGAATAAAATCTCTGTATTCCATAGTGTCTCTATTGACCCCCTAGGTGACTATATTCATCTGTTTAAGAATAAATATTCTAGTTCTTAGTTAGATGTCTCTTTCATAGAGATGTAGGCTCACCAAATGTGGAAAATATCCAAGGAACTATTACAGCTGACTCCAGGCCTGCAAAGACCTAGGACGGATTAAATTGAAGACCAAAGACCGATGAGGGCAGACAGGGTTAGGGTTTGTCACTGTTAGGTGTAGTATACCAGCCTGATGCTGATGATGGGGAAGAGTGCATGGAACTATTCTTATAGTCTAAGAGATCGTCAGCAAAACCTAGGTTCTTCGTGAGATCACAAGAAGACCATCCCCAGTGGGTTTCAATCAGATGCAACATTATCTGCAGAGAATAGAGGAACACCCTGTTGCTGTGAGCTGGCTCGTTGTCCTACCCACTTGTAAAGACACATTGGTGTAGCCTTGGGTTTTACAAAGTGTAGTCTGACAATTGGGCTTGGCTGCCCAGATACATTAAAGGCAGTCAGACTTCAGCCCTAGTCCTCCCGAGTTCAAGTGAACCATAGTTCTTTTTAAATCATGTTGTTAAAACCACATACACACATTGTATAACAAGGCAAATTCAAACTACTATTCTTTTATCTTGGAGGAGCAGTCAATTTTTTGTATCTAATGTCAACAACTTATAACTGTTTTAGTACTTGTTACCAAACAACAGAAACTTTGTCATAAAGAGGAATGGTTGTGTTAGGATGTGGTAGAGAAAGGGTTGGTGTCGACAATATTCCAACAGAGAAGATTGACCAGGGATGCTCTTATCAAGCTGGTAACCATGGAAAAATTATTTAACCTCCTTTAGACTGTTTCCTCATTGTAAAAATGCAGATGATATCTAAACTACAAAGTTTAGTAATAAGAATTGAGTAAGAAAATAATATCAAGATTGCCAGGAGAAATATCAACAACCTCAGATATAGAAATAATATCAACTTAATGGCAGAAAGCAAAGAGGAACTAAAGAGTCTCTTGATGAGGATGGAAGAGGAGAGTGAAAAAGCTGGCTTAAAATTCAACATTAAAAAACTAAGATCATGGCATCTGCTCCCATCACCTCATGGCAAATAGAAGGCTAAAAGTGGAAGCAGTTTCAGATTCTATTTTCTTGGGCTTCAAAATCACTGCGAATGGTGACTGCAGCCATGAAATTAAAAGATGCTTGCTCCTTGGAAGGAAAACAATGACAAACCTAACCAGCATATTAAAAAGCAGAGACAACTTTGCTAACAGAGACCTTTGCCAACAAAGGTCCATTTAGTCAAAGCTATGGTTTTTCTAGTACTCATGTACGGACGTGAGAGCTGGAAGAAGGCTGAGTGCTGAAGAACTGATGCTTTTGAATTGTGGTGTTGGAGAAGACTCTTGAAAGTCCCTTGGACTGCAAGGAGATCCAACCAGTCAATCCTAACGAATCAACCCTGAATATTCTTTGGAAGGACTGATGCTGAAGCTCCAATTCTTTGACCACCTGATGTGAAGAGCCAGTTCATTGGATAAGACTCTGATGCTGGGAAAGACTGAAGGAAGAATAAAGCGGTGACAGAGAAAGAGATGGTTGGATGGCTTTGCTGACTCAAATGCACATGAGTTTGAGCAAACCCTGGACATAGTGAAGAATAGGGAAGCTTGGTGTGCTGCAGTCCATGGAATCACAAAGAGTTGAGCACAACTTAGAAACTGATCAATAACAAGAAGATATCCAAAGACAACTTGCATTTTGAATAGAATATGACTGGTAATAACCAATAGACCAAAGAATAAAAGGGAAAAAAATATCTTGAGACAAATGAAAATGGAAACACAGCATACCAGAATTTATGGGATGAAGCAAAGCTTCCAAGAGGAAAGTTGATGACAATAAATGTCTACATTAAGAGACAAGAAAAATCTCAAACAACCTAACTCTATGCCTTAAAGAATTAAGCACTCGATCCTATTATATCACCAGTAAGGGGATTAGAAAAAGAAGAAGAAAATAAGTCCAAAATTACCAAAAAAAAAAGAAAAAAGGAAATAATAAATATTAGAAGAGAAACAAATGAGATAGAGAATAGGAGGACAACAGAAAAGATTAACAAAACTATGAGTTTGTTCTTTGAAAAGTTGAGCAAATTTAGCAAACTGTTATCTAAACTAACATAGAGAAAAAGAGATAGGATTCAAATCAACAAATGTATAAATTAAAAAGGAAACATTATAACTGATGCCAAAGAAATACAAAGGATCATAAGAGGCTAATGTGAAAACTATATACTCACAAACTGGAACCTGGAAGAAGTGGAAAAATTCTTTGAAACATGCAACCTACCGGAACGGAATCAGGAGGAAAAGACAATCTGAACAGACCAATTATTAGCAAAAAGATTGGTTCAGTAATCAAAAGTCTTCCAATGAACAAAAGCCCAGGATTAGATGGCTTCACTGGTGAATTTTACTAAACATTTAATGTAGAATTAAAATAGAGTTGTGTCCAACTGTTTGCTACCGTATGGACCATAGCCCACCAAGCTCCTCTATCCATGGGATTCTCAAGACAAGAATACTGGAGTGGGTTGCACATCCTCCTCCAGGAGATCTTCCCAACCCAGGGATCACACTGTGTGTCCTGAATCTCCTGCACTGGCAGCTAAATTCTTTACAACTAGTGCCACATGGAAAGCCCAGAATTAAATCAATACTTCTCAAACTTTTGCAAAAAGATTGAAGAGGAGGGAACATTCCCAAACTTATTTTATGAGGACAGCATTACCCTGATACCAAAGCCAGAAGAGAGCACTATTAGAGAAGGAAGCTAAAAGATGTCATCCCTGATAAATATAGATGCAAAAATTCTCAATAAAATAGTAACAAAGTTCAGCAGCATATTAATAAATCATTTACCATGATCAAGTGGGATTTATTCCTGGAATGCAGGGATGGTTCAACATATTCAAATCAATCACTGTGATACATCACATTAATAGAATGAAAGAAACAAATCCTATGATCATCTCAATAAATGCAAAAAAAAAAAAGCACTTGACAAAATTTAACCTCTGTTCATGTTAAAAATGCTTAAGAAATTGGGTGTGAAGGAAAGCACCTCGACCTAATAAAAGCATGTAACCAGTCCGCAGCTAACATTGTGCTCAAAAGTTAAAGGGTGAAAACGTTTTCTCTAGGATCAGGGACAAGACAAGGACATAGGCTCCAATCACTCCTATTTAATATGGTACTAGAAGTCTTAGCCAGATCGATAAAAGGCATCAAAATTGGAAAGAAGTAAAACTGTTTCTGTTTTTTCAGATGACATGATTTTATATACAGAAAATTCAAGACTCCACCAAAAACAGTTAGACATTGATATTGCATTCAGTGAATTTGCAAGATACTAAATTGCATACAAAAATCAGTAGTATTTCTATGCACTAATAACAAATTATCTGAAAAAGAAATAAACAAAATGATCCTATTTACAGTAGCATTACAACCAATAAAATACTTAGGAATTTGACCAAGGAGGTGAACAATCTCTATATTAAAAACTGTAAGACACTGATGAAAGAAATCAAAGCTGACACAAGTGGAAAAGTAGCCAGGGGCCATGGATTGGAAGAATTAATATTGTTAATGTGTCTATATTATTCAAAGCCAACTGCAGAGTCAATGCAATCACTATCAAGGTTCCTCCTTGAATTAAAATCACTGTTTTATATATAATAAGACAACAGTAGAAAAAGCAATCCTAAAATTTGTGTGAAACCACAAAGGAACCTACATAGCCAAAGTAATCTTGAGAAAAAAGAACAAAGAGATAAACATCACACTTCCTGATTTCAAGCTATATTATAATGCTATGATAATCAAAACAGCATGATATTGGTATAAAAACAGAAACAAAGATGGATGGAACAGGATTGGAAGCCTAGAAATAAACCATGTATATATAGTCAATTATTATTTGACAAGAAAGGCAAAAACAATGAAGGAAAGAGTCTCTTCAATAAATGGTACTAGGAAAATTAGTTATTCACATGTCAAAGAATAAAACTAGACCTCACAATTACACCAGTCACAAAAAGTAACTTGAAATAGATTAAAGACTTAAATGTTTGACCAGAAGTCTTATAATTTCTAGAAGAAAACATAGGAAGAAAGCTTCATAACATGGGTCTTGGCAATGGGTTTTTGGATTTGAAACCTGGAACACAAACAGCATCAATACCAAGTGGGAGTATGTTCAACTGAAAAACTGCTGCACAGCAAAAAAGGATCAAAAAATGAATAAATAAATAAAACTAGGGAATAGGAAAATATACATTTGCAAGCCATGTATCTGTTAAGTGGTTAATATCAAAACTATTCACGATGATTCAAAAAAAAAGTATTTTTTTCCCTACTTATATCATGATATGCCAATTTGAAAGCCTCAAGAGCAGATAATTTATTTTTTAAGCAGTCTGGAATTAGTTCTTGAGAAGCTGATATGGCAAAATTGAATATCAAAACTTGTTTTCTTGATGTGCTCAGAAAGCAAGCTAGGAATGTCATGTGGTTTTCTGTATTGTTCTGTTGCTAAAGCTATGCCATGAAATGAAAGTTTCTCTGCAAATAGAGTGTTTTACAAATTCTGGCTAAGAGACTGTCAAAGTAAGAAATTGGTATCAATTGTTCTTTAGGTCATTATCACATATCATCTGCATGTAATTTCCATAGCAGTGAACACTGATTGTGACATTAGTATTGTGGTAGTGTTGGCCTGAAGGCTGGAGGTATTGATATGCACTCTAGTCATGACAATTCCTAAAGAAGAAAAAATAATTATAGTCGATTTGCATAAATCACTACAAGTAATGGTGTACCCATCACTTTTCAGTTAGTTTGCAGCGTTCAGTTAGCTGGCAAACCGGAGAATTTATGAAGCATTAAACCATGTCACTGTTAGTCAGATTAAATTCACTGTAACATTATACTTACATAAAGTGCTTTGTGAAGGAGATATGAAAAATGTTAACTGAACTGATCTCAGAAGACAGAAAAATGATTATGATATAATACTTGGGCTGAATATTATCCCTTTCCTGGCATAAGCTCATTATGGTTTTTAAAGGACTGAATTCAAATGATAAGAAAAAAAGAAAAAAGCAGGACTCTTACCTGGGAGATTGAAAGATATGTGGGAGGGGGGTTCATGTTTGGGAACGCATGTAAGAATTAAAGATTTTAAAATTAAAAAAAAATATGGCAGAAAATATGAGTCATTTAGCATATAAAAATTAGTTTCAACATCATCTAATATGAGTTCCAGAAGAGATGATAATAAAAGGAACGAAAGGATGTGATTTAAAAGGCAATTTTCTTAGAAGTAGAGAAAGGAACTTTTTTCTTTAAATGTAAAGAGCATACTGAGTGCCAATCAATAAAATTAAGGAAAAATATCTAAAAAAAAAAAAAAGAAAGAAAGAAAGATATATGTATCAGAGGCAATGTTCTCAATGAGAAAGATGGAAAAAGAGGGGGGAAAGGATATAAAAATAACTCACTCTGCACATTCTAGAAGAGAACAAGAAGGGGAATGGGGTGCCCGCAGAGAGTTGAGGGGCCGTGGGAATCCTCTTTGATCCTCACATTTTGCGGGTGGGAAACCAAAGTCTGCAGAAAGTTAGAGTCTAGCCTAAGGCAAAATAGCTTGCAAGTAACAACCTCCTAACTCCTAATAAAGTGTATTTCCTGTAAACCCCAGAGTAATTTTAATTCAGGGTGTAAGCTAAAGACCAATTTTCATAAATTTTGCGTTAAAATTAAAGTTAAATATACTTCATTAATATACCAAACTAGGACCAAGTTCTGAAATTTTTTTTTTTAAATGGGGGTTCTTGTAAAAAGCAAAAACACTATGTACTTGAGAAGCTTAGCTCACAAAAACTAAGATCGTTGCTTACAGGGCAGGAGGGGAGGCCATGGGCCAATTTCCTGGTGGTCTGTGCTGTGAACTGCAATTCCAGTGCAAGGCGTCAGGCATATCTTAGATCTCTGGAAAGTCTGCCTAACAATTTGATAACCTGGACATTTGTCTGGTGTGCTTTATTGAAGGCATTCATATATAAACCAGTGAAAAATACTATTTCTGGAGGGGAAAAAAACAATCCAGTTAACTCTGGGTTTTCTTTTTCTTTTTTATTTCATTTTTTGCCTTTATTTTTCTATTTTTCTAACTGGCTCAGAGGAGCCCCAAGTGTACACACCCTAGAGGAACCTAGAGGAATTCGGAATTTGCCAAATGCACCACACTTCTTAACCCCATCTAAACAACACTGCGGCAGACAGAGAAGTGTAAACAAAGATAACAAGATGGACAATCTTATTCTTAAAACACCAAAGCTGAATTTTATCTCATAACATCCTGTTTTTGCACGTTAGTAAATTATCCTGAGGGGAGTGTGTGCCAAAGTCCTTTGGAGGAATGGAGGGTTTACCTTTGTTTATACATGATTATGAGTTTCCCATGTGTCACTAGTGGTAAAGAACCCACCTGCCAATGCAGGAGACATAGAGATGTGGGTTTAATCCCTGAGTCAGTGAGATCCCTTGAAGGAGGGCCTGGCTACCCACTCCAGTATTCTTGCCTGGAGAATCCCACGGACAGAGGAACTTGATGGGCTACAGTCCAAAGGGTTGCAAAGAGTCAGACACAACTGAAGCAACTTAGCATGCATGCAGGCATACAGGATTATAATGGACCACATTCATTTTGCCAAAGACCCCTGATTTCTGAGAGATTGTTTCACGCACAGCTCTTAAAAAGGAAGTGAATGTTTAATTAGCAGGAAACAGAAGCATGTAGTATTTTGATCTCGACTGCACTCCCTAAACTGGCCAAAGCTCGAAAGACTCAGGATCCACTTCTGTGCTCTGGCTGTCAGCTTTGCCAAGTGCTTGATCACGTTCTGCTCCACCTTCCGGGGAAATCCCACCTGGGCTTCCTGTCCTCCCAGGTGAGTTCCTCTAGCCTCCCAGGAGGAGACGGCCCTTGTCATTTTCCAAATGGACGCCTCCTCTTTGTGTCTTTCATCCCATGTCACAGAAACCTGTCTCAGCCGTTGACTATATGCCCTCTTTCTCCTGAAAGTTTCCCCTCTTCTTCCTACATTCTCATCCAGCAGGTCTCAGTGTGGTCCCCTAACCAGAAGCATGCATTCTCTGGCCTTATCCCAGACCTGCTGAACCAAACTCTGGCCTGGAGCCCAGTGATCTTGTTGGACCAGCCCTACAGCTGGTTCTGAAGCAGGCCAGCATCTGAGCACCAAAGTGCTAGTGAATTCCACCTTTTAAAGAATTGCACCACAACCCCAGGCTTCCTTCCATAGTCACATGACGGGAAGCTTCCTCCAGGCACTTGGTCCCTCTTCTTTCCTTCCTCTACTTGCTTCTGACCCTACTAATTTTTCACATCAGTGTATTTTGCCTTTTGAGAAATGACACATTTGGATGGATCTTAGCGCTGCAGTCTAATTACAGGGCTATCTAAACCCAGGAGAGTGTTTCTAGTGATTAATGGATTGCTATATTCTTTAGCTCTTTCTGACTGTAGTTGACATATCCTAATGGTCTGACTTAGAACTAGTCCAGAGAAGAAGTACAGTGATATTCAGTAAACAGGGTTGGTATTTTCTCAGTCTATGATACATATCATTGACGTCATAGAAAAGTGCTGTCAGTGATACTAACTGGAGTTAAGATCCTGCCTCCTTCATTGTGGGATAATAATAATAATTACTATAAATAATTTAATTCTCACAATATGCAAGGTTATTCCTGTGTTTCTTATTTTAAAACGTTACAGAACTCAATGCAATAATTTTAATCTTCACTCTAATTTTTCAGACGAAGAAATCAAAGTTTCAAGTTATTATGGAACAGTCCAAGTTACTATAGTTAAAAGCTTGGCAGTGAGCTGGATTTCAAACCAAGGTCTATCTCACCCTGTAGGACAGGCTGCTAATGATACCTGTTGGGGAGAGTTGCCTGTGGATTCATCCTTTTGTGTACTGATTAGTTCACTCAAGGCCTATCGTTAAGCCCCTCGCCTTCTGGGGTGCAGTGGGCTAGGCTCTGGGAACACAGAGAAGAAAGACACAGTCCTCAAGGACTCACATTCCAGTGGAGAAACACATAACTAAACCATTGCAGTTTCTCAGGGACCACAATGTAGAGCCATCCAGAGTGTCGAGGCGGGGCAGGGAGAATGTTCAGGGCATGTTCCCTGGATGAGGAGTCACGGAAGTCCTCCTGGGGCAATGACATGGCAGTTTTGATGGAGGATAAGTCAGCCAGAAAACAAATCACAGAAGCAAACACAGAAAAGGGCATTTTAGGTAAAAGGAATTGCACATGCCAAGGGGAAGAGCCTGATAAAACTTGGCACACTTGAACTTCAAACTCAGTATGGCAGAGGGAGATGAGAAGCCAGAATGGGTAGGGGAAAGACAACAAGGATTTTCATGCTCTGCTAAGGAATTGGAATCCATCCGGAAGGCAGCAGGGAGACTGGGAAGAGTATTAAGCAAACAATGAGATTTAGAAAGACTGTGATACTAATGGTACAGAGAGTGGATTTGAGAACTGGAAGAAATTTCAGCTTTCTATATTCTGCTCTTTTAAGAAGAACCAGCTACCTGGGTTCTAATTGTAATGGCTAGAATTGTGTTGCCCCAAATTCAAAATTCATCTGGGCCTCCCAGGTGGTGCAGTGGTAAAGAATCTGCCTGCCAATGCAAGACACACAAAGGCAGCAGGTGCGATCTCTGGTTTGGGAAAATCCCCTGGAGAAGGAAACGGCAACCCACCCCTGTTTCCTTGCCTGGAAAATTCTATGGACAGAGGAGGCTGACAGGCTGTCGTCCGCGGGACTGCAAAGAGTCGAATACAACTGAGCGCACCCACACAGGTATAGAATATAAGCTCCATGAGACAAAATCTGGGGGGCTTCCCTGGTGGCTCAGCGGGTAAAGAATCTGCCTGCAATGCAGGAGACACAGGTTTGATTCCTGGATTGGAAAGATCCTCTAGAGGAGGAAATGACAACCCACTCCAGTATTCTGGCCTGAAACAATCCCATGGACAAAGGAACCTGGTAGTCAACAGTCCATGGGATCGCAAAGAGTCAGACACGACTGAGGGACTAAGCGCACACACAAAATTCATAATGGAGGGAGGTTGAAGACATCACCCACAGGAACTCAGACTGTATTTGTACACAAGACCTTTCAAGCGGTAGTTAAATTAGAATGAGGCCCTACGCTGCTGCTGCTAAGTCGCTTCAGTCGTGTCCAACTCTGTGCGACCCCATAGATGGAAGCCCACCAGATTCCCCCATCCCTGGGATTCTCCAGGCAAGAACACTGGAGTGGGTTGCCATTTCCTTCTCCAGTGCATGAAAGTGAAAAGTGAAAGGGAAGTCTCTCAGTCGTGTCCAACTCTTAGCGACCCCATGGACTGCAGCCTACCAGGCTCCTCCGTCATGGGATTTTCCAGGCAAGAGTACTGGAGTGGGTTGCCATTGCCTTCTCCGATGAGGCCCTATAGGTGAGCCCTAATCTGATAAGACTGGAATCCCTTGTAGGAAGAAAAATAAATAAACGATGAGGACAGACCCACACCCAGAAGGAAGGCCATGAGAAGACACAGGTAGAAGACAGCCACCTACCAGCCCAGGAGAGAGACCGTAGGGGAAACCCATTCCGCCGGCAGCTTCATCTCAAATTTCTCACCTCAAGAACTGTGAAAAAATAAATTTCTGCTGTTTAAGCCACCCAGTCTGTGGTACTTTGTTACGACAGCCCAAGCAAGCTAATACACAAGTTTTAAATCTCCCAGATTTTAATTGGGCTTCCTAGGTGGTGTGAGAGATAAAAGAACCTGGCTGCCAGTGCAGAAGACACAAAAGACACGGGTTTGATTCTTGGGTCAGGAAGATCCCCTGAAGAAGGAAATGGCAAGCCACTCCAGTATTCTTGCCTGGAAAATTCCATGAACACAGGAGCCTGGCAGGCTACAGTCCATGGGGTCACAAAGAGTCAGACATGACTGAGCGCGCGCACACACACACACACACACACACACACACACACACATTTTAAATTATAGCTACCAAGTCAAATTAGAAACAGCTATGTACCAGGCTTTCTCTTATAGCCAGCATCAGGCCCACTGAGCACATGTGTGAGTTAAAAATGAAATGGTAGCTAGCAATGGTCATTCAAGAGCCTATTTTCTTTTCATTTGTAAGGGGAAAAAAAAAAAAACAAAAACAAAAACAAAGACGAGCAACAGTCTCCCTACTTCCAACACAGACCTCTCTGGAGGATGAAATAGCACAACAGACAGAATTTCACCCCTTAGCATGAAGGACAGAGAAGGCAATGGCACCCCACTCCAGTGTTCTTGCCTGGAAAATCCCATGGGCAGAGGAGCCTGGTAGGCTGCGGTCCATGGGGTCATGGAGAGACGGACACGACTGAGCGACTTCCCTTTCACTTTTCACTTTCATGCACTGGAGAAGGAAATGGCAGCCCACTCCAGTGTTCTTGCCTGGAGAATCCCAGGGATGGCGGAGCCTGGTGGGCTGCCGTCTATGGGGTCGCACAGAGTCGGACACGACTGAAGCGGCTTAGCAGCAGCAGCAGCAGCAGCGTGAAGGAATGCTGTGTTCAGTGCAAACGTGGCTTCAGTCTTTGTCTCTTGTTGAAGTGGAGAGTGCAAGTATGTGCCCCCTCCTGAATACAAAGAAAGGAGACCCCACCTCAGCACTCCTGAGTCTTTCATGCCCACTTGAGAATCAGTCATCTAGAACAGCCATCTCTCCAGAGACCAGCAAAGGCAGCTTCCTTTGTCCATTTCCTACAGAATCACAAACTACAGAAGGGACCCAGCATGAAAGAGCAACCACTGAGTGATGTGAAGAACAGACTTGGGAGTTGTGTGTGTGAAGTGCATCATTCATTTCATGATTCCTCCTGATCAGTATCATTGTCCTACAGAGAGAGACAGGGAAGAAATTGCCAAGAAAGTGTCCAATTTTCCAGGCAAGAATACTTCAATTGCCGCTGGCAAACCAATGGAAGGATTTTTCTCAGAAGACTTAGAACAACCAATAATACCCTCCAGAGAGTAGAAAATTTGGTGTGATTCAGTACTGCACAATTCTGTCCCACACCTCAAATATTTAAGCACAGTGTTTAAGAATATTATAATGTCTACTCTATTACTGCCACATGTTTTTCCATAACATGATTAAAGTATGCATTATTTCCAAAGTTGAGGTAATTCATTATTTTTTTTTCAGTTACTTTTGTCTATTTAAAACTGTCAAAAACATCGGGAGGTGGGATAAATTGGTAAATTGGGATTGACATATATACACAGCTATGTTAAAAATAGATTACTAATGAGACCTACTATATAACACAGGGAACTCTACTCAGTGGTCTGTGGTGACCTAAATGGGAAGGAAATCCAAAAAGGAGAGAATGATGTATATGTGTAACGGGTTCACTTTGCTGAACAATTGAAACCAACACACATTGTAAATAAGCTATGAAAGAACGTGAAAGTGTTAGTCGCTCAGTCACGTCTGACTCTTTGGGACCTCAAGGATTTATAGCCTGCCCACTCTCTGTCCATGGACTTTTCCAGGCAAGCATACTGGAGTGGGTTGCCAACTACAATAAACATTAAAATTGTCAAAAGCAGTTAGAGCTCAAAGTTTTGAAGATATTTAAAGGCAGCTTTTAATTATTTTAAAAGATTTAAGCAAAAGTCATCTCCGAAACTGGAAAATATAGTACTTCATGGCTAAACATTTAGAAAAGTAGTAGTATTCCTTGTATCGTATTCTGTTTATTTCTGGCTGGGCTGGGCTTCCGTTGCTGCATTGGTTTTCCTCTAGTTGCAGAGAACAGGCTTCTCTTCATGATGACGTCTCTTGTCTTGGAGCTGGGGCTTTAGGGCACAGGCTCTCTAGTTGTGGCTCACAGGCTTAGTTGCCCCCAGGCATGTGAGATCTTGGGAGATGGGAGATGAGTGATCAAGCCTATGTCTTCTGCTTTGCAGATTCTTCATCAGTGAGCCACCAGAGAAGCCCTCTAGCGCTCCTAATTGAAGTTTTCCTTTTTTTTTTTTTTTTCCCTTCAAGAAACAAAGTGAAATTGGTAGATTTCACCATGCTGCTGTTTTGTTTAATGAACTTCAAGTTAAGCAACTCAGCTGCACACCATATGATAACCCTGTAACAGAATTTGTTTACAGTGATTTCCAGTGATAATTGATGATATGAATAATGAAATTTAGACTGTGATCCATCCTTATTCATCCAAGGAAAGACTCCTTTAGACTTATTGCAACAAGAAGGCACAATAACAGAGTTTTGAGAGGTTTAACAGGTTAAACGAATGAAAAATATTAATTCTGACTAATCAGAACTGATCCAGAATTTAACCAGTAAGATCAGCAGTCTGGAATATTGCCCTCTAACTAATCAAAGTTTTAGCATCATGTCATGGTGTTGTCGTTTAGTTGCTAAGTCGTCTCTGACCTTTTGCAACCCCATGAACTGTAGCTCACCAGGTTCCTCTGTCCATGGGATTTCCCAGGCTGATACCAGAGTGGGTTGCCATTTCCTCCTCCAGGGGATCTTCCTGACCCAGGGATCGAACCCATGTCTCCTGAATTGGCAGGCGGATTCTTTGCCACTGAGCCCCCAGGGAAGCCCATCATGCCTTGAGATGGGGTCAAATAAAAGTTCCCCTCAGAGAATAAGGGCTGTTAATCTGTGTAATTAAAAACATTAAAATTCCATAGCATGGTATCCCATGAAAATATTAATAAATTCAACTCAAATGGTAGGTATTATGAAATCCACACTTCCATTTTCAGGAAATACACCATGAAAGCTAAAATAGTATACTACATTTCAAACTTACTTAATAATTATTCAAACACAGCAATCTCCTGCTAAGTTTAAAATGGATTATTTTATAGATGATTTACTTTTGCTTCAGTGAGGGCCATTTCTAAGTTTTGATTGAAGAGGATATTTTTTTCAAGATTGAGTTGTTTTTTTTTTTTTTCCACTGCTGGCTAAGTGAGGTCCTCAGAGATTGAGGATGAATGCAGAGAGACTTTAGAGAAATGAAGTTCGTCTGTTATAATTATGCTGGCATGCTGCCTTGAAGGGAGCAGAGAGTACAGTGAGATTTAGGGAAGACAAGCTACTCTTTAGAAGTTAGAAAAGTAGTTGCCATTTTCTTTTTCTTTTTAAAAAGCATTTACCTGGGCTTCCTTGGAGGCTCGGATGGTAAAGAATCAACCTGCAATGCAGGAGACTCGGGTTCAATCCCTGGGTTGGGACAATCCCCTGGAGAAGAGGGTGGCACCCACTCCAGTATTCTTGCTTGGAGAATCCCATGGACAGAGGAGCCTGGTGGGCTAGAGCCCACGGGCTCGAAAACAGCTGGACACGACTGAGTGACAAACGCTTTACTTCTGTTTCATTCTCTTAGGAAATGTGGAATTAGTTACAGATGGTTGTCTCATTTTTAATTTGGAGAAGTGGATTTGTGTGAGAATTCGTATAAACAAATGCTAAGAGGTCTGGTTTATGCTTGTGAGGCGTGATCAATCACCCGCAACCACACTCGGGAGATCCGCACTGAGGCGGCAGGCTGACAGCAGGAGGGGCCCCAGGCTCAGCCGTGAAGGGGATTGAGCTGGCGTCTGGAGCCGCTAAGCCCCCACCTTCTCCAGAGCCCATCCTCACCACTTGTGGCTGGCACTCGGTGTGATCTTTGACCACCTGCTTCTTTTCTGCCCTCCATTTCCTCCAGTTACACCAGTACTCAGGAAGAAAGAAGAAAACCGATTCAAATGAAAGCATCTTAAAACACAGATTGATAGAGCAACATCAGGCATCAAGACAGACCTGGGATTGTTTCCTGCTTGTCAGCTAACAAGTTAGCCTGCCACAGCTCCATGGATGCTGGCAGAAGTCCTGGCTTCTGGCTCAGGGACAAAGGACATGTTATTACCCAGTCAGCAGCAGTGGCCGGAGTGTCAGCATTAGTCCCTGGACCCTAAGCCGTAATTTCCACCGGGTGGCACCATGGAGGCCAGAGGATGCTTTTCCACACAGTAGGGTGCATGTCAGTAGAGGAGTCCCAAGCTCAGGAAACCCCAGTCTTTTATGAAGGGCCACAATGAAACCTGCCCAGCATCTGCCCCCAAGAGGACATCATCTTAGTTAGAGTGGACAACAAACGCACATACGTTCTGCTTAGGCAAACGCCACACTACCTTTGTCTTTCAAGGCTGCTCGCAATACAGTATAGACTGGAAAAGTCCAAGACAAAAGGTGGCATTGCTGTGCTCCTAGAGAGGGCAGAAACACAACAGGCTCCCAGAGAAGAGCTCCTAACAGGCATGCCCTCTGTGTGTGTGGAAGGGTCTGTTGAGGAGTCTGGGTATACAGTTAAAATGGACATTTGATAAAGTACACTCAACAAAATAATTCCATATTTGCAGTGGGAAGAGGGAAAAAATTTCAAGTTTTATTTTAAATAAAATATAAAGTTAAAAAAAATCTTGAGTGGTGGAGATGTGTTCAATTATGTGAATTATTGAAGCATTCTCAACTGAGGGTTACTCGAATGTTTTGATATTTGCATATTTTAGAAAAGTAAAGATAGACTTTAAAAGGTAGAAAAGTACTGGCTTAAAGCTTCATTCTTTTTTTCACTTTTTTTTCCTAGTCATTTTATTTATTTATTTATTTTTACTTTACAATATTATATTGGTTTTGCCATACATCAACATGAATCTACCATGGGTATATACATGTTCCCCATCCTGAACCCCCCTCCTCCCACCTCCCTCCCCATACCATCCCTCTGAGTCATCCCAGTGCACCAGCCCCAAGCATCCTGTATCCTGCATCGAACCTGGACTGGTGATTCATTTCTTATATGATATTATACATGTTTCAATGCCATTCTCCCAAATCATCCCACCCTCTCCCTCTCCCGCAGAGTCCAAAAGAGTGTTTTATACAACTGTGTCTCTTTTGCTGTCTCGCATACAGGGTTATCGTTACTATCTTTCTAAATTCCATATATATGTGTTAGTATACTGTATCGGTGTTTTTCTTTCTGGCTTCCTTCACTCTGTATAATTGGCTCCAGTTTCATCCACCTCATTAGAACTGATTCACATGTATTCTTTTAAATGGCTGAGTAATACTCCATTGTGTATATGTACCACAGCTTTCTTATCCATTCATCTGCTGATGGACATCTAGGTTGTTTCCATGTCCTGGCTATTATAAACAGTGCTGCCATGAACATTGGGGTACACATATCTCTTTCAATTCTGGTTTCCTCTGGAACTGGAGGAATCAACTTGCCTGACTTCAGGCTCTACTACAAAGCCATAGTCATCAAGACAGTATGGTACTGGCACAAAGACAGAAATATAGATCAATGGAACAAAATAGAAAGCCCAGAGATAAATCCACGCACCTTGGGACACCTTATCTTTGACAAAGTAGGCAAGAATATACAATGGAGAAAAGACAATCTCTTTAACAAGTGGTGCTGGGAAAACTGGTCAACCACTTGTAAAAGAATGAAACTAGAACACTTTCTAACACCATACACAAAAATAAACTCAAAATGTATTAAAGATCTAAATGTAAGACCAGAAACTATAAAACTCCTAGAGGAGAACATAGGCAAAACACTCTCCGACATACATCACAGCAGGATCCTCTATGACCTACCTCCCAGAATACTGGAAATAAAAGCAAAAATAAACAAATGGGATCTAATTAAACTTAAAAGCTTCTGCACAACAAAGGAAACTATAAGCAAGGTGAAAAGACATTATCTCAGAATGGGAGAAAATAATAGCAAATGAAGCAACTGACAAACAACTAATCTCAAAAATATACAAGTAGCTCCTACAGCTCAATTCCAGAAAAATAAATGACCAAATCAAACAATGGGCCAAAGAACTAAACAGACATTTCTCCAAGGAAGACGTACAGATGGCTAACAAACACATGAAAAGATGATCAACATTACTCATTATCAGAGAAATGCAAATCAAAACCACAATGAGGTACCATTTCACACCAGTCAGAATGGCTGCAATCCAAAAGTCAACAGGCAATAAATGCTGGAGAGGGTGTGAATAAAAGGGAACCCTCTTACACTGTTGGTGGGAATGCAAACTAGTACAGCCACTATGGAGAACAGTGTGGAGGTTCCTTAAAAAACTGGAAATAGAACGACCTTATGACCCAGCAATCCCACTTCTGGGCATACACACCGAGGAAACCAGAATTAAAGCTTGATTCTTCAGTGCAGTGTTTTACATTCAACAGAGACTGAAGCCTAAAGGTAACAGGATAATAATCATTAGCCTGGGTGTGGGACAGTGTTGTGCGGATCACAGTCTTGTTTTCTTCCCTGAATAACTTTAGGATTTATAATCTTTATTGTACATACTCTCAGTGTAGAGCATAAATAAATTAGTCCTGTCTCAGTCACCAATTATGTTAGTTTCTGGTATTTTGGAGGCATAAAATTTTTACTTCAAAAGATGAGGATGATGATTAATTCTTTTTTTTTCTTTCTTTTATGCTCAACATCCATTTATGATTAAAAAAAAAAAGAAAAGAAAACCCTCTCCAGCATGTAGGCACAGAATGAACATACCTCAAAATAATAAAGTCCATATATGATAAACCCATAGCTATTATCACACTCAAGGATGAAAAGCTGAAGCATTTCAGTCAAGGATGCACATTCTTATCACTTTTATTCAAGATAGGTTTGGAAATTCTAGACAGAGCAAACAGAAAAGGAAAAGAAATAGAGAATCCAAATGGAAAAAGAAGAGATAAATCTGTCACTATTTGCAGGCTGCGTGCTAAGTCACTTGAGCTGTGTCAGACTCTTTGTGACTCTATGGACTGTAGCCTGCCAAGCTCGTTGGTCCATGGGATTCTCCAGGCAAGAGTACTGGAGTAGGTTGCCATTTCCTCCAGATGACATATTACTATCTGTAGAAAATCATAAAGTCACTACCAGAAACTACTAGAGCTCAATATGAATCTGGTAAAGTTGCAGGATACAAAACTACTGCATAGAAAGCTGTTGCATTCCTGTACACTAACAATGAAATATCAGAAAAAGAAATTAAGGAAACAGTCCCATTTCCCATCATATCAAAAAGAGTAAAACACCTAGGAATGAACCTCTAAGGAGACAAGAAGCCTGTACTCTGAAAACTATAAAAACACAGATGAAAGAAATCTAAAATGATACACACAGAATAAAAGGTATTCCATGTTCTTGATTGGGCTTCCCGAATCAATATTGTTAAAATGACTATACCACCCAAGGCAACCTAAAGATTCAATGCAACCCCTATCAAAGGCTTCCCTGCTGACTCAGATGGTAAAGAATCTGCCTGCCCATGCAAAAGACCCGGGTTTGATCCCTGGGTCAGGAAGATCCCCTGGAGAAGAGAATGGCTACCCACTTCAGTATTCCTGCCTGGAGAATTCCATGGACAGATGAGCCTGGCAGGCCATAGTCTATGGGGTCGCAAAGGGTCAGACACGACTGAATACACACTCACAAATTCCCCCAAATCTAATTTCCAGTGGCATTTTCCACACAACTGGAACAAAAAAAAAATTAAATTTGTATGGCCATACAAAAGACCCTGAAATACCAAAGCAATCATGAAAAAGGACAGAGCTGGAAGAATCAGACTCCCTGACTTCAAGATATACTGCAAAGCTACAATCATCAGTATGGTACTAGCACAGAAACAGCTATATAGATCAATGGAACAGGATAGAATGTCCAGAAATAAACACACACACCTATGGTCAATTCATCTATGACAAAGGAGGAGAGAACATACAATGAAGAAAAGACAATGTCTTCAGTAAGTGATGCTGTAAAAACCCGATAGCTACATCTAAAGAATGAAATGAGAACGTTCTCTAACACCATACACAAAAATAAACTCAAAATGGATTAAAGACCTAAATGTAAGACCAGATACTATAAAAATTCTAGATGAAAACCTGGGCAAAACACTCTTTGACATAAACCACAGCAATATAGTTTTTAAATTCATCTCCTAGAGTAATGGAAATAACTAAAATAAGCAAATGGGTATAATTAAACTTGACAGTTTTTGCACACCATAAACAAAATGACAACCTACAAAATGGGAGAAAATATTTGCAAATGATGCAACCAGTAAGTGATTAATTTTGAAAGTATGTAAATAGCTCATACAACTCAATAAAATTTTCAAAAAGTCAAAAAACGTGCAAAAGACCTAAGTAGACATTTCTCCAAAGAAGTCATACAGATGACCAGGAGGCACATTGAAATATGCTCAACATCACTAATTACATGAGAAATGCAAGCCAAAACTACAATGAGGTAACACCTCACTCCAGCCAGAATGGCCACCATCAAAAAGTCTACAGCCAATTGATGCTGGAGAGGAGGTAGATAAAAAGAACCCCCCTATTGTGTTGGTAGAAATGTAAATTTGTACAACCACTATGGAAAACAGCATAGAGGTTCCTTAAAAAAATTAAAAATAGAGTTATCATATAATCCCGCAATCCACCCCTGGGCATATATCTAGGCAAAACTCTCATTCAATGAGATACTTGTATTAGCACTATTTACAATAGCCAAAACATGGGAAAAGCATAATTGGATGAATGTATAAAAAAGATGTGGTATATATGGAATGCTGCTTAGTCATAAAAAATAAATAAATAAAATGAAACAATGCCATTTGTAGTGATGAGGATGGGTCTAGAGATCGTACAAAATCAAGTAAGCCAGACAGAGAAATACAAGTGTCATATATCACTTGTATGTGGAATCTTAGAAATAAAGATACAAATGAACTTATTTATAAAACAGAAATAGACCCAGAGACATTGAAAGCCAACTCATGGTTACCAATGGGGAAGGAGGAAGGAGGAATGAATCAGTAGGTTGGGATTAGCATATGAAAAGTGCTAGTCACTCAGTCATGTCCACTGTTTGTGATTACACGGACTGTAGTCCACAGGGCTCCTCTGTCCATGGAATTCTCCAGGCGAGAATAATGGAGTGAGTTGCCATGCCCTTTTATTCTCTTAATTATATGTATTCCTGCTGCTGCTGCTGCTAAGTCACTTCAGTCATGTCTGACTCTTAGCGACCCCATGGACTTGCAGCCTACCAGGCTCCTCCGTCCATGGGATTTTCCAGGCAAGAGTACTGGAGTGAGTTGCCATGCCCTTTTATTCTCTTAATTATATATATTCCTAAGAAATACTTAATCTTGGCTTCTGCTATCACACTGTCTAAAGAGATCATTAATAACACATTTTCTCCTGCAATGATCATGGTTAAAAGAAAGCTTCCCCAGTGCACAGGCATAGGTGAAGGGGAAGACAATTGTAGGACTGTAGAACCTTCTGACACCGTCAACAGTAGTATCACTTGGAATTAACCAGTTGATGCATGAAAAAACCCACTAACCCCCCTAATCTGGGTAGGAATGAGATGAAGGGGAAGAGATCAGTGCAAAGCAAAACATGGAGCCTCCATTTCCTTGTCACAATTCAGCAAGATATACAGTGTCATGTTATTTTTTTAATTGTTTTAATTGCATTTTTAGAGGGAAAGAGATGATGAAAAAAGACATATTATTGTGCATGTAAAGTAATATATTAGAAAAAGAGTGAAAACAAAACACTCCCATTGTAGCAAAACTTAGAACATATATAACAGAAAAGAAGTGATGACATAGAGCCTACAGGATAGAATAAATGAACTCTATATTGAATGCTGCTGCTGCTAAGTCGTTTCAGTTGTGTCCAACTCTGTGCGACCCCATAGACGGCAGCCCACCAGGCTCCCCCGTCCCTGGGATTCTCCAGGCAGGAACACTGGAGTGGGTTGCCATTTCCTTCTCCAATGCATGAAAGTGAAAAGTGAGAGTGAAGTCTCTCAGTCATGTCTGACTCTTTGCCACCCCATGGACTGCAGCCTACCAGGCTCCTCCATCCATGGGATTTTCCAGGCAAGAGTACTAGAGTGGGGTGCCATTGCCTTCTCTGATATTGAATGCTAACATACCTATATCTATCAGTTAATTTCTAACCATAAATATGTGCATTATTATTAGAAGAAAGACTAAACAATGAATATTTGATTAAATGAGGTAGGAAGAATTTCAAGACAGCAGGAAAGAGGAAATAATAAAGGCACAAATTAATAAAATTAAAAGACAGAAGAATGAAATTAATACTCATAGCAGATAAGCTCAGAAAATAGTAATATAGCCCAACACCTGGCTAGTGTGATTTTAAAGAAGAAGAAATCCAAACAACCAAAAATAGGAATAAAATAACATGAAATATACATTGAAAGGAAAAAGGAGACGTAATTTAAGACATCAGAAAATGAAAGTTGTAAGAGAATAGCATTCATGATTCTAAAAAAGAAATATGAAAATCAGTAATATAGATTATTTTGAAGGGAATATAGATCACTAAAACAGACTAAAATATAGCCTGAGAAAGGTAAAATCTCTATCTAATAGCCATAGAGACAAAATACTTAGATCCTCCAAGAAGTATAAACAAGACCCTGAATGTTTACTGGTAAGTTTTGTCAATCTTTCAAGGAAAGGATCAATCCTTTACTATACATACCTTTCCAAATCATTGGAAAATATGAAAAAAAAAAAGGAAATCCTCTTTATGTTCAAATACTCCATAACTGACTCCTATACCTGATAAGAATCGTCTACCAAAATAAAAGCTTTAAGCCAAACTTACAAGTTCAAAGATCAATATAAAGGGAAACAAAATTAGTTAGAATTATATAGAGATATAGTATAGCATATCATATTAATAGGTAAAATTAGTTTATATAATACTTACATTGATATGAAAATATGATAAATTTAGTACCCATTCTTGAATAAAATTTTTAGTAACCTAGGATTGAATCTTATGCTTTCAACATGAAAAAAGAATACCAATCTGAAATCAGTCATACATGCTAACTAGTGAAATAGAGCTATCCTATTAAACTTAAAAGAACTCCATAACCCATAATTTCAGAATTTTAAGTAAATGCAATTAGAAAAACAACAGTATTAGAATATAATTTTTAAAACTGCTAAAATTGTCTAATAAGAGATATCTTGAGAATAACTCAAAAAATTTTCCATAACAGTGCTATCATATACTTTGTTGTTTAGTCCTTAAGTCGTGTCCAACTGTTTTGCAACCCCATGGACTGTAGCCTGTCAGGTTCCTCTGTCCATGGGATTTCCCAGGCGGAAATACTGGAGTGGGTTGCTATTTCCTCCTCCAGGGGATCTTCCTGACCCTGGGATTGAACCCATGTCTCCTGCATTGGCAGGTAAATTCTTTACCACTGAGCCACCTGGGAAGACCATGTAATATAAATTCCTCACACAATTTTAAATTACATTAAAGTAAATGCTTTAAAATGTTTGATTTTGTATTTATATTATCATCAGTATCAACATAGTCCTACATACAGGAAAAATTAGAAAACAGAAGTAAAATTTAAGTGATATAGAAACTCAAGTACACACACATCAAATTTACACATAAATAAAACTGCTAATTACAGTGTTATTGCAAACATCCCCTACTATGCTCGCCTATTAATAATTAATTAGAATAAAAAGCAACTAAAGATTGTTCATGACTGCACAATATGATAAACTAAATCTGAAGTTAATTATGGAAGGAAGGAAATGTGAAAATATATTGATGAGAAAATCTCAGTTTACCCGAAGTTATAAAATACAGCTTTAAAAAAAAAATGAGAAAAGTTTTGTCATAGAGGTATATAGTGTAAAGCTCTTTACTTTCTATAAAGTAAAATAATTATTATAAACACTTCAGGAAGATTTTTGAATCTAAAGTGATTCTATACTCAGTCTGGAAGAACAATTATTAAGATGATCAGATTACTCTGAAAGAAAAAAGAGAAAACAGCCTGTACCAATGTACATTAAAACCTACTAAAATATTCAATGCATAAAGCAATGAATACTTGAAGCAAGAATGGAAAATTATCACTGAAACAAATTAGAGTCCAAAAATATTTGTTTATAAATATTGCATTTAAATTATAGGGGAGGAAATTATTCAATATATGATCCTAGAAAATGTGTCTTATTATGAAAGTGAAGTTAAATTTAGATCCTTAACTCAGTTTTTCAAAGCAAGTATCAAATAGATCAAGGATGTATTTATAAAGGAACTAGGAAATAAATTTCTCTTAATAAATATCTGCTGAGTCTTGAATTAAGATACTTTCATTCTATATGAAGCAAATAATAGAAGCTGCAAAGTAAGAAAATACTGGTAATCTCTCCACCATGAAATAAATTAACGAATATATTGTCATGTTTTAAGATACTAACTAGCAGAAACTTTAAAACAACTATATAAAATGATGGGCTTCCCTAGGAGCTCAGACAGTAAATAATCCACCTGGAATGCTGGAGACTTGAATTCGATCCTTGGGTCAGGAAGATCCCCTGGAGAAGGGAATGGCTACCCACTTCAGTATTCTTGCCTGAATTCTGTGGACAGAGGAGCCTGGCACGCTACAGTCTATGGGGTCACAAAGAGTCAGACATGACTGAGTGGCTAAGCCTTTCATTTTCATATACAATGACATTAAGGTGGGGAAAGTTACTTAGGAATGACTGTTTCAGTCTGTGTTCTCTCAGAAGACCAGAAACATCTCTTTTAGTATTTTAAACAGAATGAAATACAATACAAGGAATCAGATTTACAAAATAGTTGGGATAACTGGGAGAACAAAGGGGAGAGAAATTACTGCTTCTTTCAGAAAATTAGAAATTAGGGAATTACAGAAAACTGCTAGAGGTGAGATTACTCCTTACAAGGAAGTGGGTGAATGTTTGTCCACTGCAGACACAAGAGCAGTAATGACTTCTGCTCTCTACCTTCTAAATGCTGACTGTGAGTCTTGTTGACAGAATCTAATGTGGAAACCTTTTATCAGGGATTTGGGGAAGCACAGTTCCAAGGTGTCTAACCCTTTAATAAAAGGGAGAACTTAGATGAGGAGGTAATGGTACTGAATTATCAACAGAATTTCTGATAAAACAGGAAAAAGTCAACAGTATGAATGCCACTAGTATCTTATGATGGAATTCTACATATCCATCAAATATTTTATTTTTCACCGCATGAGAAATATGTTTCAATGGCATGAGAAAATATTCACTGTATTAGTTAAATGAAAATGTCCTGTTTATAAGCAATATACTATAAACCTACATTATTATAACATTAGCATAATTCTGTATGATTCCAACTTTGTAGAGATAGTAAACTTTCTCTAAATGTACAGTTAGATGTTGCAGAAATTGTCCTAAAATCTCATTTTATAAATGAAGATCTGAATTAAAATGTAAGTTTCGGTTAAGGTAATATGTAGAAAACCTGGAGAATAGCTCTAATATTTTTAGCTTAATGTCGCAGTAGGAATCAACTCTAAAATATAACATTGCCCAACTGACACTATCTTATAGTATAGTTATAGTTACTTTTTTAAAATAAATGGTGTAGTCTGAAAATGAAAGAGAATGTTCATGGCTAGGTTTTTCCAATAACCAGGTGACTACTCTAGAGATCTCATTAACTTATAAAAACCATAAAATTAAAAATGTTTTCTCAACACCCATGATAATAGAGGAATAAAGTTGCTTCTCTCTGAAGTAGGGCTTTAATTTGAATGTGTCCTTCAAGAAATACCATCTGTTATCTGGTTCATTATCAAGATGGATGTCACAGGTTACTGTCAGGAGAACAATCTTCAATAGCAATCAGTTCTTTACAAAAATTATGGGAGCATATTACTCTCCTTTGCAGAGTAATTATACCATACGTCTAGTTGTTGTCTGATAAGGCAAGTATTTTATTGAAATGGAATTGTTTACCCTGCAGACTCATTCTGGGTGTCTGCAGAGGGAGTGCAAGTCCCACGAGCAGTTTTTCCAGGTCATTCTATCCCTTACAATATTTTTCAGTTATTCTTTCTTCAGTTCTGCTTTGCATATGACTTTTTACATTGCCATTGTTATTTCTGTTAGTCTCTAAGTCGTGTCCGACTCTGTGATCCCATGGACTGCAGCACCCAAGGCTTTCCTGTCTTTCACTATCTCCCAGAATTTGTGCAAACTCATGTCCACTGTGTCAATGATGCTATTTGAACCATCTCATCCTCTGCTGCCCCCTTTTCCTCTTGTCCTCAATCTGTCCCAGCATCAGGGTCTTTTCCAGTGAGTCAACTTTTCTCATCAGGTGGCCAAAGTATTGTAGCTTCAGCTTTAGCATCAGCCCTTCCAATGAATATTTAGGGTTTATTTCTTTTAGGATTGATTGAAGTCAAGGGCCTTAGGGAGCTTTACTACAAATGAAGCTAGTAGAGATGATAGAATTCCAGGTACGCTATTTCAAATCCTAAAAGATGATACTGTTAAAGTGCTACACTCAATATGCCAGCATTTTTGGAAAACTCAACAGTGGCTACAGGACTGGAAAGTAAAAGTGAATGTGAAGTCACTCAGTCGTGTCCAACTCTTCACGACCCCATGGCCTGCAGCCTACCAGGCTCCCCCACCCATGGGATTTTCCAGGCAGGAGTAATGGGGTAGGTTGCCATTGCCTTCTCCGATAGAGGGTATAAGAAATGTAATTCTACACAAGAATAAGCACAACTCAATTATAAAAAATATTATAAGGCTTTGAGAAATAATGAGTATATTCTTGCTAATGAGTTGTTTAAGTTGTCACATTAAGGAAAATATTGAGCTATTTTAATCTGTCAAGCACATTATAAAAAATAATATATTTAATTGATTAATCTTACAAGAAATTGCATAATATTATCCAAATGGTGATGTAATTACCAAATTGATTAACCACACTCCACTCCTCTCCATGTACAACAGACTGCACAATCTATTTCTAAAAGGATGTGCTAAGTTATTCTAACAAATGAGTTTGAAATGGCAACCCATTCCAGTATTCTTGCCTGGAGAATCCCATGGATGGAGGAGCTTGGTGGGCTACAGTCCACGGGTCGCAAAAAGTTAGACACGACTGAGAGACTTCACTTTCACTTTCACGTTTATTTGTGGTGGCACAGAGGTAAAGAATCCTGCCAATGCAGGTGATGCTGGAGACATAGGTTCTGTCCCTGGGGTTGGGAAGATCTTCTGGAGGAGGAAATGACAACCCTCTCCAGTATTCTTTCCTGGAGAATCCATGGACAGAGGAGACTGGAGGGCTACAATGCATGGGGTTGCAAAGAGTCAGACATGACCTAGCACACACACACACACATATTACATTAAAAACAAAGACAAAGAATTAAAAGAGACTGTGCATAGCTTAAATATTAACAGTTCTTAACATAGAAAAATATTGTGATGATTAAGAGATGACTCAAGGTAAAATACTTAATTTCCTGCTGTGTTTTATGTGAAGTTTCTTTGTCATCAGGAAGTCAAATGAGTTAACTCTCCAGGATACTTAGAATTTCACATCCCCAGGGACACCATGTAGCATTTTTGTGACTCCTGCGATTCTTATCAACAATACACATTGTCTCCAATACTATTTTTCCCCTCAACTGTATATTACTTCATGTCTCAAACACTCTAATTGCCCAAAATAATCTCAAAAATTGAACAATTTGCATTTGTCTTTACTGGTTCACATAAAAACATTATCCCTATAAATTTAAAAGAGCTTACAAAGTTTATAAATTTAAAATAGCCCTTCCCTGATAAAAGATGGCAGAGTAGAAGTACTTGCGCTTACCTTCTCCTGTGAGGACTCCCAAAGTGCAACTCGCTGCTGAACAGCCATTAACAGGAGATTGTTGGATCCCACCAAAAAAAAAAAAAAAAAAAAAAAAAAAAAATACCCTACATCCAAAAAAATACCGTGCGTCCAAGGGCAAAGGAGAAGCCCCAACATGATGGTAGGAGGGGCGAAATCACATCTTGAATCAAACCCCACATCCACCAGAGACATTTGGAGGACTCAAACAAAACCTTATACCCCACAGGAACCAGATACCCCACAGAGACTGAGCCAGACCTGCCTTTGAGTGTTTGAGTGTCTCCTGTGGAGACACGGGTCAGTAGTGGCCTGCCACAGGACAGGGGCTCTGGTTGCAGCAGTTCCGGGTCACACAGCATGTGGCAAAAGCCCTCTTGGAGGAGGTCACTATTAGCACCACCATAGAGCCACTGAGCAAATGACCTACAAACTGCAGAACAGTTATACTGGAGAAATTCTTATACTGTTAAGAAAGTTCTAGGACCGAAAACAGATTTTTCAAGCTCGGGCTCCAGCAAACGGACTGAGAACCCCCAGGGAATGTGACTTTGGAGGCCAGGGGAATTTGAATACAGAACTTCCACAGGACTGGGTTAACAGACTCTTAGAGGGCACAAACAGACCTTGTGCACACCAGGAGCCAGGAAGAAGGGGCAGTGTCCCCACAAGAGACTGAGCCAGACTTGCTGTGGAGTGTCCAGAAGGCTCTGGTGGAGGCGTGGGTCAACAGTGGCAGGCGGTCAGGGTCACTGAATGCAAGAGCGCATGCATAAATCCTTCTGAAGGAGGTCACCATTACCTTCATCACCTCCACCATAGTTTGGCCTCAGTTGAAAGCCACAGTCACAGAAACTAAACTGATGACATGGATCACAACCTTGTCTAACTCAATGAAACTATGAGCCATGCCATGTAGGGCCACTCAAGACAAATGGGACATGGGAGAGAATTATGACAAAATGTGATCACTGGAGAAGGGAATGGCAAACCACTTCAGCATTCTTGCCTTCAGAACCCCATGAACAGTATGAAAAGGCAAAAAGATAGGACACTGAAAGATGAGCTCCCCAGGTTGGTAGGTGCCCAATATGCTACTGGAGAAGATTGGAGAAATAACTCCAGAAAGAATGAAGAGACGGAGCCAAAGTGAAAACACGCCCAGTTGTGGATGTGACTGGTGATGGAAGTAAAGTCTGATGCTGTAAGAACAATATTGCATAGGAACCTGGAATGTTAGATCCATGAATCAAGGTAAATTGGAAGTGGTCAAACAGGAGACAGCAAGAGTGAACATCGACATTTTAGGAATCAGTAAACTAAAATGGACGGGAATGGGTGAACTTAATCCAGATGACCATTCTATCTACTACTGTGATCAAGAATGCCTGAGAAGAAATGGAATAGCCGTCATCAACAAAAGAGTCCAAAATCCAGTACTTGGGTGCAGTATCAAAAAAGACAGAATGATCTCTATTTGTTTCCAAGGCAAACCATTCAATATCATAGTAATCCAAGTCTATGCCCCAACCAGCAAAGCTGAAGAAGCTGAAATTGAATGGTTCTATGAACACTTAGAAGACCTTCTAAAACTAACACCAAAAAAAAAAAAAAAAATGTCCTTTTCATCCTAGGGGGCTGGTATGAAAAAGTAGAAATTCAAGAACTACCTGGAGTAACAGGCAAGTTTGGACTTGGAGTACAAAATGAAGCAGGGAAAAGGTTAACAGAGTTTTGCCAAAAGAACACACTGAACATAGCAAGAACAATCTTCCAACAACACAAAAGATAAGTCTATACATGCATGTCACCAGATGGTCAATACAAAAATCAGGTTGATTATATTCTTTGTAGCCGAAGATAGAGAAGGTCTATACAGTCAGCAGAATAAGACTGGGTGCTGACAGTGGCTCAGATCATGAACTGCTTTCTGCAAAATTCAGACTTAAATCGAGGAAAGTAGGGAAAACCACTAGACCATTCAGGTATGACCTAAATCAATCCTTTATCATTATACAGTGGGAGTGAAAAATAGATTCAGTGGATTAGGTCTGATAGAGTACCTGAAGAATTATAGACAGAGGTTTGTGACACTGTACAGGAAGCAGTCATCAAGACCATTCTCAGCAAAAAGAAATGGAAGAAGGCAAAATGGTTTTCTGAAGGGGGACTTACAATAGCTGAGGAAAGAATAGAAGTGAAAGGCAAAGGAGAGAAGAAAAGATATACCCATCTGAATGCAGAGTTCCAACGGACAGCAAGGAGAGATAAACCCTTCCTCAATGATCAATGCAAAGAAATAGAGGAAAATAAAAGAATGGGAAAGACTAGAGATCTCTTCAAGAAAATTAGAGATATTAATGTGGAACATTTCATGCAGAGATGGGCACAATAAAGGAAAGAAAAATATGGAACTAACAGAAACAGAAGATATTAAGAAGAGGTGGCAAGAATACACAGAACTCTACGAAAGATATCCTTATGACCCAGATAACCATGATAGTGTGATCACTCACCTAGAGTCAGGCATCCTGGAATATGAATTTAAGTGGGCCTTAGGAAGTATCACTACAAACAAAGTTATGGAAGTGATAGAATTCCAATTCAGCTATTTCAAATCCTAAAAGATGATGCTGTGAAAGTGCTGCACTCAATATGTCAGTAAATTTGGAAAACTCAACACTGGCCACAGGACTAGAAAAGTTTAGTTTAAATTTCAATCCCAAGGAAAGGCAATGCCAAAGAATGTTCAAACTACCGCACAATTTCACTCATCTCACACACTAGTAAAGTGATGCTCAAAATTCTCCAAGCCAGGCTTCAACAGTACATGAACTATGAACTTCAAGATGTTCACCTGGTTTTAGAAAAGGCAGAGGAACCAGAGATCAAATTGCCAACATCCGTTGGATCATCAAAAAAGCAAGTTTCCAGAAAAACATCTATTTCTGCTTTATTGACTATGCCAAAGCCTTTGACAGTGTGGATCACAAGAAACTGTGGAAAATTCTGAAAGAGATGGGAATATCAGACCACTTTACCTGCCTCCTGAGAAATCTTTATGCAGGTCAGGAAGCAACAGTTAGAACTGGACATGAAACAACAGACTGGTTCCAAATAAGAAAAGGAGTACATCAAGGCTGTATATTGTCACCCTGCTTATTTAACTTCTATGTAGACTACATCATGGGAAATGCCAGGATGGATGAAACTCAATCTGGAATCAAGATTCCTGGGAGAAATATAAATAACCCCAGATATGTAGATGACACCACCCTTATGGCAGAAACAAAGAAGAACTAAAAAGCCTCTTGATGAAAGTGAAAGAAGAGAGTGAAAAAGTTGGCTTAATAATCAACTTTCAACAAACTAAGATCATGGCATCTGGTCCCATTACTTCATGGCAAATAGATTGGGAAACACTGGAAACAGTAATAGACTTTATTTTCTTGAGCTTCCCTTGTGGCTCAGCCGGTAAAGAATCCGCCTGCAATGTGGGAGATCTGGGTTCCATCCCTGGGTTGGGAAGATCCCCTGGAGAAGCGAAAGGCTACCCACTCCAGCATTCTGGCCTGGAGAGTTCCATGGACTGTGCAGTCCATGTGTTCACAGAGTCGGACCCAACTGAGCGATTTTCAGTTTCACTTTTTCTTTGGCTCCAACATCACTGCAGATGGTGACTGCAGCCATGAAATTAAAAGACGCTTGTTCCTTGGAAGAAAAGCTATGACCAACATAGATAGCATATTAAAAAGCAGAGCCATCCCTTTGCCAAAAAAGGCCCTTCTAGTCAAAGCTATGTTTTTTTCCATTAGTTATGTATGGATGTGAGAGTTGGGCCATAAAGAACACTGAGAGCTGAAGAATCGATGGTTTTGAATTGTGGTGTAGGAGAAGACTCTTTAGAGTTCCTTGGACTACGAGGAGATCCAACCAATTAATTCTAAAGGAAATCAGTCTTGAATATTCATTGGAAGGACTGATGCTGAAGCTGAAGCTCCCATACCTTGATCACCTGATGTGAAGAACTGACTCATCGGAAAAGACCCTGATGCTGGGAAAGATTGAAGGCAGGAGGAGAAGGGGATGACAGAGGATGAGATGGTTGGATGGCATCACCAGCTCAATGAACATGGGCATTGAGCAAGCTCCAGGAGCTGATGATGGACAGGTAGGCCTGGGTGCTGTAGTCCATGGGGTCACAAAGAGTTGGACATGACTGAGGGACTGAACTGAAATAGCCAACAATATCCTGTTCTGTAGCTGGAAATATAGCTCACCACCAGACAGCCAGGCAGCGAGGAACAGAGGCTAAGAGCATGCACCCTATGCCTGATCCCGTAACTGTGTGACACCAAGCCTTTTATTCATTTCTTTGCCTTGCTTTCCTTCTTTGTGAAGCAGAGACAGTAATAGTCCTTACTATTAGAGTTGGCTTGAGGATTAAAGGTATTTGCATCGATTAATAAGTATATTGAACGATGTTTGGTAATAAGCACTAAATGATTATTTACAATTATTATATCCTTTTGGGATACTTTATATGTATACTAATAGAAGAGCTATTTTATGAAACACATTATATCAGGGGTCTGCAGTCCTCTGTATTTGCATATCACTTTTTAAAATATTTATTTTTAAAATTTATTACTCATTATTTTTACTTGGGGGATAATTGCTTTGCAATAGTGTTAATTTCTGTCATACCTCAACACAAATCAGCCATCGGTATACATGTATCCCCTCCCTCTTGAACCTTCCTTCCACCTCTCACCCCTACCCACCCTGTAAGTTTTCACAGAACACTGAGTTTGAGCTCAAATGTTTTTCTCAGTGTATGTTTTTAAACGTGGAGACAAGTCCATCTTATACAAATTTCAGTCTTCATCCATTCCCTAGTATGTTGCAGGCACAGGGTAGGCTATTTGATACATCTTCACTGAGATTTATTGACTTCAATTAAATTACTTAGAGTTAAGTAAAACATCTCAAACATCGAACCCTTGATAATCTTGCCTGTGCTTACCATGTCCTAAGGCCTTTCAAATAGCAGCCACAATTTAAAAGTTCTAAAATTATTATAGGAATAAATGTGTGGTGCCATATTGTGCATTACAAAGTATAAGTGTCAATTACAAATTCAGTTTCCTGTGGTAACATGGCAATGCTGAGAACTATGAAAATGCACTATCTTGTAACTGAGTGGAAATATTTTTGGGGGTGGTATCTCCTTGGCTTTGTAGTTCTAAATATTTTTAGCATGATTTATTATTTGTCTTGCTAAATCATTTTACTTTAAAAAGTGCTTGGAATAAATATAATACCTAGAAAAAATGACTTTTGTCTCCCGTCATGTGGAAATAATTGTTACCCCATCCAAACAATACAAATCTTGTTTTTAATTATATTTAAAAGGCTCTTTGTAGTTTGGCCTTCTCACTCCATATGGAGAGAGATTAATGGGTACAACTGGAATGACTCATCACCCATGCTGCTTTCTATCACTGCAGTCAGTGATATGATCTAAAACTTTTTAAGAACAGACCAAATTGGCTTTACAAATAAGACCAGCCTTGATGTGAAGCTTCATTAGGATTTGCTGTCTTTGCTTTGTATCTGCATCCCCTTAGCTTTACAGTGTTGGAGACCAGAATTCCTCCCACGTCAAGGAATTCATTAAATGGAAAAAAATAAAAGAAAAGAAACCGTTTGTGCTTTGTACAACAGAATGGACATGCAGACATTCTAACAGGAATTTGAATCCTAATATCATCCCTTACCTTCTTAGTAACTTTCAAAGCCTCAGTGGTCTCATAAGATATCATTATCCCTTCTTTGAAATGTTCTTGTTAAAATTAGAAATGCAGTTGATCCCTGAACAACATGGGGGTGTGATGTGATGTGCAGTTGAAAAATGGTCTAACTTTGTAGTTGGCCATGTATATCCATGGTTTCACATCCTTAGATTCAACCAACCAAACACATATCCTGGAGAACCATTGTATATATTGATTGAAAAAAATCCATGTATAAGTGTATCCACACAATCCAAACCCATGTTATTCAATGATCAACTGTAACTGATAAAACGCAACAGATCACAGTAAACCCTCAATAAATGGATATCATTGTTTTGGTTGTAATCTGATCAAGGTCTTTGTTGACTCTGTGAAAACTTTCTATAGTCAGCCCTCTATACCTGTAGGTTCCACATCCTGGGATTCAACCAACCTCAGATGGGAAATATAAGAAAGAAAAAAAAAAAGTCCAGAAAACTTCCAAGAAGCAAAACTTTAATTTTCCATGCACTGACAATTATTCATTTAGCAGTTAAATTGTACTCACAATTGTTTATATGGTATTTACATTATATTAGGTATTATAAGTAATCTAGAGACTAAAGCATAAGGGAGAACATGTATAGGTTATATGCAATACTACAACATTTTTATATGAGGGACTTGAACATCATCTGATTTTTGCATCTGAGGGGTTCCTGGAGCCAATCTCTGATCAGATACTGAGAGACGACTCTACTTCTTGCTCTAAGAGGTTATTTCCTTCCTCCTAATCAGTCTTTGATAAAAATAAAAGTGATTTGTTTGGGGAACCTGGTCTAACAACAATCAATTGCTCAAAGCTTTGGTCCTTCAGTTGGAACCCAAGTTGTATGTAGCATTAGACCTTGGCTTGGAAGTAAAGCCTGAACAAACAGCCCTGAGCCCCTTTCCTCTCTGATCTCCTACTCCTGCCCAGCCCCCCTCTACTTCATTATTCTTGCCTGAGAAGCCCGTGAACAGTCAGTCAATTCAGTCACTCAGTTAGATCTTTTCCAGTGAGTCAGTTCTTCACATCAGGTGGCCAAAGTATTGGAGTTTCAACTTCAGCATCAGTCCTTCCAATGAATATTCAGGACTGATTTCCTTTAGGATGGACTGGTTGGATCCCCTTGCAGTCCAATGGACTCTCAAGAGTCTTCTCCAACACCACAGTTCAGAAGCATCAATTCTTCAATGCTCAGCTTTGTTTATAGTCCAACTCTCACATCCATACATGACTACTGAAAAAGCCATAGCCTTGACTAGACAGACCTTTGTTGGCAAAGTAATGTCTCTGCTTTTTAATATGCTGTCTGCTGCTGCTGCTGCTGCTAAGTCACTTCAGTCGTGTTCGACTCTGTGCGACCCCATAGATGGCAGCCTACGAGGCTCCCCCGTCCCTGGGATTCTCCATGCAAGAACACTGGAGTGGGTTGCCATTTCCTTTTCCAGTGCATGAAAGTGAAAAGTGAAAGTGAAGTCGCTCAGTCGTGTCCAACTCCTAGCGACCCCATGTACTGCAGCCCACCAGGCTCCTACACCCATGGGATTTTCCAAGCAAGAGTACTGGAGTGAGGTGCCATTGCCTTCTCCAATATGCTGTCTAGGATGGTCATAACTTTTCTTCCAAGGAGCAAGCGTCTTTTAATTTCATGGCTGCAGTCACCATCTGTAGTTATTATTAAAGTCAAGGAGACTATTAAGGTCAAGGAGAGTTTTAAAGAAAATTGTTTGGCCCTCTCCAAACTCCCTTCTTGACCCAATCCTACCACATAGCTTTACAAGTTGCCTCTGGTAGAGGCCTTCAGGGGACTAACCTCTTCAATTACTACAAGATATCAGTCTTCTCCTATTCTTTCTCCAGTTCATGCTACTTCAGTATACTTAACCCAGACTTTATGCAAGTTTCACATATTAATTTAACAAACCTTTACTGAGTGCCCTTCTAGCTGTTGAATATGCAACAGAAAACAAAATAAACTTTTCTGCTTTCAGTAAACGCACAGTCTAGTGGGAGCGTGTAGACAATGAACTGAACAAATCACTGTGTGTGTTAGAAGGAAGTGCTGTAGGGAGAAACAAACAAGAGCAAGGGAGAGAAAGTACCTGGAAGGGACTCCTCTGGTGGTCCAGTGGTTAAGAATCTCCCTGCCAAGGCAGGGGACACAGGTTCAATCCCTGGTCCAGGAACTAACTAAGGTTGCATGCCATAACTGCTAAGCCTGCACTCTAGAGCCCCTGAGCCATAACTACTGAAGTCCAGACACCTTAGAGCCGATGCTCCATAATAAGAGAAGCTACCACCCTAAGAGGCCCTTGGAATGCGACTAGAGAGTAGCCCCCACTTGCCACAACTGGAGAAAGCCCACACGCAGCAATGAAGACCCAAGTTAAAAATATCTGGGAGCAGAGTTTTAGTGTCAAATATTTGCTAGGAACAGATTCATTAAGATCACTACTGAATAAAATCATCAAAGTGTGCAGTTCACAAAGATATAAGAGGGTAAACAGTCTGGATGGGAGAAACTGAAAGTGCAAAGGCCCTGAGGCAGGGCCTCAGGTTTATCCTTCATGGTCTGGGAAGAATAAGGGGACCTGTGTGGTTAGATTAGAGGAGATGAAGTCAAAGTCAATTAAGGGAGGAAAGGCAGATGGAGAATAGAGCCTTTGAGGGAGAAATTATATGACTTGATTTTAAAAGGTTTGTTCTAACTGCCATGCCAGAAATAGACTACAAGGCAGGGAAGCAGAAGCAGGCAGACTAGTTAGGAAACTATTACAAATATCCATGTGGTGCCATTGGTCAGGCTGGCAGAAGTGGCTGGATTCTGAATGGAAACTGGTAGCAGATGGATTGTAGAGAGAATGAGAAAGGTACAGTCTCGGATAGCACAAAGATTCTTGACTAGAATATTAGAAGGTTAAGAGCTGCTGTAAATTGAGATGGCAAACATTGAAAACAGAGCAAGATTTGCATCAGTATCAGGAATTCAGTTTTAGGAATGTTGAATCTGAGATGTCTGAGTTATCCAGGGGCGATGTTGAATAAGTATATACATGTTGGATATATGAGTCTGGAATTTAGGGGAGTTGTCTAAGCTGGGTATATAAAACTGGGAGGATCCTCAACATCCAAATGATGTTCAAGTTTGTGAAAATGGATGTGATTGCTGAGTGAATAAGAGCAGAAAGGAGAAGAAAAGATCCAAGGATTGTTCTTTATTTGCACTCTAATGTTCAGTAGTTAGTGGGATGAGGAGGAAGCAGTAAAGAATTAAGAACACAGAGTTAGTGTTTCAGATGCTACCAATGAAAATGTTTCAAAGAACTACAGGTGATCAACCAGGTCAAATGCTGCCTATGGGTCACGGAAGATGAAGGCTGAAAACTGACCACTACACGTAGCAATACCAGGTCCAAGATCACCATAAGAGCTGTTTTTGGTGTGCCAGTTTGGAGTAGTTTCAAGAAAGAATGAAAGGAAAATAATTGCTATCCATGAGCAAAGATCCTTATTATTTTTATCTTGAGTTTTGCTACAAAAGGAAGTAGATAAATGGGGCAATAGCTGGAGAAGGAAGAATGGTTGTGATTTTTTTTAATGGATGAAACATGTTTGTATGATGATCAAAATCAATTAGCAGAGAGGAAAACAATGGATAATGCAGGATAAAGGGATGGACATTTCCTTGAGCAGGTGGGAGGAGTCAGGGTGAAGAAAACCATCTTAGAATAAAGGGCAGTTGATCTAATTAACAAATGTGGAAACTGAATGTTGATGAATGGATAGATGTAAAGTCCTCAGCCTTTCTAGGAGCAGTCATACTTAGATATACTATTTAACTAAGTAATATTCTAATCATACAATTTTAGTAAATTTGAAATGAGTTTCCATCAGTAGATGGAAGTAGATTTTTCTGCTGAGACAGAAAAGTTAATTAGAGCCTGTTAAATCCTACGAAGAGCTGATTCATTGGAACATACCCTGATGCTGGGAGAGATTGAAGGCAGGTGGAGAAGGGGACGACAGAGGATGAGATGGTTGGATGGCATCACTGACTCAATGGACATGAGTTTGGGTAGGCTCTGGCAGTTGGTGATGGACAGGGAGGCCTGGCGTGCTGCAGTTCATGGGGTCACAAAGAGTCGGACACGACTGAGCGGGTAAACTGAACTGAACTAAAATCCTACTATGCAAATATAAACCTGGGAAAAAACATTTTTCTGCTTAAATGTGTGCCACTTACAGAAGACAGAATTCATGGTTGCCCATATTCTGACAGCACCTATAGCAACTCCAGTTTATAAATGAGTTCATTCATTTGTGAACTGGGATTCATAACTTTGCTCAAGCACAAGGAATAGCTTGAATTAAACTCTTTAAAGACTACCACGAAAATTAAATTCATTACTCAAACTTTTAATTCAACAATTTGAGAACTCTTTGGTTTTAAATCAATGAAAGCATCATGATTTGGCAGTTGGGTGGATGCATGCACGTGTTTGAGTTCATGCTAAGTTGCATTAATCATGCAACTAATGTCTGACTCTGCGACCCTGGCTGTAGCCCGCCAGGCTCTTCTGTCTTTGATATTCTCCAGGCAAAAATACTGGAGTGGGTTCCCATGCCCTTCCTCTAGGGTATCTTCACAACCCAGAGCCTGAACCCACGTCTCTTGTGTCTCCTGCATTGTCAGGTGAGTTCTTTATCACCGGTGCCACCTGGGAAGCCCAGCAAGAATGGGTGGCCCATGTGTAAATGCTTTTTTTATCTCTGAGCCACAGTGAAAACTCTGACCTGACAAAAGGAAAGTATACACAAGCCAAAACAAAACCTCTGGACTCTAGCTTATAGATTGTTTCAATTGGTATCCACAGATAATAGTGCAAACACAGTGACAGGTTTCAAATGAACTTTGTGGAAAAGGCCATTCATATTTTATCACATTGGGTTAATGGAATTACAGCTAGGTACAATGTTTTTTTTTTTTAGGCCTAGCAGAAATCCCAGTAATGAGTATTTTAACACTTAACTGTTGCTTTTAAAATATGTTCTTGTCTATGTAGACAAAGGCATCATGTTGAACTTGTAAAGGTAGGTTATTTTTATCTTTTCTGCTGATATAGATGAAAGTAGATTAGATCTGAAACCCCAATATGATAAAGTAAAAATAAATGCTATTCAGGTTTATAAGAAAATAATGGAATGTCTAATCCTTGGCTGTGTTGATACTTTACATTCTGTAATTTCAAAACATTTTCCAAAATATTAAACATAAATCTTGCCAAAAAAGGTGATGGGGACTTAGTAATGACTCTCGACTTAAGCTACCAATCTTCATGAAAAAATATACTTACTAATAAATGTTATTTACAAACATAAAAGTGTTTCTAATATTAATATGTAATTAAGTAAATGACTATTACTTCATACATTCACCAAATGGTAAAAGAACATGCTATTGAGAAAATCTGATGCTTCTTATCATTTTCCTGAATTTACTGTACATTCAAAATGTCAAAAGGACTTCAGCTTTTATGTTTTGTTTTTCTGAAGAGCACCTGTTGAAATTACCTTGATTGCTATATGATTCATAACTGGCAAGCAAACCAAGGTCCATATAGACAAAGCTGTGGTTTATCCAGTAGCCTTGTATGGATGTGAGATCTAGACCATAAAGAAAGCTGAGTGCCAAATTGATGTTTTCGAACTATGGTGCTGGAGAAGACTTGAGAGTCCCTTGGACTGCAAGGAAATCAAACCAGTCAATCCTAAAGGAAATCAATCCTGAATATTCATTGGAAGGACTGATGGTAAAGCTGAAGCTCCAATACTTTGGCCACCTGATGCAAAAAACTGACTCATTGGAAAAGACCCTGATGCTGGAGGCATCTCCAGGAAAGATGGAGGGCAAGAGGAGAAGGGGGTGACAGAGGATGAGCTGTTTGGATGACATAAATTCAATGGATATGAGTTTGAGCAAACTCTGGGAGATAGTGCAGGACAGGGGAGTCTGGCATGCTGCAGTTCACGGGGTCGCAAAGAGTAGGACATGCCTGAGCAACTGAACAATGAACAATAACAAGCAAACTATAGGCTGTCATGTGGCTCCTCCATTTCAATGGTAATATTTTAGAAATTCAGAATTGAGAACAATGGTTTGATGTTTCCATATTTATGAACAAATCAGACAGACTGTATTATGATCCAGTCTATGGCTGGATACTTGGCCTCTCAGATTGCTGCTGAGCAAAGAAAACCACATATTTTTAAAGAAAAAAATATATATTCTTTCAATATGATTACTTATTGTTTTCAGAGATGCTTTGCATTATAAAATCAACAGAATGTCCTTATCAACAAACAAGATGAAAAGTGCATAAAGGGAGAGTACAAGATAACCTAGAGGCCAACCCTAGAGAAAACCTCTGATGATCTTCTTGCCAGATTAACAAATATTTCCTATTCCCTACATTAAGTTGGCTGTTCATGTTCCTGACAAAGAACATTTGACTCACAGACTGCTCCCTAGTCATCCGGCAAAGCTGCCGATCCCACTAACTGCGCTGCTTATCAGGACTCTGCAATGTTTGTTCTCTTAACATTTGACACCATCTTGATTGCCATTTTAAGTAAATCATACATAATCCTAACAAATATGGTATATAGAGAAAATGTATTCCGTGAATGATTTGTGAAGACTCCCGGCAAAAAATAACTACGAGTCTTATCTCAAATTATTGTAATGAGACAACTACAAAATGTTGGCCAAAAAAAAAGCATAAGAATAGTAAGAAAAAAACAGAGCAACCTGATGATTACCTGCTTCTTTCTAGAGAAATTATTATACACACTCATATACACATATATTTTAAAAATATTATGCAGAAATCCAATTAGGAGACCAACATTCAAAAAGAAAAAGAGAGAAAGGGAGAAAATTAGCCTGTATAAGAATATTGGTAAATTACTGAAAGTTTATGTTTAAAGTTAATATATTTTAAATAATATTAATATTAAATAATGTTATTTAATAGAATTATATTTTATATATTATATAAATATTAATATTAAATATATTTTAAATAAATAATGTGTTTTAAATAACAAAATAGATTAAATATATATTTTATAAATTTAAAATAATTTCCTTCCTAAAAGATACAAAGGAAGAAATAGATGAGAATATATAATAATAGGAGATTTTAACACCCCACTCTCATCAATAGATGGATATTTGAGACCAAAAAAACAAAAATCAATAAGTCATCAGAGATACTAAGTGATACAAAAGAACAGTTAGATTTAATTGATGTTTTCAGGATGTTGCATTACAAAAAATAGAACGCACATTTTTTTCAAGTGCACATAGAACTTTCTCTAGTAGACTAAACCACATGCCTCTAAAACCCCAATGGATCAATGATGAAATCAAAGAAGAAATTCAAAAAATACCTTGAGGCAAATGAAAATGAAAACACAATCATACACAATCTATGAGATGGAGCAAAAGCAGTTTTTAGATTGAAGCTCATAGTGATACAGGCCTTCTTAAAAAGGAAAATCTTAAATAATGTAACCCATCACCCAAAGTATTACAAAAAGAACAACAAACAAAACTGAAGTCAGCAGAACAAAGGAGATAATAAAGATCAGAGCGGAAAAAAATAAAATAGAGATTCAAAAATATTACAAAAACATAAAAATCAAGGGTTGATTCCTTGAAAAGGTAAACAAAATTGACAAACCTGTCAAAGCTCACCACAAAGAAACAAGAGAAGACTCAAGAAATGAAAGAAAAAAATCACAACTGATTCTGTAGAATTAAAAAATAAACTAAGAGAATACTATGAAAAATTGTATGTCTACAAATTTACAACCTAGAAGAAATGGAGAACTTTCTAGAAACATACAGCTCACCAAAACTTAGTGAAGAAATAGATGACTTGGACAGATTGACCTCTAGAAATAAAGTAGTATCTGTTGAAAAGAAAAATCCCCAAAACTGAAGTCCAGGACAGGATGGCTTTACAGGCAAATGCTACCAAAGAAAAACTTGTACTTTTCCATCTCAAATTCTTCCAAAAAAACTAGAGAGAAGGGAACACAACGAAAGACATTCTATGAAACCACCATCACCGTGATATCAAAACCAAAGACACTAACAGAAAACAAAACTACAGGCCATTATCTTTGATAAATATAGATGTAAAAGTTCTCAACAAAATATCAGCAAATCAAATCCAACAACACGTAAAAAAATTCCCATATCATGACCAAGTTGGAGTCATCCCAGGGTCACATGGATGCTTCAGTATATGCAAATTAACATGATATACTCATCAACAAAAGACAAAACCCCATGATCATCTTAATAGAAGCATAAAAAGCTTTTGATAAAATTCAACATGCATTCATGATAAAAAGAAAACCCTTGCAAAAGTGGGTACAGAGGAAAAATGTCTCAACATAATAAAAGCTATTTATGACAAACCCACAGTTAATATAATACTCAATGGTGAAAAGCTGAAAGCCTTCCCACTAAAATCGGAACAGAACAAAGATGCTCACTCTCAGTACTTCTCTTCACCATACTAGTTCAGTTCAGTTCAGTCGCTCAGTCGTGTCCAACTCTTTGCGACCCCATGAATCGCAGCACACCAGGCCTCCCTGTCCATCACCAACTCCCGGAGTTCACTCAGACTCACATCCATCGAGTTGGTGATGCCATCCAGCCATCTCATCCTCTGTTGTCCCCTTCTCCTCCTGCCCCCAATCCCTCCCAGCATCAGAGTCTTTTCCAATGAGTCAACCCTTCACATGAGGTGGCCAAAGTACTGGAGTTTCACCTTTAGAATCATTCCTTCCAAAGAAGTCCCAGGGCTGATCTCCTTCAGAATGGACTGGTTGAATCTCCTTGCAGTCCAAGGGACTCTCAAGAGTCTTCTCCAACACCACAGTTCAAAAGCATCAATTCTTCAGTGCTCAGCCTTCTTCACAGTCCAACTCTCACATCCATACATGACCACTGGAAAAACCATAGCCTTGAGGGAGGTCCTATTTGCAGCAATCAGAAAAGAATTAAAAAGTATTCATATTGGTAGAGAAGCGGTAAGAATGTCATTATATGCAGATAACATAGTACTATATATAGAAAACACTAAGGACTCCACACAAAATCTACTAAAACTAATAAATTTAGCAAGATTCAAGATTAACATTAAAAGAAATTGGTTGCATTTCTTTACACTAACAATGAAATACAAGAAAGGGAATGTAAAAAACAATCCCTTTTAAAATTGCATCCAAAAAATTAAAATAACTTAGGAATAAACCTCTCCCTGGTGGCTCAGATGGTAAAGAATCTTTCTGGAATGCAAAAGACCTGGGTTCAATCCCTCGGTCAGGAAGATTCCCTGGAGAAGGAAATGGCAACCCACTCCAGTATTCTTGCCTGGAGAATTTCGTGGACAGAGGAGCCTGGCAGGCTACAGTCCATGGGGTCACGAAGAGTCAGACATGCCTGAGTGACTAAGACTTTCTTTTCAGTAATAAACCTCACCAAAGAGATGAGAAGCTAATATGTTAAGAACTACAAAATATTAATAAAGGAAATGGAAGATGATTCAAAGAAATGGAAAGCTAGCCTATGCTCTTAGATGGAAGAATGAATATTGTTAAAATGGCTATACCACCCAAAGAAATCTACAGATTTAATGCAATACCTATCAAAATACCCATGCCATTTTTCACAGAACTAGAACAAATAATCCTAAAATTTATAAGGAACCATAAAAGACCCAGAATTGCCAAAACAATCCTGAGGGAAAATAACAAAGCAGGAGGCATTTCACAATAGTACAAGGCCACAATAATCGAAACAGCATGATGCTGGCACAGAAACAGACAAATGGATCAGTGGAACAGAAGAAAGCGCCCAGAGGCAAACCCATACATCTATGGGTAATTAATGTCTGACAAAGGAGGCAAGAATATACAATGGAGAAAGGACAGTCTCTTCAGCAAGGGATGTTAGGGAAGTTAGACAGCTGCATGTAAATCGATGAAGTTAGAACACACCTTCATACTATAAATGAAAATGAACTCAAAGTGGCTTAAAGACTTAAATATAAGAAAAGATGGCATGAAACCCCCAGAAAAGAACATAGACAAAACATTCTCTGACATAAATCATACCAAAGTTTTCTTAGGTCTCTAAGGCAATAGAAATCAAGGCAAAAATAAATGAAACCTATTCAAACTTATCAACTTTTGTACAGCAAAGGAAACCACAAACAAAGTGCAAAGACAAGCTACAGACTAGAAGAAAATATTTGCAAATGATGCAACCACAAGGGCTTAATTTGTAAAATATGCAAACAGCTCCTACAATTCAATAACAAGCAAAAAAAAAAGAAAAATAAAAAAATGGGCAGAAGACCTAAATGGACATTTCTCCAAAGAAGACATACATTGGCTAATGGGCACATGGAAAGATGCTCATCATTACTAATTATTAGAGAAATGCAAGTGAAAACAGTGAGATCCTACCTCACACCAGTCAGAATGGCCATCATTAAAAATCTACAAATAATAGATGCTGGAGAGGGTGTGGAGGAAAGGGAACCCTCTTACGCTATCAGTGGGAATGTAAATTGGCACAGCCACTATGGAAAAACAGTATGGAAGTTCTTCAAAGTACAAAAAGTATACTTCTAAAAGATAAATGCACCTCATGTTCATGGCAGCACTACTGAGGATAGCCGTGACACAGAAACAATGTAAATGGCCATTGACAGATGAAAGGATAAAGAAGATGTGATATGTAGAATGAAATACTACTCAGCTATTAAGAAAATATGAAATAATGCCATTTTGACCAACACAGATGGACCTAGAGATCATCAGACTAAGTGAAGTGAGCCAAAAAGAGACAAATACCATACAATATCACTTATATGTGAAATCTAAAATATGACTCAAATAAACATACCTGCAAAACAAAACTAGACTCACAGATACAGAGAACAGACTTGCAGTTGCCAAAGGCAAGTGGAGGGAAGGAAGGACTGGGAGTTGGGGATTAGCAGATGCAAAATATTATATATGGGATGGATAAACAACAAGATCACACTGTATAGCATAGGGAATAATATTCAATATCCTATGATAAACCATAATGGAAATATATATATAACTGAGTCACAATACTATACAGATGGTGATTTCAGCCAGGAAATTAAAAGACGCTCACTCCTTGAAAGGAAAGTTATGACCAACATATCTCAGCATATTAAAAAGCAGAGATATTACTTTTCCAACAAAAGTCTGTCTAGTCAAGGCTATGGTTTTTCCAGTGGTCATGTATGGATGTGAGAGTTGGACTGTGAAGAAAGCTGAGGGTGGAAGAATTTATGCTTTTGAACTGTGGTGCTGGAGAAGACTCTTGAGCATCCCTTGGACTGCAAGAAGATGCAACCGGTCCATCCTAAAGGAGACCAATGCTGGGTGTTCATTGGAAGGACTGATGCTAAGGCTGAAACTCCAGTACTTTGGCCACCTCATGCGAAGAGCTGACTCGTTGGAAAAGACCCTGATGCTGGGAAGGGTTGAGGGCAGGAGGAGAAGGGGACGACAGAGGATGAGATGGTTGGATAGCATCACCGACTCGATGCACATGAGGTTGGGTGAACTTCGGGAGTTGGTGATGGACAGGGAGGCCTGGTGTGTATTTGGTGTATTTATTATGCTTCTTTATAACTTTTAGTGCAAAGATTGTTTTTAAATACTTCTCTTTTCCAGGAGATACTTTGCTTAAAAGATCTGTAGGAACTACTAAATATTATATTTCTTTATTGAAAATGCAAAACACAAGTTAACATGGTTAATACTATGAGAAATCTCTGCAGTAAAAAATAATACTCAGTAAGAAATCTAGTTAATGTTTCACTTATTTCATTTTAAAACAATTTCAAACTGCAGGATACAGAATAAAATGTTTTCCCTGATTCACTTGAAAACAACCTGATATCCCATCATTCCCAAACACTTAGTGCCTTCTTCCACAAACACGGACACCCCCCACCCCCCACACACATAACCACTAACCCATTAAAGTCAGGAAATTAATATGATTGTATTACTTCATTATTTTAGTCTTCCTTCTAAGCCTCAGATCACATTCGAGTTTTACTATTTGGCCCAAAAACACCCTTTAAAGCAAAAGGATCTAGCAACAGATAGCATTTAACTTCATTCATCCATGGTTTCTTCCCATCTGAAAGACTTCCTCAGGATTTCCTGAAAGTCCTTTCAGGACTTTTCCATTTGAAAGATTAGTGGCCATTTATTTTGAAATATTTCTGCCACTTTGACTTGTCTTGTGTTACCTCCCGATTCAGTTCAGGTTTTGCATCTTTGGCAGGAGTATCACTATAGAGATGCTGGGTTGGTTTGCTGATGCACAATTTCAAATCATCCCAGGGTTTTGGTCACTTGATTAAGGTGGTGTCTGGCCAGCCTTCTCCAGTGTGAAATTATTTTTTCCTTTGTATTTCACTTTTTTTCATTTATAATTAATACCTTGTAGAAGCTCTTAGAAACATATTAATGTCCTCACCTTAATAAAACCTTCCATTTACTTCTTTAATCAGTATAGATTAATGGTTTCCTACTTTATTGAATGAGTTAAAGTCTGTTGTTACTTCCTTTTTTTTTTTTTTTAAGTTGATGTTCAGGTTGTTACAGATTTGTCCAGTGGGAGCAGGAAAATGTTCAAAAATACCAGCTGGCCCCATTATGTTTTGAACATTTTCCTGATTTTTGCTACAAACAGGTGTTTCAAGATTATCTACTTTACCTGCCCCAGCCTAGAAGCAGCCTTTTCTTCAGGGAGTCTGTGTTCCTTTTGGTGGAGTATGGTTTTAGAAGTCACCATCTGGGTGCTTGCTCATTACTATCATGGTGTTGCTGCTCCCAGATCCCCTCAGTGGACATTCAGGGAAAACATATAAAGATGATAGGGAGGTCTGGCTAAGTAGACATGTAGGTATCCGCTTATACACACGTTTACATCACTATTTAGTTCTTTGTATATTTTTATGTATAGTAGACCATGGTCTCTTGTAAGTACTTGCTCAGTTTAAGTTTTTTATTCTTTAAACATTTCATGTATCTGATAGTCTATATGTGATAATTCCTGTATCATTAGAGGCTTTAAATTTTTCTTGTTTTTACTGACTCTCATTCACTATGGCATCCTTTAATGAGGTTTTTATTGTGAGTTTGTTTCAACTTTAACCTGCGAGAATCATGCTTATCTAAACTGAGTGTGCTATTTCTAGAAACAGACCTATTTTCTTCTGCTTGGAGTTGGGGCACTGTCAACAATGTAGCCTACTGCAGTACTTTCGTATGATACAAGGAAACCTGAGACTCAAGTTAGACTTCTTATATCTTCTTATCTCCCACATCCAAAAAATTAGTCATTTCTCTTAACTCAGCCTCCTAAAATCCTCACATCAGCGTTCTAAGTCAGCCCTCCATTGTCTGTCTTCTATTCTCATCTGACTGTAAATCTCACCCTGTGATTGTCACACCTAAAGTTCTTTAAAGATAAAATCCACACCCTTTGGATTGTCAAATAACATTGTATTGGGTTGGCCAAAAAGACCATTAAAGAACTTTTTGGCCAAACCAGTGATTTGTTTTTTTCCTACCTGCCTCTCTAGTCTATTATGTCACTTCCTCCAGCCTTAACCTCTTCAATTCTGTCCAGCAATAACTCTGTGGTTTCCCAAAGTTCTGCACATACTCAGAGTACCTGGTTTCGTCTCTAACTAGGGTAACTGCTAGCTCTACTTCCAAGGATTTTCTTACTTCCCTGGGTGTCTTGAGGCTTTCCTCCCCAGTGCTCTAAAATGCACCTGAACACAACTTCCTGGCAGCTCATTTCAGTTTGTATTATAAACACTTATTTGAGTGTCTGTCTTTCTAGTAAAGTGCAAGTTCCTTAAGGCCAGGGGTCATGTCTGTTTACTTGTGCATGACTAGTTCCTGTTTACAGGCTGTTGTTCAGTCACTAAGGCATGTCTGTGACCCCATTGCCAGGCTCCTCTGTCCATGTGATTCTCCAGGCAAGAGTACCTGAGTGGGTTGCCATTTCCTTCTCCAGATCTTCCCTGACCAGGGATTGAACCTGCGTCTCCTGCATTGGCAGGTGGGTTCTTTACCAGTGAGCCACCAGGGAAGCCCATTTACAGACCTGCATGTTGTGAAATCTGTGAATAATAATAGAGTCAATTGTGGGCATTCTTATGTGTGAATTATGGCTACTGCTATTAAATAAACAATGCTAAGCAAGTAAATTTGCACACACACAAAAATAATCGCAGAAGTTTGGTCAGATATATATCCCTATAAATTGCTACAGAAACATTCCTGAACATTTTAAAATAAGTATATGAGTTATGATTATCCCTGTTCATTAAAACAGTCCTGCACAAACACATTTAGTCAGGCTGTAAACACTCAACTTGATTCAAAAATCAATAAAAAGTTAATATAAAGTCTAGAAACCTAAACTCCATGGGGGAGTGCTGATGAAAGCATAGTAGGAGACACTAAATTTTGACTTTCACGAGATATATAAATCAAAGTTTCATTCCCATAAACAGAAACACACACACACACTCCTACACTCCTGCGGGCATACTCACTAGTTTCCTTAATTCTTTCTTAACAGTCATCTTAATTCTGATGAAGCAGGAAGCACCCTTCATATTAATTTGGAATGCCATCAAAATTTTGTTTCTTTTTCATTCTTTTTGCATCAGAGTCAATAAATGTTAGCAAACTCCTCTGCTTAATTTTAACACTGAGAATAGATTTTATCTCTAAATGTCTGTGCCCAATATAGCTTCTGTATATGACCACACTAGATCTTCAAGATTTAGTCCTGTTATTTGTTTTTATTTCCCAGTGAACACAGTCAAATTCAGGCTCAGAGATTCCCTTTTACTAACCATTTATCTCTCTTCCCTGTGTAGCCAGATACAGATTCAACTATTAACATCCTGTAAGTTAATAACAAAAGCTGTAAAAGCGTCATCCAGTCTACTAAGTTGCTGTGCTTTAGAGTGGAAGAGTTACTTTTAAGTTTTGCTCTTATTATTTACTGCTTTAATATTTACTGTTAAGTCTTGCCTCAGGGTGAACCGTAAGAGATTTAGAGCAACTATCCTTAACAACAGTTATAATTCAATGCAGTTTAATATACAAGGAGATGGACAATCCATTCGCTGTCCAACTCAGAGGAGGAGAAATGAAGTGAAAATGCAGGCAATTTTAAAGATAAGGAATTTTCTTAAGAGCTTATCAAAGAATCTGGCAGTCAGTAAGCAGATGGAACTCTCTGTGCAGGTTCTCTGCTTTGATTAAAGTATCACAGAAGTGTTTTTTATGTCTACTCAGTTGGCATTTCAACATTGGTATTCATGATTGTGCCTGCAGACTTACCATCAGTAACGCCTGAGCATAGTGGACATATAAACCACCTGCAAAATATGGACAATACAGTATAGTCAAGTGAATTTTGTTTAATAAATATGTAAGGTTTTATTGATGTTTCTAGAAGTTAACCAGACAGGAAATATGTTATAAGCCCCAAACCATTAATGTGGCATCATTGTCTATGGAACTACACCACCACCATACACATCTTATAGAAACCCTCATTCTCTTTTCAGTAATTAAAGGCATTGTCCACAGTAGAGTGAAGTGGCAATATGATAGGTGTGAACATTGTGTCCAGGTAAGAATACCTTTCTATGTAATCCCTGCCATCCCCTGGCTGCTAGTGGTAAAGAACCCTCCTGCCAGTGTAGGAGACGTAAGAGACACAGGTTTGATTCCTGGGATGGGAAGATCTCCTGGAGGTGGAAGTGACAATCCACTCCAGTGTTCTTGCCTGGAGAATTCCATGGACAGAGGAGCCTGGTGGGCTACAGTCCACGGGTCCGCAGAGTCGGACATGACTGAGATGACTTAGCACGCACGCCATCCACTAGCCAAGTCATTTTTCGAAAAACTGCATAAACTTTTGTGACTTATCTATAAAATGAGAACAACAGTAGTCTCCTATCATGTAGATGATCAAATGCAGATAAACTTCTTAGAGTGTAAGATGTCAACATATAAGGCCATTATCTCATTTTTCCTCTCTATAAAGGAAGTATGATGATTTCCCTATCTGCTCTCCCAAGCCCCAGGCATTTTCCCTTCCAGCTAATAATAAATTAATTAGTGGCATTCCATATTCCCTCCGTTTGAATCAGTGCTGAGCCCCAGCAACTTCTGTGATGCTTGAGACCCCTCAGGAGGTCACGTCTCTAGTGCTCAGCATCTTCACTGTAGCTACCGCGTTGTCATATTGAACAGGTCTCGGCCGGTCAGCTTGGCCCACGTGAACTACCCACATCATGTTTACTGTCCTAACATCTCTTTAATTATGTTTTTGTCAAAGAAAACAAATACTGAAAAATACATATTTAAAATTCTGCGCAAAAGGACATTATTCCCACGTTATGCTCCAATCTCATTTAAACACACGGACCTTCGGGTATCAAAATCTTTGCTCATCTATTTATTGGGTTGGCCAAAAAGTTTTTCTATAACAACTTGCAGGAAAACTCGAACAAACACAAGTTTTTCTATCACAGCTTGCAGGAAATCTCAAAGAAATATTTTGGCCAAGCCACGATTTACTTTTGTATAGGGAGAGAAGAGAGGTGCAGCTCTTATATTGGTGTCTTTTGTTTTCTGAATCTGCAGAAGTAAATTGCTCAATCTTTGTAGGTATTGCTAACTAAACATATTAATGCCGAGGCGATGCCCATACCTTTCCAGTGGATTCACATCTGCATTTAAAGCCCATCAGGTTTGTCTTGGCTGGTTGAGATCTGGCTAAATAATTAGGAGATGTTGCTTCACAGTACAGTATGAAGCAAATTAATCTTTACAGACATCTCTTCTGTCTTGGGGGAAGACCTCTCCCTTTAAGATTAAGGACAAACATAACTTTCCCATTTTTGAAATCCTGGCCCCTTCTGCCAAGCTCTTTAAATTAAAGCAGTGGAATTTCAGGTTCAGTCCTACATGCAAGCTCTAATTATGTCTCTTTATAGAAAAACCTTTTTTTTTTTCTTTTTATTCCTATGGGGCTGAATTTTTGTTTCCCTCTATTTTTGCAACTTTTGTTTTAGGGTAAAACTTAAGAGAGGTGAAAATGATTGAGAGGTGAAATCCCAGTGAATCTGATTTAGATTTGCCAAAATACAGGATGCCCAGTTCAATTTGAATTTCAGATCAGCAATGAAAACAGTGATTTTGTCCAAGTTTATCCTATGCAATTTAAATTTATCTTGGTCTGTATTGCTTTTTGCTAAGTCTGGCAAGCCTGATCTGTTATTGACACACCTTTATTAAACAGAACAAACATATGAAAAGTGAGTTCTTCTGTGTTTATTTCTTCTCACTATGCAAAATTGCCAGGCATGCTGTCGATTTGAATTTACTTGCTGCATGAATATCTGTCATCGTCTGCCTCCTCTTTACAATGCTCTCAGCTTCAGCATTGTTTAACCTTCAATGTCCCATTCCTTTTTTCCTACTTCAGCATTACTTCTACCATTTATTATTGTGACAAAAAAAGATTCCCAAAATTCTATTACTATTGTATCTTCTCTTCATGCCAAGTTGATTAAGGAGTACTCAAATGTTTAATAGCACAGGGTTATCATTCCACTGACATTGTTTGCCAAGTTTAGACTATGTTAAGGAAAATATAATCTCTCTATTTTACACACTCAGTATTCTGGAATAAATACTACTCTGCTTTTCTTCTTTGCTGCTAAGTCGCTTCAGTCATGTCTGACTCTGTGCGACCCCATAGATGGCAGCTCACCAGGCTCCCCTGTCCCAGGGATTCTCCAGGCAAGAACACTGGAGTGGGTTGCCATTGCCTTGTCCAATGTGTCTTCTTTACATGTGTCCAATTCTGTAACTTCCTGTGGATTTCTTGTTTAAAGCAAAATTGTTGTATGTTTTTCCCCTTGAAATCAGTGGCACCATGATGGAAAGATTAATCTCCATTTGACTAGTGAGTTTTCCAGCTTCTCCCCATTCCAGGTCACTTTACATACTTGTCAGTTTTTTAAAGACTGATACTTTAATTATGTTGCTTCCCAGATCCTTCTCTTTAACAACACTTTGGATCAAATACAAACTGTACATTTTTCCATTCAGTATTTCTTCTATTCATTTCCTTCTGTTGGTATTCACCATCTACATTTCACCTAGTGATTTAAAAACAAGACCACCTAACTTGACGTCCTCTCTGTGTATTTATTACGCCAACCCTAAAATCTGGCCCACTCTCCCTCCCTCCAAAGTACCAAGTGATAACCCTCCCTTCCTTACCATTATTTCTTTTCCCCCCAGTCACGTATAGGATGTGCTCTGTGATCAGCCTACTCATTTTTCAAGCTGTTATTTCCACCTATCTTAACTCTTACCACGCTTTTAATTAATGGAATGATAATGCAGTGAAAAGACACTACATCTGAATGAAGTTCTGGCTACTTCATCTTTGACAGATTGAATGATTTTCTAAGTATCAGTTTTATTATCTTTAAAAACAGGAATAATAATCCGCATCTAACAGACCTCCAAGAGGACTAAATATAACATCTTATGGCAGTTGAGCCAGTGTGTAGTATATTTTAGGTGCTAAATAGTCATTTTTTCCCATATAGTAATTTCCTAATTAAAAAAAAAAACTCTCAAATGAAATATTCTAAGAAAGGGGGCTATTAGTATATACTCTTAAATGGGGTATGCAATGGGCTTTGAAATAAAGTAATTATATTTACCTGGCTTTACCAAGAAATTTCCTATATAACTCAGACTCAGTCCTCTAAAAGCAAAACTATTTTTGCATCAATTTTCATGATATGTCACTGAAATTTTCTTGAAACCGACTACATTTTTCTCTTTAAGCAGAAAATGTCAAAGCATATTTATCACTTAATCATAAATCAGTAAATATCCTATACATTAAGCATTGCCACTACACGCTGCCCTTTCTCTTGTTGAATGCTACAGATTACCGTTTTTTCAGTCTGCTTATCTATTTTTCCATTATCGTGTAAAGTGCTAGGTTAGATGGACCCATACACCCTGCCCCCCTCCTGCACTCCTTACCCCCAGCATCATTCCCTGACTTTCTGCTTCCTCATTTCTTTTTTGTCTCTGATTAGAGGTTTTAGGTCCCCTGTTTTTTAATGATCGTGGGAAGTAAAGGTAAGGGGCTGAGAGCCTAAGGAACTCACCCGCGCCTCAACTATATTAGATGCTTGATGACTAGAGAGGACCTTATTGCTGATATCGTACTTTTTTGTCACTTCCTGGTGGTTGTTTACTGATAAGAAATGTGTAGATAGATATGAATATAAAGAGAAACTTACTACTTCAGTTCAGTCGCTCAGTCGTGTCCGACTCTTTGTGACCCCATGGACTGCAGCACGCCAGGCCTCCCTGTCCATCACCAACTCCCAGAGTCCACCCAAACCCATGTCCATTGAGTTGGTGATGCCATCCAACCGTCTCATCTCTGTCGTCCCCTTCTCCTCCTGCCCTCAATCTTTCCCAGCATCAGGGTCTTTTCAAATGAGTCACCTCTTCACATCAGGTGGCCAAAGTATTGGAGTTTCAGCTTCAACATCAGTCCTTCCAGTGAACATTCAAGACTGATCTCCTTGCAGTCCAAGGGACTCTCAAGAGTATTCTCCAACACCACAGTTCAAAAGCATCAGTTCTATGGGTCTCAGCCTTCTTTATAGTCCAACTCTCACATCCGTACATCCTCACAAAATAGCCTATAAATTAATGCCTCCAATTTTTGCACATTTGCCTCATGTCTTCATTATTTGTTTAGTGTATCATTTAGTAAAATATAAGGTCTTCTGAGCTGAAAGGGCCATGTTATGAACACAGGTTTTTATAAGCTTACCATCGTGACTACTACTCAGCATCAAGAACAGGCCAAAATAAAAATTTATAATTGTGGTTATTTTCCTCAAAGGAAAATTAGGTCCTTTCGATGAAGAAATGGGCATTTCTATTTCTCTGAACATCTCTCATTTATACATAATCAATCCTACATTTTGTATCACTCTTGTTTAGGATGGGGAGTGGGGATTCCATTTTTTAGTTAATAAATCTAAATTCCCTAGCCACCATCTTCTCCCACAGCTCCTTACTCTTCACCTCAGTCTTCCTTTCCAGCTTTATCTCCCACTGCTAAGATAAATGGCACAGTATCTCAACTAAACTTGCCATGTTTCCCCATTCTTGCTCTGTATATATTTCATCCTGGGGCTGACAGGCCCTGTTCCAAGTATCAGTATATAAGAATTGTAGCAATACACAAGAACCCACTCACCTACCTCCTCAGAGTCTGGAGGGCTAGGGAAGAAAGGACCCTTGTGAACCTCTCAGCTTGACCAAATCCCCCAGAGATCAGATATCAGCAATCACCATTAGCCCCACAAAAGAGGATGCAGATGTTCATTTATAAGGAATGAAATTTAGTAGAATCCCACAGGCTAAAATAAATAACTTAAGTTCTTTTTGTCTCCAAAATAATGTCTCAGATATCTTAATAATTCTCTTAATGGTCAAATGTCTATGGTATACAGTAGTCTATACACTCAGTCATCCACCCATTTACTAATTTAATAAATATTTAGGCACCATTCTAGATCCTAGGGGTATACTGATGAGCAAGAGAGATGAAGTGGCAGTCCTCCGGGAACTTACATTTTACTGGGAAAGATATACACTGGAAACAAAAGGATGTGGTGGTGCTTTAAGTCATGTCTGACTCCTGCAAACTACCAGGCTCCTCTTTCCATGGGATTTCCCAGGCAAGAATACTGGAGTCCGTTGCCATTTCCTTCACCAGGGAATCTTCCCAACCCAGAGGTCAAACCCACCTCTCCTGCATTACAGGTAGAGTCTTTACTGTTGAGTCACCAGTAGAGAAACTTTTTTTTTTTTTTAAGGGGGTCAGAGCAGACCTCTCTGAGGCTACAGACTGAATGAAGAGATGTTTTCATGCGTGGTTTCAGGGTTGTCCAGCAAAGCAATCCCTTTCCACTGCCCATATTATTTTAAAATAATTCATTTAAAAATAACTCAAAGTGCTAGTGCTCAGATTATTTTGTCTTATGGAAATACATCTTAGACTCTCAGTGCTGCTCATTTGAATGAACTGTAAGAGTCCAAAACACAAAAAAGGAAATTGCCCTAGAAAGCAACTGGGCAGAACAATACCAGTTAGGAAAACACTTATGTTACTACACAAAGACACTAAGAATATTATAAGGCTTTAGGGGGAAGGGGGACATATTTTCTACATCTCAGTTTAGTTCTGTATGTTCCTCAAATACATAGTGGATTTTAAAAATAATTTTGACTTTGTTTAAAGATAAATTACGTTACTTTTCTCTTTAGTGTCTGGCTCCCAGAATACTATTAATTCTCAGTTTTTTAACATTTTATTTTGCATTGGGTTTTAGCCAATTAACAATGTTGTGACAGTTTGAGGTGGACAGCAAAGGGTCTCAACCATACATATACATGTATCCACTCCCCCCAAACCCCCATCCCATCCATGCTGCCACATCACATTGAGGAGAGTTCCATGGGATGTACAGCAGGTCCTAGCTGGTTATCCATTTTAAACATAGCAGTGTGCACATGTCCATCCCCAAACCCCTAATTATCCTTTTCCTCTCTCCTCCCCCCACCACCCCCACAACTAAAAATGCATTCTCTGAGTCTGTGAGTCTCTGCTTTGCAAGTTCATTTGCATCACTTATTTTCTAGATTCCACATATAAGGGATTTCATATGATATTTCTCCTCTGCCTTAGTTACTTTACTCAGTATGACAAGGTAAACTGTTTTAATACTGTCATTGGAGAAAAATAATATTTATTTTTTAAGAAAAGTTCTTCCATAGTGTGAAACACTGAGCTTCTCTGGAGAGCTATAATACATGAGAAAACCCGTGCCCAGGACGGCTCTTGGGTGCACTGTTGGCGCTGAGGGAGCTGTGCCTCCTAGGAAGGGAAGGGTGCACCCCTTGGTCCAGTGCACCCTCCTGTGTGTGGGGGGCAGTGTCACCGAGCCCCAGCCTGGCCTCAGTGGCTTTCTTACACTGAACCAGTCCCAGGCAGCTCTGCCGAGCAACCGAACCTGGTCTTTACGAGGAAACTCATTTGCTTGTGCTGGTCTAGATCACAAATAACACTTCATCTTAGAATAAAATCCAATTACTTCAGCTTTTATCTTCAAACTTGGGTCATTGTTTCTGTAAGAATAGAGAAACGCTAAAAATAGTTGCTAAAAACTGGTGTGCATTTTCAAGAAGTAATGAAAGGCAAATCATTTTAGAAAATTATCAAAGAGCATCTCACCTCAAGAAAGAAGGTTCTGGAAGGTGGTAAACAGAGCTGGAAGATGATTTTAGTTCACTTTATTCTGCCTCATTTTACCAGCCCCTGTTTCAGTCCCTACTGTGTGGGGAATATAGAATGCAGTTTCATAGTTTTAAAGATTGATAGTTTAATTTGAAATTAATAATCCATCTAGGGAATATTTTCGATATATTTTTACATAATTTTTTTCATTAAAGAATCATTTCTTCATTGAAGTTTATGGGCTCTCTCCTCGGGATTCTTAGTAATTTAAATTAATAAGCTTGCTTTCCACAGGACACTACATGCATTTTCCCTTTTGCAGTACTATCGCTAACAATAGAACCAACTTGCATTTTTGTCAGCTGACAAGCATTAATTAATATGCATAGCAAAACAGTGGATTAAAATAGACCTATTGATTACTGTTCAATTTAAAAATTTCATCCCTTCTTCCAAACTCTTATGCTTCTCCATCTATCTGTGGTTGTCCTCATTTATAAACATCCTATGAGTATTGCTTCCTTTATCTGGTCATTTATTTATGCATACATTCATTGAAAAATATTTACTGAGCCCTCACTCTGTCGAGCATTTTTGAATCCTCTTCAAACATCGAGGATAAAGATTGATTATTAGAATAGGTAGGAATATTTTTAAATCCCTTTGTTGTAATTTTTTTTCTACTTAACATCATTTACATGAGTATTTGGAATAGTGAATTTTGTCCAAGGGATGTTTAAAATTATACACCGTATTATTAACTCTAGTCCCCAGGTGGTACATTATGGCCCCCATGACTTAACTACATTTTTATTGGAGTTTGTACTTTTCAACTGCTTTTACCCATTCTGCAAACAGGTGTGACAAAAGAATTTAAAGTTATAGGGAGCTTCATTAACATATAGGAACCAAGTGACTTATAAGGGAGTCATGACTAAGCATAGATACGTTACTTGAAAAGAATTCTGGATGATCTACCTGTTCTTTGTAAGAATGAAAGAAAACAAAACCCCCCCCCCCCAAAAAAAAACCCATAACAAAAACTCAGTACTTAAGCCTTACAGGAAAACAACAATTTCTGAATACCAGATACTGAGAGAAAATTCTACCCAGTTTGGTGAGTTGAAAATACAAAGCCAACTCTGTGAATAATGAAACGTTTGCACAGGTTAAGGTACTGAAGTACTGCATAGGCACCAGAGGAGCCTATTTTCTGGAAATTTTCTGAGAACTCCTTGGGTCAAAGAGTTAAGAAGCAGCTAGACAGGAGATAGGCTTTAGAAAAGAAATTGTTTCTTTTATGACTAAGGCTGTAGGCTTTTTCACAATGCAGGTCACTGAGTTTTAAGTTCATGAATAGGCAGAGATTTTCAAATTTGTTTTCTATTCAACTTGTAAGAGGCACAAATGATCAAAGTTACTATCAATGCATCCCATCCCCCTCCAAGAGAAATTCAAACCGCAGCTCTTAGAGAAGGTCAAAAAAACCTCATCTTGTGTGAAATAACCAGTCCTCTTTTTGCAGGCATTCTCCAAGCACTGATGCCCTTAAGCACGCAGGAGCAGTCTCCCCATTATAAACAAGCTGTGACTATGGTAGCCCCTTGGATAACACAAGCTGTGCTCTAACAGTGGTCACCAAACTTTTTGGCACTAGGGACCAGTTTTGTGGAAGACAGTTTTTCTGGGGCAGGGGTTGGGGGTTGGGGGGGAGAGGCTTTGTTTGAGGATAATTCAAGTGAGTTACATTTATTGTGCACTTTATTTCTATTATTATTATTACATCAGTTCCACCTCAGATCATCAGCCATTGCATCCCAGAATTTGGGGACTCCTGCCCTAAAATAAAGGAAGACTTTGAAGTTGATAAAAATTTCAAGCACTTATCTTCAGTGGCTCCCTGACCCACTGCAGATTCAGAGCTAGTATGGAAACTGGTGAACTTGGGAAAGCTAGTGTTTTCCGTTGTACTTCCTGAAAGACCATAGTTGACTGAGGACACTGGTGACTTTGAGCATCAATTTTACTAAAATCCTGGATGTTTCTCCCAAAGTTCCTTGGCCTGTGATGATGACTCCTTTTCAGAAGAGCTCTCCCACCACATTCTTACTTGTTTTCCCGTAAGTTCAACACCTCATGCCACTTCCCCATTACCTAAACCCACCTGGCAGGTGGTAGAGGCATTCCCTTGCTACCCAGATTAAGATGGGCATCTTTCCCAGGGATCTAACTGGCTGTTTGATTAAAACAGGGATGTTTTGATCTTAGAAGGCATATCAGAATCACCTGGGAACTTTAACAATTCTCATGCCAGACCACAGCGTCCTGGTTCTGATGGCATGGGTCTGGGGTAGAGTCCTGGCCTGGTAGTTTGCCAGGTTCCCTTATGTGAGGCTCACAACACTGAGGCTGGGAAGATTTAATGACATCTAAAGATCATGGCATCTGGTCCCATTAGTTCATGGGAAATAGATGAGGAAACAGTGGAAAGAGTGTCAGACTTTATTTTTTTGTGCTCCAAAATCACTGCAGATGGTGATTCCACCCATGAAATTAAAAAATGCTTACTCCTTGGAAGAAAAGTTATGACCAGCCTAGATAGCATATTCAAAAGCAGAGACATTACTTTGCCAACAAAGGTCTGTCTAGTCAAGGCTATGTTTTTTCCAGTGGTCAAGAATGGATGTGAGAGTTGGACTGTGAAAAAGCTGAGCGCTGAAGAATTGATGCGTTTAAACTGTGGTGTTGGAGAAGACTCTTCAGAGTCCCTTGGACTGCAAGGAGATCCAACCAGTCCATTCTAAAGGAGATCAGCCCTGGGTGTTCTTTGGAAGGAATGATGCTAGAGCTGAAACTCCAGTACTTTGGGCACCTCATGCGAAGAGTTGACTCATTGGAAAAGACTCTGATGCTGGGAGAGATTGGGGGCAGGAGGAGAAGGGGACGACAGAGGATGAGATGGCTGAATGGCATCACTGACTCGATGTACGTGAGTTTGAGTGAACTCCGGGAGTTGGTGATGGACAGGGAGGCCTGGTGTGCTGCGATCCATGGAGTCGCAAAGGATTGGACACGGCTGAGTGACTGAACTGAACTGAAAGATTTTACTAGATGCTGTGAGGGATGAGAGTGGAGGAGAAGTGACGTGTTTGTAAACGTCAAACCTGTTCCCTAAATAACCTCTAACTAGGAGAACCTTCCAGAGGGTCATTTTGATTAAGAGAAGCTGCTCCTTCTAAAATCAATCCCACCTACAGGAACTTTAAAGTAGGGAGAAGGGAGTAGGGAGAAGGGCTCCACATTAGAATCAGGTTGCGTTTGTTTTTCCCAACCCTGTATTCTTGGGAACGAGACCTTTGGGAATGCGGGGAGGAGACTTCGTTTTTTAGAAGCCAAGATACCTTTGGATCGTTCTGTCTCCTCCCCTGGAGAAGTTTGCTGAAGCTCAAAGGTGGAATAGAGTCTTGAGCTTTCCCTAAGAGAGTTTGAAGAATGTTCAACCAGTTCATTTTTTTCTAGTTTACACTGATAGAGTCTAATTTTCACAAAAAATGTGCCAGATACTGGAGATTCAGAAGTGACTTCTCAAGGTAAGAACCTAATTACCACAGGGAACTTCTCACTGAGGTCCTTCGGGAACCTTCCTGATACCCTCTCCTACCACATCCTTTAACCCACCTTCTTCTCCAATCCGATAGTCTCCCAATGTCTGTGTTCAAATTAAACGTCTCTCATGTTCAAACCCTCTCTCGCAGGAGGGAGAACTTTGGTTTTTGGAGGAAGAAAAGGTGTCTCTGGCCTGAACGTGATGATCAGAAGGGAATTTCCTTTGAGGTGGTTTAACTCATGTGTTAATTGTAGACTGGCATCATCTTCATCACCTGGACACTTATGGAAATGCAGATTCACGGACCTAACTCTAGATTTACAGAATCAGATACTCCAGAGTGGAGCCCGACAATCAGAGTTTTACCAGATGGTTCTGGTGCAAATTCAGGTTTGAGAAAAATTGCTGTCTCATGTTTTCCCTAGCCTCTTCCTTTTCTACTGTAAGTTGCCTTGTAAGAAGGAGGCAGAGAGAGAGAGAGAGAAGAAAGAAGGAAAGGATTTCCTATTACTTTGTTTGGATCCTGGATAGTAAGGAAAGAGGTAATAAACCCTCTGCAAACAGACAAACCACATTTGCCTATAGAAAGGATAAGTAATGCCTTATTCAAGACATTTATGTTCATGGTTCTCTTTGGATCTCCATAGTTGCATCTGAGAATAATGCTGTTGTTTTAAGTTCAGAAAGTTGGTTTAGTTGATCACTAATGTCCGACTCTGTCCAATTCAATGGGTTGATGGTGGATGTCCAACTCTGTCTAATTCAATGGATCTACCCCAGTATTCTTGCTTGGGAAATCCCAGGGGCAGAGGAGCCTGGTGGGCTGCAGTCCATGGGGTCGAAAAATTCGGATATGAAAGAAGCAACTTAGCATGTACCTGAGTGTTTAGGATTAATGAAAAGCAGCAGGAAGTAAGAATTATTAGAAATATAGGAAGGAATGATGTATCCCCAATATACATATTGGGAAATATGTATATATTTAAAAACAACTGCTCAGATACAATGATTTAGAGCTCACGTCACAGTTTTATTTCAAGTGAAGTGAAGTGAAAGTTGTTCATTCATGTCCAACTCTTTGCAACTCCATGGCCGGTATGTCCATGGAATTCTCTAGGCCAGAGTACTGGAGTGGGTAGCCATTCCCTTCTCCAGGGGATCTTCCCAACCCAGGGATCAAACCCAGGTCTCCTGCATTGCAGGTGGCTTCTTTACCAGCTGAGCCACATGAGAGGTTGCTCATAACCATACTCAAGGATACTCCCTACTGGTAAAAATCATTTGTAGGAAAAAAGAGAAGCAATAACAATTTAAATCTTCCTTATCCAGGGATTGAACCTGTGTCTCCTGCATTGCAGGCGATTCTTTACTATCTGAGCCACCAGAGGAGAAGAACAACAATTAAAAAAACAAAAAAAAAAATGTCTGGTTAGAGATTATTATGCTAATCCCAAAATTGATTAAAATTTAAGCAAGTTCCAAACTGATGTTCAGCAGGAAGGGTGACCCTACATTCCCAGAAAGGATCTTGAAAGACTCTTAGAAAACTGCTGGAGTTTTGTCAGAATTCTAATTGCTTTCAGCAGGGGCTGTGAATTGCATTTTGAAAAAATGTCCTGACTTCCAATAGGTTTAGGACAACTTTTTCCTCAGTTTTTAGTCTTATCTCTTCTCACGGAGTTTCTTTTGTGTTTTACTTTTAATCAGTGATTTAAACTTCCTGAATCTTAGTTGCTCCACCTACAAAGCAAGGGAATAATTTCTTACCCAAGTGAAAGAGTAATACTAGACAAAAAAATCTCTTTAGAGTCTTCCAAGGTCAGGACTCACTAATAAAAATTATGCATTAAAGGAAAATGGTACCATGAGATGTAGCTTTCTATCCTTGGATTCTGAAACAACCATAATGCCAAGCTGTGGTGTATTTATTTATTTCATGTCGTTATTGATCAAACACACGCTCCAGCAATGTTGTGTGTGTGCGTGTGTGTGTTCAATTGTGTCTGATTTTTTTGCAACCCCATGGACTGTATCCCATCAGACTCCTCTGTCCATGTAGTTTTTCAGGCAAGAATACTGAGCTCAGTTGCCATGTCCTCCTCCAGGAGATCTTCCGACGCAGGGATCAAACCCGCATCCCCTGTTGTCTCCTGCATTGGCCAGCAGATTCTTTGCCACTGTGCCACCTAGGAAGTCCTGCTAAGTGTTACACGTGCCCTGTGCAGTTACAGAAGCTAATTCAATCTGCATGTTTACCCTTTGAGGCAGTGCAATTATATTCTCTCCATTTTACAAATGATAGGATTGAGACACTGAGAGGTTAAATAACCAATCCAGATGCAATCTCTGATAAGGTGCAATTATATTCTCTCCATTTTACAAATGATAGACCTGAGATACTGAGAGGTTAAATAACCAGTCGAGACGCAATGTCTGATAAGTGGCAGAGTCTGAGTTTGAACTCAGGACGTTGAACTCACAGTCCACGGACTGTGCTTAGTAATCAGTTTACTAATCCCTTGTCAGGGATCAAGCGATGACAGAAAATCTTAAATAAGTTGAACTTTAAAGCGCCCCAGCAGCAGGGACTGAAATACCTAGTCCAGGTAATTAAGGCCTAGGTCATTTTTCTGTTGAATTGTATTGCCTGCTGCCCATGCTAACGTATGTATGTTGGTTGCTCAGTCATGTCTGACTCTTTGCAATCCCACGGACTGTAGCCTGCCAGGCTCCTCCGTCCATAGGATTTTCCAGGCAAGAATACTGTTCTAATGCTTGCGCATTTATATTTGTCATCTGTCCCTGGACTGAAACTTCTACACCAGATCTGAACAGGGGCACTGGGATCAACCCTTGTCATTCCAGAACATGGTCAAGAAAGTGACCCAGAAACACCTCGCTTGACAAATGAGGGCTCCCTACCTGTGTGCATTTAACACTTGGACAGCACAGGATTAAACTGCTTGAGCCCTCTTATACACAATTTTTTTTCCAGTAGTATACACTATAAAATGTTAGTCCTTCAGTTATCTCTGACTCTTTGCAACCCCCATGGACTATAGCCTTCTGGACTCCTCTGTCCATGGAATTCTCCAGGCTAGAATTCTGGAGTGGGTAGCCATTCCATTCTCCAGGGGCTCTTCCCAACCCAGTTGCCAAATCCAGGTCTTCTGCATTGCAGGCAGATTCTTTACCATCTGAGCAAACAGGGAAGCCCAGTAAATACTACAGTACCATACAGTCTGTGGTTGGTTGAATCCACAGATGCCAAAGAATCCCCTGTATGGAGAGTCAACTATAAGTTACACGTGGATTTTCTAAAGCCCACATTGTTTATGAGTCAACTGTAGATGCTGCTGGTCACCTAGCAGGTTCTCTATATTATTCTTAAATAAAAAATGGTACTATACCTGGATAGGAGATATTACTGCCTTGATATTTTTAGAGCCACTGCCATTTCCTTGAGGCTTTAAAAAACCACCAAGTTTGAGAATGAAAGAATCATTGTTGGGGACAAGAAACCAGAGATCTCTGAAGGCTAAAAGACTATGATCTGGTATAATAGCAATAACTAGTAAGTGTATGACATTACAAGCTGGAAATAGGATTGCTGGGAGAATGATCAATAACCTCAGATATGCAGATGATACCACTCTTAAAGGCAGCAAGTGAAGAGGAACTAAACCCCTCTTGATGATGGCAAAATAGAAGAGTGAAAAATCGGGATTAAGCTCAATATTCAAAAAACGAAGATCGTTACATCTGGTCCCATCACTTCATAGCAAACAGATGGGGAAAAATAGAAACAGATTTTATTTTCTTGGGCTCCAAAATTACTGTGGATGGTAACTGCAGCCTTGAAATTAAATATGTCTGCTCGTTGAAAGAGAAGTTATGACAAACCTAGACAGAGTATTAAAAAGCAGAAACATAACTTTGCCCACAAAAGTCCATCTAATCAAAGCTTTTTCCAGTAGTCGTGTATGGATATGAGAGTTGGATCATCAAGAAAGCTGAGTGCTGAAGAATTGATGCTTTTGAATTGTGGTGCTGGAGAAGATTCTTTAGAGTCCCTTGGACAGCAAGGAGATCAAACCAGTCTATTCCAAAGGAAATCAACCCTGAATATTTATTGAAGTGCTGAAGCTGAAGTTTCAATACTTTGGCTATCAGATGTGAAGAGCTGACTCACTGGAAAAGACCCTGATGCTGGGAAAGATTGAGGGCAGGGATGAGAAGGGGGTGACAGAGGATGAGATGGTTAGATGGCATCACCAACTCAAAGGACATGAGTTTGAGCAAACACAAGGAGATGGTAACAGACAGGGAGACCTGGCATGCTGCAGTCCACGGGGTTGCAAAGAGCAGACACAACTGAGTGGCTGAAAAACAATATGACTGTTGTGAGTAGAACTGCTTCTTCATGTGTGAGAGGCAGAGCTCAAGTGGAAAGAGCCTGGCTTTTGGGCAGTTAGACACACGATTCTGTCCATATCATGCCCATGACTGGGGACAACCCCCAGGCTACATGCTGGACCAGTGGCCTCTAGACATTATATATTGGAGAGTAGCATTTTCTCAGGGTATCTTATGTTCAAGCACTGTGATGCTGTAATATGTTATTGGCAGATCTTAATCTTCTATGACATAAGAATGATTTTTTTTTTTTTTTTTTTACCCATCAAGTGAAGTGTGAAGTGAAAGTCACTCAGTTGTGTTTGACTCTTTGCAACCCCATGGACTGTAGCCCACCAGGCTCCTCTATCCATGGAATTCTCTAGGCAAGAATACTGGAGAGGGTTTCCATTCCCTTCTACAGGGAATCTTCCCAACTCAGGGATCAAACTTGAGTCTCCCGCACTGCAGGCAGTGTGTTAACTGTCTAAGCCACCAGGGAAGCCCTAGCTTTACCCATGAGGATCCTGTACCTTAAGAACTCACTCCACCCATTCAGTAAGTAGGGAAAATGGGATCGATTCACCCATCTCTCTGACTGCAATGAGGCACCAACTCCTGACCTCTTCAGGTGGCTCAGACTCCTCTCTGTCAGTGTCTGCTCTTAACCTGATGTATCTCTGAATCCTTGACGTTTAGGGTATTGTATTGCTTTCAAATAATGCCAGTGTTGTGTGCAGGGGTGTGTGTGTGGGTGTGGATGTGTGTGTGGATGCAGGGGTTCCCTCTTCCATGTTTTACTTAAAAGAATGAGAGATTTTAGTCAGGTTGTAAGGCAGAACGTGTCTCCAATGTGACTGACTCAGTAGAAACTTTCTAATTTGGGGACGATCTTCCAATCACCAGAAAGCTACTAAGTGGTTCTTTCCCCCTAGTGAAAGTTTCCATAAACTTCCCTGTAATGCAACTTACAATGCAGTATTCACATCTATATCAGAACAGCAAAAACATAGCTCTAACATCTCCAAAGTATTACAGAAATGAAAAGGAAAAGTGCATAGTTGAGCACCGCTGTAAGAATGAAGTTCTGCTCTCAAAACACTGCTTTTGAACCAGATAAATTTTCAGAACTACAGAAAGTTTGTATTCCTTATTTTAAGGAGTTTAACTTTTGTGTGTGTTTTCTGATTCCTTCTCCCTGTAAGAGAAATAAGGTGATGGAGCAATGCTTTAAACTTTTACTTAAAAGTGCATGATGTTTAATATTACAACCGTATGATTTTTTCCTATTTTTGATTATGTAGAGAAAATAAACATTTGATTCACTTCAATAGCTTTATAGTTTACAAGGCTCGCTTATATTGCTGAACAGATTTAAGCTCATTCAGAGTATATAGCTTGACATCTTAGAATCTGAAGCATTGACTTTGGGCAACACTTAGGCCAATTTTTTTGTTCTCATTGAAAGCACTGAATTGAAACGTTGTAATCTTCTTTAGAACTATCTTCTATTTCATGTTTCAGCAAAGACTTAATTGTTCTTTGAAGAATTTTTAACTCTAAAAATGGTGGCAATTTATATTCCAAAGAAATATAATTATCTTGCTCAGAAAGGGGAAGAAACATAGAATTGCCTTTATTTTTAAATTATAATTACAATTATATATTGGCAGCACATGTGAACAGTTTAGTCACAAAATTATGATGGAAAAAGTCTGCAACAAAGAGAAAGTTTGCATAGGCAATGATCTTCTGCTAAGGGAAGGGAATTCTATTTATTTATGCACTTATTTCTTTAGGCAGAGTAAAGGTTTAGAGCAGCGATCTGGACTTCACCTTTCTGATTATCATTTTTAGCACTTATATTTGCTTACAGTGTTGAATATTATGTGTTTTAGGCTTTGAGTACTAAATACTTTTTAAATGAAAATTAAACACGTTCATTATTTCGACTTGTAGAATTTTACAACTATTTAAATAAAGTTTTCATGCTGTCAAAAACAGAGAATAATTAACATGATGATACCTATTAAAGAAAATCACTTTTACCCACTTGCATAAAAACAATGGGTACAAACCTCTGTCCATATTTTAACCGGGAAAAGGATGTGTGGAATGGGGTTTTGAAAAATAAGACCCATGCTTAGTGTTAGAAATTAGTATTTAGAAATTAAATTTAGTATTTGGAAAGTAGAAATTCTAATTATTATGTAAATAAATTTGTTATTTACATATACCACTTTGGAGTAAGGGAGAAGGGAGATGCTCACGAGTTAGTGGCTAAGCGAGCATCACATCTCATTTCTTTAACACACCGTAGTTACAGGACCTGTCTTTGTTGGGGAATAAGACTGTGTGACCCACAGAGAGAAAACGTGACCGCCTGATTCTTAGCATGAACGAGAGAGATGGACCTCATCGTCTTTGGAGAGTGAAACTCCAAAGGGCTATTTGAAGTGGTGTTGATTACGACATTGAAAAGGGTGGTGGGGGTGGTGCGTGCATTTGTCTAGGGACATAAAACATTATGGCTCTCTTTGTCATACTAGCATAGGTCACTGAGCATCAAAATGGCCTAAGTGAGGTAAGGATGACAGATGTGGAAGCAATGCACAGAATAGCAAAAGTCTCTGGAGTCAGAGAGGAGGACCCTGGCTAAGTGGTGGTAATGAGAACAAAGATGAAAGGCGGTAGGAATAAATTTCAGAGGGAAAAGTGGACACGCCAGCTAAGCACCTACAATTTTAGGAGGAGAGAGAAGCACCAAGAGCAAATGCAGGGTCTGAAACTCGACGACAGGCATTTGAAGGTACACTTCGTAGAGGTGATGTCTCTCCGTTCGAGGAGGGTGATGGGAACTGGGACCAGAATGGACACCTTAAACTTGGAGACCTAGCAGCAGAGCTGGATGGGAACAGCATGGGGAGGCAGGGAACCTGTAGCCAGTGAAGATCTGCATGTAAGAAGTTAGGTCGCAAGATGGATTTACTGTGAGTGAAAACTCTAGGGGGAAATGCCAGGACTGGTTCTTAGAGAATCCAGCCTTCTTGCAAAATAAAAGAGAAAAAAGAAATCAGGTCTGCAAAGAGAAGAATGATTAGAAGTACTATGAGCCCAAAGGAATAAAGAGAAGCATGAGACCCAAGAAAGAGAATTTCAGGAAGCATGAAGCACTGAGAAGTGTCAGAAACACTTGGGCATCAACAGAATGAAAAGCCTTTGACTTAGACAAAGGAAAAGAAATCACTGGCGACCTTTGAGAAGACAGCTTTAGTGGAGTAATGATGTTGCTTCCCTTTGGGCTTCCTTTAGGGCTCAGCTGGTAAAGAATCTGCTTGCAATGCGGGAGACCTGGGTTCAATCCCTGGTTTGGGAAGATCTCCTGGAGAAGGGCTAGGCCACCCACTCCAGTATTCTGGCCTGGAGAATTCCATGGACTGTATAGTCCTTGGGGTCGCAAAGAGTTGGACACGACTGAGCTACTTTCACTTCACTTACAATAGTGCAGTGCCCATGAGGCAGTCATCCAGGGTCCAATTAAAGACTGAGACTTAGAAGGTGATGCTGTTTAGCTCCATGTTTAGCTCCAGTTTACTCAAAAGCCTATTGAATAGGAAACAAACATGCCAGACAGGGTGACATCAGGTGGTCCTTTCCATGAGTCCTTGCAGGAATCCACACAGCATCCTCACCTGATATCCAGGAGGCAGGCCCTTTGGTTGCCCAGGTAACAACTCAGGTGCAAGGAGACGGGATTCACAATGGCCAGTGCAGGAGGCCCTGCCCTAGCTTCCTTCTCACCATGAGTTACCTCCAATAACAATTCCATGAATTGTTATGAAACCTACCCAGTTACTATAGTCGCCACACTTTTCAGGGCCCAAGCTGTGGAATTGCCATGAGGCATTCACAGCATAATGATATTCTCCAGTCCTGTGCAGTGTATTAAAAAATGAGGATGATAGGCAGACTGGGGTGGGTGGTGTCTCCAGGTCAGATATGAGCAAGAAAGTTTTAAGGGCCTTATACATGCAGGGTAATGACAAAGACGGCAGTGAAACAGCTCACCCTGAAATCCAATCTACATGAGGATCATGTGGGGCTCGCAGGAATGTAATGTGTTGAGTGACTTGCTCACATGTGTAGGTCCAATGAGGGTTTGGGAGAGACAGCAGAACAGATTGCATCCTACCTTGATGTTTCTTTCAGCATTTAACAAAGTCTTAGGGATATGGTAAATACCCTATGAAGATTTGATTGATTAAAATAATGAATGCAAATTGATTGCACTTGAGAGACTTCTCAAGCTGAGCACCTTCATGTTGGGTTGGTATCATGCAAGGATGATGAAGTCTTGTTAAATGAATAACATGAATGAGGAAGCTGAGGGCTGGAGAAGTGGCTTCCATTCTTAGTGACAAGGGGACTCAGATTCCAAGTCGAGAGCTCTTTTCACGACCCCTGGCTGTCTCCAATAATCCCCGTGGAAAAAGCAAACATTTTTTAGTCCTAAGACCCCGTGTACGCTCCCATATTCCCTCTTCCACAATCACTTCTCTTTCACTGATGGGGCAAACATTTCTGTGCCAAAATTTTAACAATTCAGAGAGATGTGAGGAAGAGGCATAATCTGCATAGGCATGTAAAGGAAATGGAGATAAGGGAACGTTTCATGTGAAAATCTAGAGGAAGAAGAATTATACTGGATTATCCTGAGTGTGGTTTCCATTTGTTTCCTTTCAGGGTGATTTAGTAAGATCAGCACGGGTGTTACAGGCAGGAAACATGCGTTTGAATCTGTTCTCTGAATTTTACTAGTGTCAACTTAAAAAAAAGGGGGGGAAGAAAAGCACAGCTTAACAGGCGTGAGTTAAGTGTCATTTGGGGTTTAATGAGGGCTGTAGCCTGGGAGGTAGCATCTCAGATAGCTCTGAGCAGCTGCTCCAGAGGGATGGTGAGGAGGTCAGTAGATACGTGGTTTTAGTGCAGAGGGGAATCCGTGTGATCAAGCACACACGTTGAGAGAAGGTTGCTTTTGCCATGAGGAACAGATGTCTCTGTTAATGATTCTAGTGCTTTTCTAGATATCAGGAGATGCAAGAACTTGGTTTCTTAAAAATCTTCTCCTGAAAGTATCTATCTTAAGGCCTGTTCTGCCAGTTTTTCCCAGAGCCCAGAGTGCCTCATTGCTGACCTCCACTCTGAACTCCTTTCAGGGATGTTGAAGGCCAGCTGGTGGCTGGTGACTTCTTTCTTGTAGAATCAGATGGTGAGTGACAATTTTGAGATGGCAGCAGATACCTAGCTGAAGGCACTAGGTACCTAGTCTGAAGACGCCTAACTTCTCTGGCGTCAGTTCGGAGATCATTCTGTCTGGTGTTGGAGTAGGCTTGAGGGTTACATAAAATAAAAATGTGGAAAGTCATAAAGCACTTTGCTTGGTACATTTCTTTACTCCTTTTTATTTTTCTTTCAATTCTGGCATCCGACTTCTCTTGGAATTTATCACCAATGCAACCACTTTATATTTCCTTAAAATAGTTCAGTGATGTTTTTGTTGTTTTAGTCACTAAATCGTATCCAACTCTTTTGCAACATCCTAAACTGTAGCCCGCCAGGCTCCTCTGTTCACTGGATTTTCCAGGCAAGAATACTGGAGTGGGTTACCATTTACTCCTCCAGGGGATCTTCCTGACCCAGGGATTGAACCCATGTCTGTTGCATTAGCAGGTGGATTCTTTACTACTGAGCCACCAGGAAAGTCCAGTTCAATGATGTAGAAATAGGGAAATTATCTTATATGAAGATAATACTAAGAAAAAAAGTAAGATTTGAGTTTTCTAGCTGGGTAATATATATATGCTGCTAAGTCACTTCAGTCGTGTCCGACTCTGTGCGACCCCATAGACGGCAGCCCACCAGGCTCCCCCATCCCTGGGATTCTCCAGGCAAGAACACTGGAGTGGGTTGCCATTTCCTTTTCCAATGCATGAAAGTGAAAAGTCAAAATGAAGTCTCTAAGTTGTGTCTGACTCTTAGCGACCCCATGGACTACAGCCTACCAGGCTCCTCCATCCATGGGATTTTCCAGGCAAGAGTACTGGAGTGGGGTGCCATTGTATACGTATATAAAACTGGGTTATATATATATAGTTGTATATATATAATTTTAATGTTTTATAAATGCATATAAAATATTTTAAAATACAAATTTTTCAGAGAAGATAAAAAGTTTATATAAGTTAAAATTCAAAGAAAAATTTATTATATGCAGGACATCATAGGAAATAGAATGCAGTGCTTAGAAGACTTTCTCTTTCTTTTGTTCTTTTTGTTGTTGTTATAAAAGGTTTCAATATATGCTAAGAACATAGTCGTAGCTTTGAGAACATTTAGTATTTATGTCTGTAGTTGAATATATCTTCCACTGTCTTCCCATCCTCCCCTACAAAAAGGAAAACATTAGATTGATTATTGAGTCAAAGATGTTGGAATCAATCAGCAAGAGGTTTGCAAAATAACGTGCCTTGCTGAACAGAATATGTTTTTCCAAGGAAACCATGGCAGAGATCAAGAACAGAAGCAGAGTCAACCTTGGAGAAAAGGGAGGTAATGAGCCACATATAAAGAAAGGTGGAGAGGTCATAGATTTTGAGTTTGCAACTTAACTTGAAATTTCTTTAAAGAAGATCTAAGAAAATATACCCAATTATTTGTGTTAGGGAATTTAAGAAATATCCCCAGGACAGTTAATGTAAAAATTTAACAAGATTAAAAAAAAACTAAATATTTTTTCTATTTCAGTATGCAAGTTATGTTTCACAGAAAAGATATCATGTGCCATATGGAAGTCTATAACTCTGAGTCATAACATCAAAAACAATTTTTAAAATATGGAAAAAGTTCAAAAGAAATGGATTCTTTTAGCTTGTACATTATTGTAAACAGTTTGAATTGAATTCCTACCTAGAGAGAAAAATTCTGGGGAGAAAAATTCTGAACATAAGCTAGTGAGTATAAAATGATAAACTGAGATTAAATGTGTACTATCTGTACTTTAATTTACCATTAGTATTATTATACCGGGGATTGCCTGGTGGCTCAGATGGTAAAGCATCTGCCTGCAATGTGGGAGACCCAGGTTTGATCCCTGGATCACGAAGATCCCCTGGAGAAGGAAATGCCAACCCACTCCAGTACTCTTGCCTAGAAAATTCCATGGATGGTGGAGCTACTATACTATAGAGCTTCCCTGATGGCTCAGCTGGTAAAGAATCTGCCTGCAACACAAGAGACCTGGGTTTAATCCCTGGGTTGGGACCATCCCCTGGAGAAGGGAAAGGCTACCCTACACACTCCAGTATTCTGGCCTGGAGAATTCCATGGACTGTAGAGTCAGTCCATGGAGTCACAAAGAGTTGGACAAGTCTGAGCAACTTTCACTTTCAGTATTTTCATTGTAGAGAATGTAGAAAATACTAGTGAAGGATAACATAAGAATCTGCCTAATCCTAATTTTTTCTCAGATTTTGGAGGGACAGTGGCATTCTGTGAGACCTTCTTGTAGCATTCATATTGCAGAATGTTCTTTGAAAATAGAACTTTGAGTCATATACTTTGAGTCAACAGTCTCTTCATTGCAAAAAGTGGGAGGTGGAATCAATAGTCAAATCCACATGAAAGGATATCCCAGTCCATATGGAAGTAGAAATGCAAGAATGTGGTCTTTGGACCAGCAGCATCCATACTACCCAGAACTTGTAAAAAACAAATTCTTGGGCCCCACCCAAGAATGAGTGAATCAGAAACTGGAGTTGGCTTACTTCATTCAGGAAGATAATCTGTAGGTTCATGCATGTTGCTGCAGATGGCGAAAAATTTATGATGTTGCTCAAATGTGGAATCTATTTTAAAAATGATACAAATGAACTCATATACAAAACAGAAAAAGACTCACAGACATAGAAAACAAACTTATGGTTACCAAAGGGGAAAGGAGGGGGAGGGATGAATTACAAGTTTGGGGTTAACAGATACTGTATATAAAATAGATAAACAACAAGAACCTACTATATAGTGTAGGGAACTATATCTTTAATAACCTATAAGGGAAAATAATCTGAAAAATAATATAAGCATATATGTATATATATGAATATATGCATTTGTAAACATACATGAATATATATATACACACACATATGGGTACATATACACATGTATTTTATATATTATTATTTTATTGGATTGTTATCTAATGTATATGCATATATATTGTATATGTATGTTACATGCATGTGTGCATGCTAAAACTTTGTTTGTGTCCAACTCTTTGTGACCCTATGGGCCATATAGCCCAGCAGGCTTCTCTGTCCATGGGATTCTCCAGGCAAGAATACTGAAGTGAGTGGCACTCCCTTCTCCAGGGGATCTTCCCAACCCAGAGATCGAACCCGTGTCTCCTGCAGTTCCTGCATTGCAGGGAGATTCTTTACCGCCAAGCCATCTGGGGAAGCCGTGTATGTTACAGAGAAACCCAAAAGAACTCTTTGGCCAACCCAGCCCAATATATATGAATCGTTTTGATGTACAATTGAAATTAAGACAGCATTGTGGATCAACTATATTATAATAAAAAATTTAAAAAAAGAAACGAATTGAACCCAACAGCTCATGCTATAGTAAGTCTTCCAGCGGGTTCTGATCTAAAACAGTTACACTTTAGAAACAGCTGCTGTATAGTCTGTGGCAGAATTTGAGGCATGACTAGCCATGTCCACATTGTGCAATCTCTGGCAAGTCATACTGAAATGTTTGTGATAAGTATGCTCATCAGAATCCATCCTAGTGTTATTTTAACTTTCAAATACATTTTTAAAAATATGTAACTAGTGATGGCCTTCTGATTTCTCATCAATGTGTCCTTTGGGTTTCACATTAGAAGCATCGGTAATGTTTTAAAAATACCCTGACGCCTATTAAGGGTGTCCCAGGCGCCCTAACAGCTGTGCCTGGGCGGAAACACAGGCACAGCTTGCTTCCAGGCTCCCTGGTGATTCCAGTGTACAATGTAAATGTAAGGACCACTTCCTTATTTCTTGCTTGAGCAAAAGTTCTCAGCTCTGACTGTGCATGCTGTGCTTAGTCGCTCAGTCATGTCTGACTCTCTGCAACCCCATGGACTGCAGCCTGCCAGGCTCCTCTGTCCATGGGATTCTCCAGGCAAGAATACTGGAGTGGGTCGCCATGCCCTCTTCCAGGGGATCTTCCCATCCCAGGGATTGAACCCAAATCTCACACATGGCAGGCGGATTCTTTACTCTCTGAACTACCAGGGAAGCCCAAGAATACAGGAGTCTGACTGTGCATAAAAATTGCCATTTCAGCTTCTGAAACATACTGTCTCTACCCTCAGGGATTCTGAGTCAAAAGGTCTAAGACAGTTCCTGCGTTTTTGCTTTTCTAAAAGTCTCCACACTTGCATTGTTCTGCCAGGGCTCATCTTGATGTGTTGAAGCTCTAGAGAATAAATCTCTCGGTATTGGCTCTTGTCAAGTGGTAAGGGGATAGAAAAAAAAAAAAATCTTGCTGTCACTTAGAACTACTTCTATTGCATGTTTTTGATCAATAGGTCAAAAAATTGACCTTTCAACACTTATGATGTTCAAGTACTGTTTTTAAATTATTTTGATTAGGGAAATGGAAAATAATTCATAAATATTCAGTGATGCAAAAATGATTTAGCCTACACTAATATTAAAAGTGTAGGGTATAATGAGAACCACTTGCTTTATATCTTCAAGTTGAAAATCTCAGTTGCTCAGAATTTTGTGATGCTGGGCAATGATGTTGAAAGATTTTGATGAATTACTAGATGGGCAGGCATCTGTTAAAATAAAAATGATTGGTTACTTGCTGGCAAAGCAAGAGATAGTTTGGGAGTCATAATTAAGCATAAGCTGGACATAAGTTAGGATTGTAGCACTTATTACTAAAGCCATGTATAATGACAACATTTATTCTACTTATCCTAGCCAAAGATTTTTGGAGTACTTAGTCTGCACCAGGCACTGTGTTAGGAGCCAAGCAAAAGTGACAGAGAAAAGATAATAGTCTTTTATTATAAGATGCAGACTGTTTTTAAGGACCACAATCCAAGAAGAATGTGTAAGACAAGCTAAGTTCAGAGGAGGACAGCAATAGCAAATGTGGAGTATATTAGGAATTTTATGACCCAGTTTGGAAAACTGAGTTTAAAAAACTGCACTATTTTCATACAGAGGGAAGATTAGGGAATGACTGAATACAGACCATTAAGCATTATAAGAAGCTAAGTGTAGGAGAGTGTTGTGGGATGAATTGTTGTCGTTATTATTTAGATGCTGAGTCATGTCTGACTCTTTTGTGACCCCATGGACTGTGGTCCACCAGGCTCCTCTGTCCACTGGATTTCCCAGGCAAGAATACTGGAGTGGGTATCCATTCCCTTCTCCAGGGGATCTTCCCAACCCAGGGATCGGACCCACATCTCCTGCATTGGCAGGTGGATTCGTACCACGGAACCACCAGGGAAGCCTCCAGGGTGAATTGTGTTCCCCTGAATTAGTGTGTGGAAATCCTAACCCCTAGTATCCCAGAATATGGCACTATGTGGCGTGTAGAGCCTTTCAAGAGGGAAAGAAGTTACAATGGGAGATTTCAGGGTGGCCCTACTCCAGTATGACTGGTGTCCTCATCAGAAGACCTTAGGACCCAGACACACCCCGGGAAGGTGACTTGAGGACACACCCAGGAGGCAGCCATGGAGTCAAGGAGAGGGACGTCAGAGGAAAACAAATTTGACTTTGGACTTTTAGCCTCCAGAACTGTGAGAAAATTAATTTGTGTTGTTTAAGCCTCTGCATTTTGCTATGGCAGCCCTAGTCAACTAATATAGGCAGTAACTGTCTACAGATAGTGTCCTCAGAGGAGCAAACACTAGGAAACGAACTGATTATTGCAACAAAAGTTAGTTAAAATATAAACAATATAAATATACAAAGTAGCTTCTGACTACAGGGATGATCTTTGAGTCTGTGAACTCTTCTAAGAAGTGAGAGTTTAAATTGAAAATTATCTATTTTTAACCACTAGCATCAGTAAGCATTGTTCCACCTTGAAGAAAAAAAACAAAGTTAACCACAGGAACATGTCAGGATTCCACTATAATTTATCTGTTACATTTCTTTGGACCAGATCAAAGATTTGCCTGAGTTATTTTAACTTTATGAGTTAAAGTGTGTGTGCGTGTGTGTGCTCAGTTGCTCTGTTGTGTCCAACTCTTTGAGACCCCGTGGACTATAGCCTACCAGTTTTTTCTATCCATGGGATTTTCCAGGCAAAAATACTGAAGTGGATTGCCATTTCCTACTCCAGGGGATCTTCCTGACCCAGGGATTGAACCGGCATCCCCTGCAAGTGTCCCGCATTGCAGGCAGATTCTTCACTGCTGAGCCACTGAAGAAGTCCATATACATAGTATTAAATAGTGTTAAGAGTGACATTATGGTATATTTTTTCCAATATCTTTTTGTCTCCTTTATTCTAAGGGTGCTGTACCCAGAAGAAATGAATTAGGATAAGGGGCTTCATGCTATTACAGTGTAGAAATCATACACGGAGTTTGTTAGATTCAGTTTGAGTCATACATATGGATACTTTGATATTTAAATATGACCTTCTGTCTCATTTATCTATCTCCCTAAAAAAAAAAAAAATCTAAAATCAGTTTCATTCTTTGGGGAATCACTTTGAATAAAATAAAAAACAATTTGCAAGTAAGACATTCAAAGGAGAGAATGTGTATTTGTTTGAGTCAATACAGACATAGCCTCCATAGCAAGCAGGAGGCTGTTATGACTCATAGAGAATTGGCTTGCTTGATCCCAGCGCTCAGTGAAGGCCTCTGAATTTCAACCTTGCAAACTTTATAGATAAGCGAAAAAGTGGCTTTATTTGGTTGACATTAACATGACAGGGACAGACAGGTGTGGGGTGAACCTACCCTATTTTTAAAAGGCCAAAGTCAAGGGAAATAGAAGACTTTGGATGAGGAAGTAGAGACATGGGGGATGATGACATAAAATAAGAGAGACCTCACGCAGAGCCTGAATCTGATCTTGCTTTCATTTTGTTATAAGAGGCTCTCAGGAAAGCAAGTGTGCTAAGTTGCTTCAGTCGTGACTGACTCTTTGTGACGCTATGGTCTGCAGCCTGCCAGGCTCCTCTGTGCATGGGATTCTCCAGGCAAGAATACTGCAGCGGATTGCCAGTCCCTTCTCCAGAGGATCTTTCTGACCCAGGGATCAAACCCATGTCTCTAATGTCTCCTGCGCTGGCAGGCTGGTTCTTTACCTCTAGCGCCACCTGGAGAGCCCTCTCAGCAAAGCACTGTCATCCAAAACTGTTTGCCCAAAGAAGCATGGAGCTTTACAAGTAGATATTTATTTATTGTAGGAAGTATTTTAAGCAACTTTTGAAATACAAATACTTAGTGTAAATGAGTTTTTTAGAACCATTCTACCCCATGAAAAAGGTAGAATGAAAAAGAAGGGAAAAGACCCCACAGCTTAAAGTGGCGAGTGAAAGCATTTTCAGTGAAGGGTTGTGGATAAGGAATGCCAAACAGTGGTGGATAGACCATGCAAAGAGCAGCTGTGACTCACTGGTTCCCATCAGCTCAGGTCAGGCCACTGGACTTATACCTGGAAGACTTCAGCAGTGGCCAGCCTGGAGCAGTTAGGACAGAACCCTAACAGCTGTATGAACCCTTATGGCAGGAATGGCAAGAATCCAATCACGAACACGTGGAAGCCTGAAACAGGACACGTTGAGGTATCAGTGAGACTTTCTTGAGAGTTCCAGATTCAACGATGTCCCCCTGCTTGCTATGCCATCATTCCTAAGTAGCTCTAAGACATCTTGAAATCCAGGAAAATGTGTATTTTCTAAATGGGGATTTCAAATTCTAAATGGAGAAATTATTGTTTATTGAGAATTCTGCAAAGTACAATCAACTCCTAAGGAGATGTGTCTTGGCTTGTACAAAGGGCACCATCTCTTAAGGAAATGACATTGAGGTCATCCTTACAGTTGCACAGGCTGTTTACTGCACAAGAACTGTCTGGAAGGGGTAAGGAGGGTTGACATTCAGCCCCTACCAGGCAGGGCTGTGAACACCCAGAGAAAGGGTCACTGCTTTCTAACGCTGACAAATGTGTTTTTTAAATTAATTGATTAGTGGATTTATGGCTTTGTTGCTGCATGGGTTTTCCTGGAATTACAGAGAGTGGGGCCTACTCTCGAGTCGCAATGCAAGGGCTTCCCACTGTGGTGGGTTCTCTTGTTGCAGAGCTCAGGCTCTGGGACGTGCCCCCTTCAGTGGCTGTGGCACGTGGGCTCAGTGGTTGCAGTTCCTGGGCTCTAGAGCACAATAGTTGTGGCGTGTGGGCTTAGGTGCTCCACAGCAGGCGGGATCTTCCTGGATCAGGGATCAGACTCATGTCTCCTTCATTGGCATGCAGATTCTTTACCACTGAGCTGTGAGGGAAGTCCCACAAATGTCTTTTTAGTTAAGCTATGAGGCCAGTAGGCTTCCTCTTTTCAATTTTCAATTTTGCAAAAAAGTTGTAGATGCCCGATTGAGTCATTTTCTTACACAATATATCATCCTCAGGAACCTGGGCAGGTGAAGCAGTCTTGGAATCTCTGACAGGTTAACTGTCTCCATGCTATGGGCTTCCTAGGTGGCTCTAGCGATAAAAAACCCACCTACTGATGCAGCAAAGGTTGGGAAGATCCCCTGGAGGAGAACATGGCAACCCACTCCAGTATTCTTGCCTAGAGAATCCCATGGACAGAGGGGCCTGGCAGGCTAGAGTCCATAGAGTCGCACAGAGTCAGACATGACTGAGTGACTTAGCATGCAAGCATACATCTCCATGCTGTAGGAACGCCACGTATCTGAGCACTCTGAGACCAGTGCTGCAAAGAACAGAGTCCTACTAGGATATTCCTGCAACCCGAGAGCAGTTCTGCAACATTCTATTCACTGAGAAATGTGTGCTTTCATAAAAATGATTTTAAAACCCTATCTATTATTACAGTGAATAAAATGGGATTTCAAACCTATTGTTGGATTTAATCATTATTTTTATGGCAGAACTAGGGTGTGGGAGTAGTTATAACAGTTTTTTTTTTAATCTCTTTTATTAAGTCATTTATCAAAAGGAAAATTCAGTTTCTAACCTTAGTTCTTTATTTAAGTTTCTAACTTATCTGTTTTTTTGTTATGTTGTGTATTGCCTTTTTATGTCTCTAAACAGAGAATAGCTATATTGTTTACTCCAGCAAAAGCTATTTAGTGGTCTAGGAGAGCATGCTGGTTAAATGGCAAATAGAACAGATAATTTGAAATTAAAGCAACAGTGAGGATTAACAGGGGCATGGAGGGCTACCTGTCAAATTCAAGTTTACTCAGGCTTCATTTTCAACAGCAGATTTTCTGTGGTCTCCTGACTTTCCTGCTCATCTCAATCTCAGGTTCCCAATAATCAGGCCAAGAGGAGAAGAGATGAAGGCTGAACACAAAATTTATTTAGAATAAATGTGTGCCTTATGGCAGCGCTTGCAGCATGCTTTTTACATTGCTAAGCCTGTCCCTCCTATAAAAGCTATATTTATTATATCTGTGTACATTGCATATTCCTATAGTACTTCAACAAAGTATAGTATCTCAACAAAGTTTCTTGAAAAAAAGGCATGCACATTCAAAAGGCAACAATAAAGGTAATAGAAACCTTATTAACGATGTCCTATGATTTGATATCTTTGGATGGCACACAATGAGTGATAGAGAAAGCAATAAGATTATTAACTGTGCTGGTGATGTCCTCTCCTAGGATCTTGTTTCCTTTCATGTTTACTGTCTGCCTTTTTCCTCTTCTCACAGATCTATTTCAGAATTTGCCATCTTTATAAAATCTTTCCCAACCACAAGGACCAGGGTTATCATTTTGTTGTGTTCTGAACTCTTATAACAGTGATACCGTCTATGACTCCAGACTTAGTGACGTCAGAGTTGGGATCCATTTACCTCCTATCACACCCCAGCACTTATTATGCGGTTTGTATTTCATAGAAATTCACTTGTTGTGTGCATGAGTGAAGATCAGGCAAGCTGCACTTCATTTGTGATAGTACGCCCCTAAATTTTGCATTTGCTGACTGTTTTAGATTATGCAGAGATGCATTTCCCTAGTTCCATAACCTTCTGTTCTATCAAACCAGTGACGTTAACCCAATGAAGGGGAGTACAGTTTGCGGAAGGAAAGTCTGACGTCATCCCTGTGGTCTCTAGGAGTGGTATTTAGGGTTGTGTAAGAAGCAATGGGATGTCCCCCCTGCCATGGACACACCCCTTCACCCTCCCTCTGGCACTGTTAACCTGTATGCAGCCCCCTTGGTGATGACCCTTCACTTTGATAAGAAAGGTCATGACAGGCCAAATTTTTGGGAAAAGGATTGATTATTTTCCTAATGTACAACATGATGAGAGGATGAAAGCTTTTTTGTTCTCTGTAGTGGTAGATCCAGGCTTTGTGGATCAGGAGACTTCATACAATTTGGAGATGGGGAAACTGTTTACAAGGAAGGAATATGGAATTACAAATAATAAAATTAAATATAATGTGGAATCTTTATATAGAATGAGAAAAACTTCACAAGCTATTGGACTCCCCAAAACTCAAGTCCCCTGTTTCCTGAGAACTCATTAGGCGTTTTACCAGAAGTGAATGTTGCCTGACGTCCCTCCCTAGGGAAGGAGGGGACTGCTAGCAATGTCCATTCTCATGGTGGTCCCATAACTGAGGAGTCCTGAAGCCTGAGCTCAATTAGCCTTACATTGAATTTCCCTCTGGCCTTTAAGGTTTGGAAAAGAAATACCTGTGTTGATGTGTATGTGTATGCATCTGTGTGTGTATATATACACATATCCAATATATACGTATCATATATATGTGTGTGTGTGAAGTCACTCAGTCGTGTCCGACTCTTTGCGACCCCATGGACTGTAGCCCACCAGGCTCCTCTGTCCATGGGATTCTCCAGGCAAGGATACTGGAGTGGGCTGCCATCTCCAAGGCTCAATTCAGGAATTCTTTCATCTTTTCAACATAATGATTTTGAATATACACCCTCTGCTAGATATAAATCAGTGCCATTCCTTGCAGAGAAGGAGTCAGTCCATAATGATCAGTCACAAGAATAAAGGCAGAGGCAACTGTGATAGTGTTTATGAAAGACATACACTGTTCTGAGAGTATATACCAAGGAAATATGAAACTAGGCACCTCGAGTTTTGTTTACATGCTTGTTTGCTGTTTTTAGTGGTGTTGGGGTTGGGAAATGAGAGTGGCTAAAGAACCGAGAAAGAGGAAGTTCTATTTGAGCTGAAGTGTAAGACAGGAATTTAGTAGGTAAAAGTGGTAGGGATGCGGGATATGAAATTTAGGCCATGGGATTAAGGAGGAAGAATAGCAACAACAACAAAAAAAACAGCGTAGCCTGGCGACTCACACCTGGGCTGGTTTCATTTCAGTCGCTCCGCTGGGTCCAACTCTTTGCAACCCCATGGACTGCTGCACGCCAGGCTTCCCTGTCCATCACCAACTCCCAGAGCCTGCTCAAACTCAAACTCCTAGAGCCTGCTCAGGCTCAGATTCAGGCCCATCGAGCCGGTGATGTGATCCAACCATCTCGTCCTCTGTGTCCCCTTCTCCTGCCCTCAGTCTTTAGGACCGGGGCTGGTTTAGGACTTGCTATAACTTTATCTGTTAATTTTCATTATAGTTGCTTTACAGTGTTGTGTTATTTCTACTCTGCAGCAGAACAAGTCAGTCACACATATGCTTCTAGCCCCTCCCTTTCGGATTTCCTTCCCATTCAGGTCACCACGGAGCATTCTGTAGAGCCCTCTCTGCTATACAGAAGGTTCTCCCTGGTTACCTATTTTATACTGGGTTTCCCTGGTTGCTCAGAGAGTAAAAAGTCTGCCTGGAATGCAGGAGATCCAGGTTCCATCTCTGGGTTAGGAAGATCCCTTGGAGAAGGGAATGGCAATCGACTCCACTATTCTTGCCTGAGAAATCCCATAGACAGAGAAGACTGGCCAGCTACAGTCCATGGGGTCATAAAGAGTCGGACAGGACTGTTAATTTTATATATAGTATCAATGTTAATCCTAATCTCCTGGGATTGATGCAGCAGCTTTAATGAAGGCAGAAATCCTGACTTTCTTCTCTTTTGGCACTGTTCACTATGACAGTGTTAGCCACAAATGTCTAGTCTATGGAATGCTTGAGAGATTCAGACTTCCTATGGGGGAAAAATGCAGGCCATCTCATTAATAACTTTTTCATATTCGTTACATGTTAAAAGTATATTTTGGATATATTGTGTCAAATTAACTATATTATTAAAATTAAGCCCCCAGTTTCTTTATTGTTTTGCTAAATGTAGCTACTAGAAAATCTAAACTTACAGATGTGACTTGCCTTTTTTTTTCTATGGGATGGCACTGCTATGGGATGGATCTCAGCCCTGGCTGTTTATCATGACCCACAGACCTCGCAGTAGACCTCGGGCTTTAGACCTCTCAGGGTTCAGGCTGAGAGTTTACATTTCCGACAAATGGCCTGGATGATTGCAACACATGTGGTCCACAAGCTGCTCTTGTAAATGGCCCGGATGTATGCATTACAGGTTTTAGGTCTGCTTCCTTCAGCTGAAAGGCCTTGGGTAAGCTATCTCTTTGAATTTGGTCTGATTCCAGGAATCGTTTATGTGGGAGAGCCTTATGAACAAAACCATTTCTGGTAAGCTGTTTCTAGTAGGGTGCTTTCAGAGGCATCCCAGGCTGAGAAATGCCTAACTCCAGGGAGATCATTTAAGTAAATAAAAATGGTGCCTCCTGCAGGCTGTACATCATTGTGCCCCTGTTTGCCAGGCTCAGAAAGGGTACCTGTTTTGGTCTCAACGGGCTTCCCAGGTGACTCATTGGGAAAGAATCCGCCTGCCAATTCAGGGAACATGGGTTCAGTCCCTGGGTTGGGAGGATCCCTGGAGAAGGAACTGGAAACCCATCCCAGTATGCTTGCCTGGAGGGCTACCATCTATGGGGTTACAAAGAATCAGGCCCTGGTTAGTGACTAAACAACAGCAACAACTGGTCTAATCTGCCAGAGTACAGGCTGGTGAGATACAAACATGGTCACCTGTGGCTGCCCCTTAGTGTGAACCTGGGCTGAAGTCTAATTTGGAAGGGAATAAATAATCTTAGACAGGTACACTGACAAACTCATGCCTCCCTATGCATTTTTTTTTCCCCAATGACATGTGTGTGTGCCAAGTTGCTTCATTCCTGTCTGACTCTGTGCCACCCTATGGACAGTAGCCCACCAGGCTCCTCAGTCCATGGGATTCTCCAGGCAAGAATATGGGAGTGGGTTACCATGCCCTCCTCCAGGGGATCTTTCCAACCCAGGGATCAAACCCACATCTCTTATATCTACCTGCCTCAGCAGGTGGGTTCTTTACCACTAGCACCACCTGGGAAGCCCCTTTCCAATGACATTTATTTCCAATTAATAACACATCTTTGGTTTAGGCATCTCCTTATCTTAATTTAGCACATCCGCAGTCATGGATATTCACCATTGTTTTTCAGAGTAAACTCTTAAGTGGCCCTTATTTCAAGGGCTGTTAATAACAGCAGGGCCAGTCTTTCCAGAGTCTGAGAAAAATAATGATTCCTTGTGTAGCGCAGAAAAGTCGATTATACTGCTACTCAGAATCATGCAAATGCAGGCTTGTATTTATAGATCGGGTAGAAGCCTTCTCCTTTAACAAAAATTCTTTTTTGGCATTTCAGGTCTCATAGATGGCAGCGGCAGACACCACAAGAGGGTGTTTGCACACTTTCTGCGTGGTATGCTCTGTGAACCACGTGACTATATTTTAAAATCAGATCATTTGTTTAGTCCCTAAGGTCTTTACCGGGATGGCAGCTTCATCCTGGATTTTCGCCATCAAGATTTGTGATTCTTGTCATGCATGGCTCTTCTCTTAAGATGCCCCTAGCAAAGACTGCTGCTGCTGCTGCTGCTAAGTTGCTTCAGTCGTGTCCGACTCTGTGCAACCCCATAGACGGCAGCCCACCAGGCTCCGCCGTCCCTGGGATTCTCCAGGCAAGAACACGGGAGTGGGTTGCCATTTCCTTCTCCAATGCATGAAAGTGAAAACTGAAAGGGAAGTCGCTCAGTCGTGTCCAACTCTTAGCGACCCCATGGACTGCAGCCCACCAGGCTCCTCCGTCCATGGGATTTTCCAGGCAAGAGTATTGGAGTGGGGTGCCATTGCCTGAAAGACTGAAATAGAATGCTTCGTGTGCTTGGTCTTCCCCCCCCCCCAAATCAGCTTCCTTTGGACTTGCAGAAGACCTTGTATCTCTGCCAGCTCATTACATTTTGAGTAATATTATCAAATGTAGAACTTAAGTTTTTAAAATAGAACTTTAAGTCGTTTCATGAAAGAACAGCTTGTCTAGATCATGATAACACCTTGTTAAATTGAATAGATCCTTGTCTTAACTACTGAGTAAGTTAATGTTCCTTTAAAATATCATTCATTTGAGAAACAGCAGGAGTAAGAGGGGATTTTTTTTCTCTCTGCATTTAACTCCAGCTTCATGGAGATTTTTTATTTCATTAAATAAACTCAAGCAACCTCTAAAACTGTCTCAGGTTCTATAGCCATAATGCCCAAATGTCTTTATAAGGCACGTGGTCATTCATATCCTGGTCCAGACATTAAGTTCCAGCATCATCTGTCTCCCAAGTCACCCTCTGGCCCAGGCAGGCTGGTCACTTAGCCAGAGTGCACACACTGTTCCCAGTACTTCCTGGTTTCTTCACAGCTCTATTAATTTGACTTCATTCTCTGCTCATCCTCGAGGCTTATAACACCCTCCATCTAACAAACTGCCACTCATCCTCTCTGAAACCCGCCACCACCCCTCCCTGAAACGTTACCTCTTCTGTGAAACTTCCCCAGCTCCCCTGGACACTGTTAGCTCATCTAACTCTACTTGAGCACTGAATTCTAAATCAGATTATTTACATATATTTATTCCTCACAAAGGGCTTCCCTGATAGCTCAGTTGGTAAAGAATCCACCTGCAATGCAGACCCCAGTTCAATTCCTGGGTCGGGAAGATCTGCTGGAAAAGGGATACGCTACCCATTCCAGTATTCTTGGGCTCAGCTGGTAAAGAATCTGCCTGCAATGCGGGAGACCTGGGTTCGATCCCTGGGTTGAGAAGATTCCCTGGAGCAGGGAAAGGCTACCGAGTCTGGTATTCTAGCCTGGGGAATTCCATGGACTGTATAATCTATGAGGTCACAAAGAGTTGGACAAGACTGAGCAACTTTCATTTTCACATTCCTCAGAAGGGAGCACTGGAGGGGAGAAATTCAATTCAATTCATATTTGTCTTCAAGGAGTAGAGAGAATAGATATTTGAAGACAATTACTGAATTTCCATCTTTTGACTTTTCTGTTGCCACAGGCTCCTAGTTTCTTCAAGCTGTGTCGTCTACATCCTTTCATCACCTGAGTAACTTATCTTTTAACAGGCTTTCCTTTGCTGCTGCTAAGTCACTTCAGTCATGTCCGACTCTGTGCGACCCCATAGATGGCAGCCCACCAGGCTCCCCCGTCCCTGGGATCCTCCAGGCAAGAACACTGGAGTGGGTTGCCATTTCCTTCTCCAATGCATGAAAGTGAAAAGTGAAAGGGAAGTCGCTCAGTCGTGCCCTGGGATTTTCCAGGCAAGAGTACTGGATTGGGGTGCTATCGCCTTCTCCGTTCCCTTTGCTGATGTGTTTTAAATGAAGCTATCCGGGGTTGGAAGGGAAGTACCTAAAAGGCCACGTGATTTGTCGGCCTTCCAGGGAGGCCTCCAGGACACTCACCTTTCCATCTGATCTTCCTCCTTACATGTTGCTTGGACGCTGGCTTACCTTGAACTAGGGAAGGGCATATTCTGCAGTTTCACCTTCTGCCAGGTCTGTCTTTGGAGTCCTGTGTTCTGCTTCCTGGCCTAGCCTGCAGAAACCCTGACATGGCTGCTTGTGTAGTTCAGTACCATCTGTGAACCAAGTGACTAGCTTTTAAAATCAGATAATGTCTTTGATCACTCATGTATTTACTGATATAGTAGGGCTTCCCTGGTCTTGTGACTCAGATGGTAAAGAATCGCCTGCAATATAGGAGATCTGGGTTTGATCCCTGGGTCAGGAAACTCCCCTGGAGAGGGAATGGAAATCCACTGCAGTATTCTTGCCTGAAGAATTCCATGGACAGAGGAGCCTAGTGGGCTACAGTCCATGAGTCACAAAAAGTCAGACACAACTGAGTGACTAACACTCTCACTTTTCAATTTCACTTGAGATCCCTTCCATCAAGGATTTGCAGGTTCTTTAAAAGGCAAGACTGGATCCCATCTGACTCTCACCATCCTACCTAACGTTTGTGGTTTAGGTTCGACGCCTCTGGTCTTGTTTGTGTTATTTTAACTGATGTTATCATGCCGTTCTTACTGTTTGAACATGAACAACTATGGTAGAATGCTTTTATTTTGAAGCTACAAGCTATATGCATTCAGAAGCAACATTTTTTAAACACAATTCTTAACCCATGTATACATTTTTAAGCCCAATTAAGATGAATAAAACGTTTCTAAGTTGAATTATATAACTTCTTTATCCCTGACATGGCATAAATTTACTTAAGAGAAACAACCATTGTCTCAGCTATGTTCCAGAGGCTATAGCATGCAAAAACAATCACAGAACAAATTTGGTGCCATTGTTCGAACTCACATTGGAGAAAAATGGTCCTAACATGGACACAATTTTTCTCTGGGTCTTCATTAGATTGAAGCACTGTTTTCTACGGTAACGACATAACATTTCACTAAATTACAAGGGTGTTTGGGAGTTCATAAGCTCTTCTAGTGTTCTGAGAACAGATTTGCAATATCAATGACCATGATGGGTTTTTGTTTTTGTGTTTTGTGTTGCATTGATACACTTTTACAATATATTTGACTTTGGTTTATAAGAAAATATTCTTTTTAATGCTGAGTTCAATTGACCAAAAAAAAAAAAAAAAAAAAGGCACGAATGAAGCACAGATGCTGTGAATAACAACAGAATGTGCAATGCAATTTAGCTTTGTGCTTCCTGGGAAGAACCCACTTCTCCTATAATAAATAGAGTGGTCAGTAGTGGCAGTAATGCTGTTAGAAATGGGAACTAAGCTGTGCTCACCGGTGTCTAATTGACAGTGCCGCAAGGCCTTCAGGGATGAAGTACAAGTGCTGTGTTACAAGTCGTCTCGTGACTTTCTGTGGTTCAATGATTTATCTTCATAAAACACAAATGACAGGCAGTTTTCTGTTGTTCCTTTGAGTGAAATATGGTTTGCTTGCAGTATGTTTTGTGAATTCACTATCAATGGCTATGTACACATAATTTGTAATCAGGTTCATGCATGAGTAGCTGAAATATAAATAGGAACACTTAAGACTGTCTCAAAATCAGATTTCATTCTCCATTTATGTAGTCATAGCAGGAGAGTTTAAAGATGTATAATAATAAGCCTTGGTGAATGTTTGAGCAATTCAGAAAAGAAATAAAAGCTAATGGGAACAAAAAAGAGAAGAGCCATAATGTTACCGAGCTAAGGATAAGAATGAATAAGGTTAATTTTTTTTTTAAATAAATCATGGAACAGAGTATCAAAATGAGAACTTAAATTTTCTAGCTCAATCCTATTTGATCTTCTGAGCTCAGTCACTTCCCTCTGATTTTTGGTTTGGAGTGGAGATAAGTCACGTTTCTAAGTATAATTAATATAAATTTATCTTAAAATTTTCCATGTGCACCTTATGAACATCTTTGTGAGGATGTTGTCAACAAGCCTCTATTTTACTTATAGTCCATAGCTGCCAGATTAATCTTATAAAGATACTTTTAACTATGCCACTTCTTCACTTCTTGAAATTCTTCTGAATATAGTTCAAACTTCTTAACTTAAAATTCAGAGCCCATCATGAGTCGGCATCAATCAGTACCTCTTGCCACGTTTCCTGCATGCAAAATGCTCTTACCGAAGGACACGTAGTCCATTTGTTCATTCAGCAAACACGCATTGTGCATTGAAGCTCTGGGGATTCAAAGATTAAAAATATGCAGTTCATGTATATTTATTTATGTGTTCAAGGAGCTCAGGAAGGGACAGAAATCGTGCAAACAAAATAACCTGCTAAACTTCCATCCCTTTATTCTTAACAATCCCTTCATTTCAAGTAGCTTTACTATCCAAATGCATTAATGAAAACTTTTCTTGGGATTTCCGTGGAACTCCTCCCTAATCCCCTGAAGAGAACACAAGCCATCCATTCCAAAGATCATTGTCAGTTATTTATTTTAGCACTAGGCGATATGCACTTAATTTACATACATATGCACTCCAAAAATCAGTATCTCTGAAGTCAGAGATAATGTTCCAGACCTTTCCTTTCCCCAACAATCACCAGGAATTTGTAACTGCAGAAAAACTGCGTATCTGTTGAGTAAGTAAAACATTCATGTTTACTTGGAGGTAGAATCATTCTTATTTCCTCCTTATAAATGTAGGAGAGAAAAGTTACCATTTCTCTCAACCATGATGTCAGTAATTATAAAATCAGATGATTCAATGATTGAAATGAAAAACAACATGCTTTCAAAAAATTCACAGCACACTTTTTACAATTTCATATTGATGAAATATTTATTTTTATAAAGGAAAATGAAGCATTCCTATTGAAAACAGTAATAAATAAAAGCGTGATGATTTTCTCCACAATATATAATACAATTTTGTCATATCATCTAATCTCTTATAATTAATTCTTTTGAAGTATTTCAGTCTATCTTTTCGTAAAATATTTAGTAATAAAACTTGCACAATTAGTATAAAATGACTCTAAAATTGCAAATAAGTGAAATTTATACTTTTGCATCTATAGGATTTTATAACCTTGTACTTCCAGAATGGAGCTTACATTTTTTACTGTAAAATTTAATAAATACAAATTAGCTTCTATCTTGAATATAGCTTGCTAGACACATCCAAAAATACATACTTGAAATAAGAATTATAATGAAGATGTTTAAATAACTGACTCCAAATTTAATCACTCTGAAACTTATCTTTATAATATTATGCCAAATATGTTAGTAATACTTATTTAAATTTCAATACGTTGTTATAATCTACATAAATTTATTAGTGATAGATACACTTGAATTTTAGAGAATGCATTAAAAAGTTCTGCACAGGAAGACTCCTAAATAATATCAGTCAGTTAAAAACTATATAAGATCATGATTTAATTTTTCGAACAGACTGAAGTTAGACTATCATTCATTCCTAAAACATTGACTCAAACCAGGGATGAGAAATTTTGCTGAAAAAAAAATCTTTCTCATAGTAGACTTTCAGTATTTATTTGATGAAAGGAGGCAACAGAGCCTCACAGTTCCATGGTCAGTGTTCTTTATGTTTATGCCAATAGGATGGAATAATCATATAAAACACATTTTCATCCAGCACCTAACTTCCCCAAGGCAGCGATTTAGTCTACCTTTTTAATACCTCATTGTCATGATCTAATAGGTGATTGACTCAATGGACGTGATAAATCTGAGCAAACTCCAGGAGATAGTGAAGGTCAGGGAAGCCTGATGTGCTGCAGTCCATGGGACTGCAAAAGTTCAGACAAAACTTAGTGACTTAAGAACAACAATAAAATTATAGTTTTGATTATGAAGTGCCTATAGTTCTTCCAGTAGTCATGTATGGGTGTAAGAGTTGAACCATAAAGAAAGCTGAGTGCCAGACAATTGCTGCTTTTGAATTGTGGTGCTGAGAAGACTCTTGAGAGTCCCTTGAACAGCAACAAGATCAAACTAGTCAATCCTAAAGGAAATCAGCCCCGAATATTCATTGGAAGGACTGATGCTAAAGCTGAAACTTCATTACTCTGGCCACCTGATGTGAAGAGCTGACTCACTGGAAAAGACCCTGATGCTGGGAAAGATTGAAGGCAGTAGGAGAAGGGGACGACAGAGGATGAGATGGTTGGATGGCATCGCTGACATAATGGACATGAGTGTGAGCAAACTCTGGGAGATAGTGAAGGACAGGGAAGCCTGGCATGCTGCAGTTCACAGGGTCACAAAGATTTAGACATGACTTAGTGACTGAGCAACAATACCTAAAACAATAATATAGTACCTATGACTTAAATCATAATTGGGCTCTAGTAGACCTGTCTTAAGAAGATCCACCCTGCTACCACACATCAGGAATTTATAATCCTGGTCAGCTTGTTACAGAGTATTCCATCACATGGATTCCTCCTGCCCACTGTCATTTTGTTAATAGAATGAGACCAAGATGAGACCCAGCTGGATTCAGAAGCAAAGGAAAGCTAATGAAAGACTGGGGAGGTGCAAGCAAAGCTCTAACCTCCTAGTTACATTAGTGGTAAAGAACCTGCCTACCACTGCAGGAGACATAGGAAACACGGGCTCCATCCCTGGATCAGGACAATCCCCTGGAGGCGGGCATGGTAACCCACTCCAGTATCCTTGCCTGCGGAAGCCCATGGACAGAGGAGCCTGGTGGGCTACAGTCCATGGGGTTGAAAGAGTAGCCGCAATGATAGCAACTTAGCACACCTGCTCTCAGCTTCTCAGCCCACCTGCTGACCCCATGCTGTGGGAAAGGCTCCTTTTAGGAATCCCAGGGATTTCTCAGGTGGCTGGAGCAACCGTGCTGCTCACAGCCCCAGATGGCAGCACCCAGCGCAACGTCTCTGCACACGGCCCACCACAGCCGTCTTGGACTGAGGCGTCTTGCGGCAGTTGGTACTTCTGCACACGGCCTGCCTGGCTGAGGTGATGATGCCGCCGTTTTGTGTCTGTCAGGAACTCTCCCTCTGAAGCGCCAGGTGCGAGGTCTCTGCTTGAGGCTCCCTAGGAGAGCGTGAAACTAGCTAAGCACGATGGAAAAGAAAAAAAAAAAAAGTAGGGCTTTATTTTATTATCCAGATTCTGTTTTTATTTCCTGGGAATTATTAGTAGGCTTTGCTGGTGCTAGTGACACGCTGTCTGAGGTTTCCCCACCTCACCAGACCAACCTTGGACTTAGCCAGTTTAGACACTAAGTTCTCTAAGAATGAAATCATTAATGACACCGTACTTAAAACGAAGGCATTATTACTAAGCTTCGTTAGTCAGAGTGAAAATTGTTACTGTTTACATAGTGTTCAAAAAAGGTCTCTCCTCATATGAAGCACTGTCTGACTTAAAGGATAGGATTTTTTCCTTTCAGTTCAGTTCAGTCCAGTTCAGATCAGTCGCTCAGTCGTGTCCAACTCTTTGCGACCCCATGAATCGCAGCACGCCAGGCCTCCCTGTCCATCACCAACTCCCGGAGTTCACCCAGACTCACGTCCATGGAGTCTGTGATGCCATCCAACCATCTCATCCTCTGTCATCCCCTTCTCCTCCTGCCCCTAATCCCTCCCAGCATCAGAGTCTTTTCCAATGAGTCAACTCTTCGCATGAGGTGGCCAAAGTGCTGGAGTTTCAGCTTTAGCATCATTCCTTCCAAAGAAATCCCAGGGCTGACCAAAGTGCTGGAGTTTCAGCTTTAGCATCATTCCTTCCAAAGAAATCCCAGGGCTGATCTCCTTTAGGATGGACTGGTTGGATCTCCTTGCAGTCCAAGGGACCCTCAAGAGTCTTCTCCAACACCACAGTTCAAAAGCATCAATTTTTCGGTGCTCTGCCTTCTTCACAGTCCAACTGTCACATCCATACATGACCACAGGAAAAACCATAGCCTTGACTAGACGGACCTTAGTCGGCAAAGTAATGTCTCTGCTTTTGAATATACTATCCAGGTTGGTCATAACTTTCCTTCTCTGCTTTTGAATATACTATCCAGGTTGGTCATAACTTTCCTTCCAAGGAGTAAGCGTCTTTTAATTTCATGGCTGCGGTCACCATCTGAAGTGATTTTGGAGTCCCAAAAATAAAGTCTGACACTGTTTCCACTGTTTCCCCATCTATTTCCCATGAAGTGATGGGACCAGATGCCATGATCTTCATTTTCTGAATGTTGAGCTTTAAGCCAACTTTTTCACTCTCCTCTTTCACTTTCATCAAGAGGCTTTTTAGTTCCTCTTCACTTTCTGCCACAAGGGTGGTGTCATCTGCATATCTGAGGTTATTGATATTTCTCCCGGCAGTCTTGATTTCAGCTTGTGCTTTTTCCAGTCCAGCGTTTCTCATGATGTACTCTGCATAGAAGTTAAATAAGCAGGGTGACAATATACAGCCTTGACGTACTCCTTTTCCTATTTGGAACCAGTCTGTTGTTCCATGTCCAGTTCTAACTGTTGCTTCCTGACCTACATACAGGTTTCTCAAGAGGCAGGTCAGGTGGTCTTTAAGTTTCCTAAAAACTGTCTGTGTAGCAGAATGAACTAATGCAACTCCAAAGGAAAGGGAAGTGGTTAGTCCCTCCCGCCTTTGTTTTAATTGATGTAAATAGTGGTGATTTTTTTCTAAATGAACAGAGCTTGATTGTAAACTATGTCCCCTGTAACCCTATGTTTTCATCTGAGCCAAGATGTTGCCAAAGTTGAGAAACCTCTGTTTTTAAACAAGCAAAATCAATAGTGAGAAGGTCTAGTGTCCAATTCCTGTTTGCTTGAGTTCCTTTTGAGAACTCATTGGGAAGAAATAAATAAGTGGACTGTACACAGGAAAACAATAGCAGAAGCCCTTTTCTGCCTTTGCTCAATTCAGAGACGAAAACAGAGGTCAGACAGCCTCCAGCAAATCTGCTTCATATTCAGTCGTCTCTTCCCCAGTGACCACAATAGCTGGTGGAAGTCGTGCTCAGTAAAATGCAAGCGGGTTGACTCAAATGCCAACGTTTTCATTTTGTTTTGATGACTTTCTCAGAGAATAACAAGGTTCAGCTTAGATACCCACCCCTCCCCACCTCCCCGCCCACCGTAGTGCCCTTTGGGAATGAACATTTTCTCTTTTAAAAGCCACACAAAGCTTAACTCAAGCGGCTTTATTGTTCTCTCTTTCAGGAAACTACCAAAAAAAGACTAATGTATTACTTAATGAAGCTATTCATTGCTTAATAAAAATAAATTAGTAACAATAACTGTTATACTCACATTAACCTTATTTTCACACTTTAATGTAGAAGTTGCTCTAATGTATTATATGTGTACTATCCTGTGCTTCAAAAAAAAAAGATTGCTGGAAAATATAAATCTGAAAAAATAAGCACATGGTAAAATATGTTTTTCTTTTAAACAATGCTGTGTTAGCTTCAGCTGTGTCACGAAGTGATTCAGTTATATATGTACTTATTGTTTTTAAATTCTTTTCCCATTTAGGTCATTACAGAATTCTGAGTAGAGTTCCTGAATTTTGAATAGGCTCTTGCTGATTATCTATTTTAAATAGAGCGGTTGTGTCTTGCTTGTTGTTATTTTAGAAATTTGAGTTAATAGCCAGTGTTAAGCCCAGCTACCAAACCCTCAAGCTTTGAAATGTACAAAGTTGTAATACTGATGGTAAGCACAGCTTTGAAAAGTGGAAAAAAATCATTAACTTGAAATCCACACCACTGGGTCTTATTTCCAGTTATACGATTTACTGCTTGATATTGACAGGCCTCTTCACGTTCTGAGTCTTGATTTGCTCACTTCTTCCTTTTCAGAGTGGAGAAGTAGCTCTGGGTACCCACAGAATGACTAGTTATTTGTTTTATAATGTTCCCATGTAGCTTTCTCCAAAGTTCATAATATAGAAAGGCTGAAAGGCTGATAAACACTGATATTATGAACTTATGGTGTAACATTTTTGTTAATAAATCAAAGCATGTGATATAGGAGTTCCCAGCATCACTATCATCACCCTTGGAAGTGGGTGAATTCACTAAATTTATACAATCTATTTGTCAAAAACTTATTTTAAAGATTATTCTTTAAAGGCAATGGATGTATTAATAATCTATGCTCTATGAGGTCAAGAACTTTGATTTTGATGTAGCCCTTGTGTCCCAGACATTACCTGTCACATAATATTGAGTAAGTGAATGAAAGAATTCACTGACTATATCCTTCTTCACGATATTCATGGGATGGTTTAGCTCATAACTATACTCCTCATGAATAAGTTCTTTATGAATATATTCATTAAAAGACTGAACCTGTGACCTAAGCTTCTGATAAATTGAACAGTCCTTAAAATACTACCAACATATTCACATTTATTGAACCTATTTAAGAGAAATATATTCATGAATATATTCATGAGAAGAATATATTCATATGCATGGAATATATTCTAGAAGAATCTTCCTAAGCTCAATTCCCTGATGAATTTAGTGAATTAGTTGTTCGTGAATTGATTCTTTGGATAATTATTTTTGATCTATCACTTTTAGAGAATTGGTTTTCGGTGAATTGACCCAGAGCCCCTTCTCTTGACCCTGATGGGTATGATCATGGGTAGATAGGCTACTGGCTATTACAGCTCCCCACCCTGGAGGTGCAGATATCCTTCTGTGAAATCTCTGCTCACGGAGGGAAAGCACCTTTCTTCCAAAAGCAGAGAAGTTAGAAGCCAAAGTCAACTTCAGAGAAAGATCTGCTTAATCAGATCATCCTGGCTCACTGTTTCACCTTCTTCTCCCTGAAATCTATCTTCTTGTCCCTCCTTGTTTTTCAGAGACTGTACCTTGGTCTTAAGGATTTGTTAGCAGGTATGAATATTTAGTACAGTTACTAAAGACTGGCTTTAGCTATTAGAGTGTGCTCTGTATTTATAGTATGTAATATGAATACAGGATACCCTGTATATACTGTATGTATAAACAGTATCAGTTCAGTTCAGTTCAGTCGGTCAGCCGTGTCCAACTCTTTGTGACCCCATGAATCGCAGCACGCCAGGCCTCCCTGTTCATCACCATCTCCCGGAGTTCACTCAGACTCACGTCCATCGAGTCCGTGATGCCATCCAGCCATCTCATCCTGGGTCGTCCCCTTCTCCTCCTGCCCCCAATCCCTCCCAGCTTCAGAGTTTTTTCCAATGAGTCAACTCTTCTCATGAGGTGGCCAAAGTACTGGAGTTTCAGCTTTAGCATCATTCCTTCCAAAGAAATCCCAGGGTTGGTCTCCTTCAGAATGGACTGTCTAATCTATATAAATTAATTATAAGCCGCATGATATTTTTCCTCCAGTCATCCTTGCTTTTCCAAATTCATAACCATAAAGGCTTGGCCTCTTATGGAGAGTCACTGCTCTTGAGAGACATAGTCCGGTGAAATTATTCTCTCAGATACTTGAGAGCAGACAAAATATTGTGAACTTGCAAACTAAGTGAACTGTGACAGTGGTGATTTCATGAAAACTAAGCATCAGGATAACTTTTAAAATTTACTTCTGTTTAATTGAAGAAGAATAGTTTTGCCATACACCAGCATGAATCAACTATGGGTATACATATGTCCCTTCTCTCTTGAACCTCTATCCCACCCCTCTAGGTTGTCACAGAACACCAGGTTGAGCTCCCTGTGTCACACAGCAAGTTCCCACTGGCCATTTTACACATGGTAACGTACATGTTTCAGTGCTACTCTCTCAATTCATCCCAGCCTCCCCTTCCCTGGGTTTGTCCACAAGTCTGTAGTGCTGCTATGCCAACAGGTTCATCAGTACCATCTTTCTAGATTACAAATTTATGCATTAATACACAATATTTGTTTTTCTCTTTCTGACTTACTTCACTCTGTATAACAGGCTCTAAGTTTATCTACCTTGCTAAAACTGACTCAGATTCATTCCTTTTTATGGCTAATATTCCAGTGTATGTATGTACCACAACATCTTTATCCACTCCTCTGCCAGTGGGTGTCTAGGTTGCTTCCATGTCCCGGCTGTCGTAAATAGTGCTGCAATTAACAGTGGGGTCCATGTGTCATTTTGAATTGTGGTTTCTCTCAGGATATAGTCCCAGTAGTGGGATTTCTGGGTTGTATGGTACTTTTGCTCCTAGTTTTTAAAGACATCTCCACACTGTTCTCCATAGTGGCTGTATCAATTTACATTCCCACCAGTGCAGCAGAGTATTTGAACCATCTGGTTTACCTTTCAGTCTAAGATACAGAGATAGTGAACTCAATAAAAATGGAAGCAAAGAAAGCCTAAAAGTGAAATTTTAAAGGGCAAGTGATAAGCACTATAAAATTTAGAGAGAGAGCAATGAAAAGTGAAAATTTATTTATCAGAGGGTTTTTGTTTTTCTCTTATGAGTGAAAGCACTTTGCATTCTCTGTATCTGTGAGAAATGAAAGGGTCATGATTGATAAGTTAATCAAAGACAGGAAAGACCCTAAGTGGGAGAATAAAATTAGATATAATGTGGAAAATGACATCACAGTTTAAAGCTCTTAAAAGTAAATGTCCTAAAATCCCCCTCAGAATTTTTAAGTCTTTACTTAGTGATAGCCCACAGTTCACTTCAGTTCAGTCTCTCAGCAGTGTCTGACTCTGAGACCCCATGGACTGCTACATGCCAGGACACCCTGTCCATCACCAGCTCCTGGGGTTTAACTCAAACTCATGTCCATTGAATCAGTGATGCCATCCACCCATCTCATCCTGTGTCACCCCCTTCTCCTCCTGCCTTCAATCTTTCCCAGCATCAGGGTCTTTTCAAATGAATCACCTCTTCGCATCAGGTGGCCAGAGTATTGGAATTTCAGCTTCAGCATCAGTCCTTCCAATTAATATTGAGGACTGATTTCCTTTAGGATGGACTGGTTGGATCTCCCTGCAGTCCAAGGGACTCTCAAGAGTCTCTTCCAACACCACAGTTCAAAAGCATCAATTCTTCGGCTCTCACCTTTCTTTATAGTCCAACTCTCACATCCATACATAACTACTGGAAAAATCATAGCTTTGATGAGATGGACCTTTTTTGGCAAACTAATATGTCTGCTTTTTAATATGCTGTCTAGGTTGGTCATCACTTTTCTCCCAAAGGAGCAAGTGTCTTTTAATTTCATGACTGCAATCACTATCTGCTGTGATTTTGGAGCCCAAAACAAATAAAATCTCTCACTGTTTCCACTGTTTCCCCATTTTTTTGCCGTGAAGTGATTGGACCAGATGCCATGATCTTAGTTTTCTGAATGTTGAGTTTTAAGCCAACTTTATCATTCTCCTCTTTCACTTTCATAAAGAGGCTCTTTAGTTCTTCTTTGATTTCTGCCTAAGGATGATGTAATCTGCATATCTGAGGTTATTGATATTTCTCTCAGCAATCTTGATTCCAGCTTGTGCTTCTTCCAGCCCAGCTTTTTTCATGATGTACTCTGCGTAGAAGTCAAGAAACAGGGTGACAATATACAGGCTTCATATACTCCTTTCCCAATTTGGAACCAGTCTGTTGCTCCATGTCCAGTTCTAACGGTTGCTTGTTTCCTGCATACAAGTTTCTCAAGAGGCAGGTCAGGTGGTCTGGTATTCCCATCTCTTTCAAAATTTTGCACAGTTTGTTGTGATCCACACAGTCAAAGGCGTTGGCATAGCCAATAAAGCAGAAGTAGATATTTTTCTGAAACTCTCTGCTCTTTCGATGATCCAGTGCATGTTGGCAATTTGATCTCTGTCTGGTTCCTCTGCTTTTTCTAAATCCAGCTTGAACATCTGAAAGTTCATGGTTCATGTACTGTTGAAGCCTGGCTTGGAGAATTTTGAGCATTACTTTGCTAGCTTGTGAGATGACTGCAATTGTGCGGTGGTTTGAGCATTCTTTGGCATTGCCTTTCTTTGGGATTGGAATGAAAACTGACCTTTTCCAGTCCTGTGGCCACTGCTGAGTTTTCGAAATTTGCTGGCATATAGAGTGCAGCACTTTCACAGCATCATCTTTTAGGATTTGAAATAGCTCAACTGAAATTCCATCACCTCCACTAGCTTTGTTCGTAGTGATGTTTCTTAAGGCCCACTTTACTTTGCTTTTTTTTTTTTTCTGAGTGAAAGCAGTTTGCATTCTCTGTATCTGGGAGACATGAAAGTATCATGGTTGATAAGTTAATCAAAAACAGAAAAGACCATAAGTTGAAGAGTGAAATTAGATGTAATGTGAAAAATGACATCACAGTTTAAAGCCCTTGAAAGTAACTGTCCTAAAGTACCCCACAGAATTTTTGTAGTCTTTACCTAGTGACAGCCCACAGTAATCTTTATTTTTCTTATACACCACAATTCATGTTAAATGAATGACATTAATAGCTATCAATTTTGCAAGTTACTATTGTTTTAATATTCTACAACTGTGTATACTTCATAAGTTTTTGATGGCTCAGTATGCTTTTATCTCATGGCTCTTTAAAGATAATAGTGGCTTCCTATTATCTACAGTTTTACTTATTTCAATTAGATTATACATCACATAGACTTTTATCTTGCTTTATTTTTAGTAAAATATACTATGCACATATAAAATGCACATATCAAGAATGTACAGCTCAGTGGAGGTTTTGAAAAACCAAACACACATCTGTAACCCTTACTCAGATCAAGAGATAGATCATTACCAACACCGAATTGCTTCTAAAGTCAGTAATTGATTTTGACTAGAAGTTGCCCATTTAACAACCAATGCTGAACAATGATAAATAACTAATTACTAAAAATCACAACTGTGCCATATGGTATGACAAAAATCCATGTATACATGTTTCTAGTGTTATCTATAGCTAGGATAAGAAAATAATAAATGTTAACCTATATCGAATTTTCATGCTATAAGACATCTGAAAGTAAAAGTGTTAGTCACTCAGTTATGTTTGACTCTTAGTGACCCCATGGACTATAGCCCATCAGGCTCCTCTGTCCATGGGATTCTTCTCCAGTAAGAATACTGGAGTGGATTGCCATGCTCTTCTCCAGAGAATCTTCCCGATTCAGGGATCAAACCCCGGTTTCCTGCACTGCAGGCAGATTCTTCACTGCCTGAGCCAGGGAAGCTCTCTAAGCCATCTAATCTACCACAAAGTCCCTCTGATAACCCCTTTGTGGGATGCTGCACTGTGACAACTGCTTCCTCATCCTTTATTAGTATTTCAGAGAATTTCTTTAGTAAAGGGCAAATTCTCTTGCCAGAAACCTTACTTCTTTTTCCATTTGCCAGTGCTTACTGGGACTCTACCTCTTAAGTTAAATCACAGAAATGGCTAAGAATTCTCTTTCAGAATTTAAACAGTGAAATGTAATAATTCTTTCTATACTGGTGGATCCATCCTCCAACTTGGTCCAAAGTCAATTCTCTCTTACATTTCTGTGAAGCAGTCCCATCTTCTGTCCACTAAAGTACAAACGACTGTCTTCATCTTTTCAGTGTGGATTCTGCTCCTTTCATCTCAGGCAAAGTCTCTTCCATGTTCTCTGAGTGGTGTGTGACCATCATGTTTAATGTTTAGAGTCAGCCAGCAGGACAAGTACAGATTTATTGACCAAAATATGCAACTTCAGTTATATGAGTATGTACTTTACTAATATGCTGTACATGACACTGTTTTTTAAATTGATACATTGCCATTGGTTTTTCTATTCTCCTTTTTAGTATGTGAATGTACTGTACTTTTAAGTGTCTAATGCTGAGAAGAATTTTGTAATCAACTGATATGAATCATTCATTTTAGTGAAGGATCTCTGGGCCAGAGAGTAAATGTAACATGTTTCCATGTTATCCAGATTTTAATCTGGCTCTGTTTTAGGGTATCACACTGTACTCCTATCTTATGTGTCCTGTAGTGAATTTCACACTTATGTGCACACATATATACAAACACAAACACACACACACATAACTTGTGTACACAATGCAATCCCAAGAAACCACACTAAAAATAAATCAATGTTTTAAAAATTTTATGATATAATAATATATCAATTTTTAAAAATATTGGTTTGAATTTTTTATCTTAGCTGACGCTTATCACGTCCAGCTTATAATTCACAAGAAAGGATGGATGGGATAAATTTGTAACTCAACATTTTTTATACAAATGTGATTTCAGTGTGCTTACCTGAATGTACCATTTTTGCTCTCTTGTTTTGCTGCAAGGATGAGAAGAACCTACCAAAAGTGACAGACACTCAAAAAGGATTGTTGACTTGAAGACTGCAGGAGAGAGCAGTTCATAAATACTGGGAGATGTGCCCTTCATGGTTCAGTGCTTATTAATAGTCCAGTTGGAGGAAATGACACAGAGCTGAATCACTCAGAAGCAACTTCTCATGCTAAGAGCCACGTAGTAGAACTAGAAGCAGAGAGGTTGGCAGAAAAATAACTCCATGGAAAACATAGAGACTGGACTTTCACCTCTGTCTATAACCTAGTGACAAGAGCTAGACCCTGCCTTTGAGTAAAGGATGAAAATTATTCAGTGGCAAGAATAAACAGAGAGTTCTGTTAAAGAGGAGTAATGCAGAATCATCTGAAATGAGAAGCTCTGGTTTTATTATGCATTTTATGACGCAATTAAAAAAATAATGATTTACATTCAAATCAAAGGGATTGTTCCTGAACATAATATTTTAAGGTATCTAACCCATTTCGGGACTCTGCTCGTGATTTTTCTCTGAAATCAGAAATTTCTGAACCGCTGAATATCTGGATAACCTCTCTAATTTAAAGACAGTTTTGCACCCTAGTTATCCAGCTTACACAGGTATAAAAAAAAAGGTTGTTTTAATCAAAGCCATTTATATTCACAGCTCTCGATGGTTATGATGAAACTAAGACTTTGAAAGCTGTTTGGAAGAAAAGAGGGAATTTTGCTATGCATACTGTTTTAAAGGAAAGCAGTCTTTCAAATTCTGACAACTGTTAATGTTTTGTATTTGTTTTATTATCAAAATTTAGAAAAAAGAGAAAATGGATTCAAGAATTAACTTACACTATCAGGTGTGAGATGGATAGCTGATGAGAAGTTACTGTGTAGCCCAGGGGGCCAAGTGTGGTGCTCTGTGATACCTGCAGGGATGGAATAGAGGCAGGGGAAGTAGGCTCGAGAGGCAGGGGGTATGTATGTAATTACAGCTGATTTGCATTGCCGTATGGCAGAAACCAACACAACACTATAAGAAGAAACCTTGCCAGGTTTTTTTTTTTTTTAATATTTAATCAAATTAAAAAGAATTAACCTAGGCTGTGTATGTGTTATTCACTTAGTCATGTCCAGCTCTTTGGGACATGGATGAGATAAGGTACTCTGTAATCATTCTGATATTCACAAATGGAGTTATGCCAGTTGGGAAGGTGGAGAGTCGCAGGTTCAACAGCTTATAGAAAGGCTGTGGAAAACAAGAAAGTGCCAACGTTTGGTATTACCTCTCGTCCAAGACCCTAGCTGGCTCCCAAAATCATCTCAGCTACATTTTGCCTTCTTCATTTATCTTTCATTTCTTTTTCCTGAGCCCTCTCACTCCAGTTTACAGAATATAGGGAAATGTTTCATGGCAATTATAAAAATATCTAAAGATATTCTAAACATTTTACAAATGTTTAAAAGTTATTTAAACCTCACTAGATGGTACAGTAAGGCAAAGTTTTTGAGACCAGGAGTCATCAAATTTATGTTTATATTCTCTACAATTTTTTGCACAAGTATGCCCCCCAAAAGGGCAGAATTGCTATGAATGTCCTTGCCATTTAGACAGTGTTGATTTCCTATAAATAAGGATGCTTTTCTGCCTTTAAAGAAATATTGTATGATATTGCAATTTATCTGAGACATATGTGGAATAAGGATAAAACACTGAACATAACTTAGTTAATTTAGATTTAAGAATGAATTGGAGCATTAGTAATGATAACTTATTTTTCCAAAACAGGATAATAATCGTTTCACAACTACAACTTTTCCATGTGTATTAAGTCATTTCAGTCATGTCTGACTATTTGCGACCCTATGGAATGTAGCCCTCCAGGATCTTCTGTCCATGGGATTCTCCAGGCAAGAATACTGGAGTGAGTCTCCGTTTTCTCCTCCAGGGGATCTTCCCGACCCAGGGGTTGATCGCCAGTCTCTTGTGTCTCCTGAGTTGGCAGGTGGGCTCTCTGACACTAGCGCCACCTGGGAAGCCACTGACCTTTAAATGTTCCTTTTCATCTGTTTGCCCCAAAGCCACCTGGGAAGCTCTACAACTTTCTACTTAAGAAAAAAATAAAACAGTGTCTATAAATAATAATATTAATAAATATTTAGGTTTAAAACCAAATAACAGGCATATTTATTTTTAAAAAATTATTTCTATAACTATTTTATTTCAACTGCTGTACCACACTGTATCTTTGGGCTTATATATATATATATATAAGCCCAAATATATATAATAAGCCCAAAAATATATATATATATATATAAGCCCAAAATATATATATATATTTGTGTGTGTGTGTACATTAATCAGAAGTCCTATGAATTAAAACTAGTTTTAAACTAGCCATAACTTCTTTTTTAAATTTATTTTTAATTGGAGGATAATTGCTTTTCAGTATTGTCATAACTTCTTATGAAATGCAATTATATTACTTTTTATATTTAAGATAGACTAAAATGCTGAGATGAATGAATGTATATGCTAAAACAGGTATATGAACTGGAGCCCTAGATTGATAAGATTTATTGAAGATGGTATTTATGTAATCACATTGCTACTAAAGACACTTGCTTTAGAAGATTGTCTCAAGAAAAGAGTCATTATTAGAATAGGCATACGTCTTTGAATGAGATTTTGAAGTATAATAATAATTGGCTTTGGGTTGGGAATCAGTACTGGTTGAAACAAGTTTTAGAGTGCTTAACATGGAAACATAGTCTTGGAGTAGTTATTTTAAGTTTTTTTAACATCCTAAAATATTGACATTCAAAAGTTAAACATAGTTATACAGAGTCTTACTGGTTTCCCCTGCGCAATAGCAAATAATGGCATGTCTCATACTGGGTTTCTCATTGTTTGATAATGCAGTAAGCATTTTCAATGCTTGATAATGCATAAAGTGGGCATTGAATAAAATTTAATTGAATTTAAAAGTGAATATCATCATTACTTGTATCCTATTTAAAAATGCTTATATGAGAAAGTATGGTTGAGATATATATACTATCATGTGAAAAATAATTAGTGAAAATTTGCTAAATAACACAGGGAGGCCAGCCTGGTGCTCTGTTTTGACTTAGAGAAGTAGGGTTGGAGAGGGGAGGCAGGCTCAGGAGGGTAAGGGAAATGTATATAATTATGACTGATTTGTGCTGTTGTACAGCAGAAACAAACACAAATTTTTGGAGCAATTTTCCATCAGTTAAAAAATAAAGCTGAAAAAGTTTATATATCTTTGAAGTAAACATTATACAATACAGTTGACCTTCATTATTTGGGGCAATTATGTTATGTGTGGGCAATTATGTTATGTGTGGGCGCTAGCGGTAAAGAACCCACTTGCCAATTCAGTAGATATGAGATCCCTGGGTCGGGAAGATTCCCTGGAGCACTGCATGGCAACTCACTCCAGTATTCTTGCCTGGATGATCCTATGAACAGTTGAGCCTGGCGGGCTACAGTCCGTAGTGTTGCGAAGAATCGGAAATGACTAAAGCGACTTAGTACCTGCACATGTCCTGCGTAATCATTGCAAACATTGAATTAATGACTACTGAACCATCACTCCTACAGGGAATATAGGAGACCTGAGGGCCTCTGGTCACAACATTTGTATCAATACATAACCTTGATTTATATATTACTGTTTAAAGTTACCTTTTAATGCATGTAATTGATTCATTAACACTGAACTAAAAAAAATTGAACTCACAATCAACAGGATTATAACTTTATGCAAAAGAAGCTTAACTAGCACACATACTTTCTCTTCTTGAGACAGGCCAGCCTTCTTGCACTTAGGAACACTAAACACTATTTTAGCACCACATTTGGGGACCACTTTAAATGATAAAATTGACAAAAAGCACAAAAATGCAAAAAGAAAACACAAAAACACCATGGCACTAAGGATATAGCAAAAAGAACACTGATTATGGGGTGAGAGCTGAAACAAGTAGACAGACCTACCTGTCTGACCTCAGTTGGGAACTTGTGAAACTCTAATTTTTCATCAATCTCTGCATGCAGAAGTCTCTGAATGACCTTGAAAGAACAACCAGCATGGATTAGGGGTTAGAAATAAATCTTAGCAGTAAGGTGAATCAACAAATACAGAATCCACAAATGAGAATTGATTCTATGTGAAATACACAGATCTTAAAAGCATAACTTGAGAGTTTTGATACGTATGTACAGAAAAGCAATTGGTATTCCAATCAAAATATAGAACATTCCAGCACCTCATAAAGTTTCCCTGTACCTCTTACCTTACATTCTTGCTTGCACCCTCCTCCTACAGGCAAGTACTCTCCTCATTTACATCACTACAGTTGTGCCTGTTTTAAAATTTCACATAAAAGGATTCATTCAGTATGCTCTTTGTGTGTGTGTGGCTACATGCTTTTTCTTTCAGCACAGTTTTTTTTTTTTTAATTAGAGGATGATTGCAATAATTGTGATACCTTTTGCCATACACCAATATGAATCAGCATTAGTATACAGATGTCCCATCCCTCTGGAAAACCCCTTGCACCTCCCTCCCCATCCCACCCTTCTTGGTCGTCACAGAGGACTGGCTTTGGGTTCCCTGCATCATAGGACTGACTCCCACTGGCTATCTATTTTACATATGGTAATGTGTATGTTTCAACATTATTTTCTCATATCGTTCCACCCTCTCCTTCCCCCACCGTGTCCAAAATATCTGGGTCTCCTTTGCTGCCCTTCATGTAGAATCTTTAGTACTATCTTTAGATTACATGTATATGTGTTCATATATGATATTTGTCTTTATCCTTCTGACTTACTTCACTCTGTATAATAGGCTCTAGTTTCATTTACCTCATTAGAGCTGACTTAAATGTGTTCCTTTTTATAGCTGAGTAATACTCCATTGTGTATATGTAGCTTCCTTATCCATTCATCTGTTGATGGAGTCTCTGCAATCTTTCATGCAAAACAATGTTTGAACCACCAGGTCATTCGTCTTTATTACTTAGCAACATTTCCTTATTAGAATAGACATTCTATGAATATATAATTATTCCCAGTTGAGTAAAGCTGCTGAAACCTTCCTATACAAGTATTTTTGCAACATGCCTTTTGATTTGGGGTGGGAAATACTTAAGAGGGAATTGTTGGGTCATAAAATTAATATATGTTTAACTTTATTTAAAAATTATCAAAGAGTTTTCGAAAGGGATTGTACCATTTTGCATCCCACCAGCAATGTATGAGAGTTCAAACTGACCCAAATCCTGGTTAGTCCTTTTAATTTTTAGCAACTGAAGTGGTAAAAATTGTATATCAATGTGGCTTTAATTCCCCTTATGACTGACAATGTCAAGAAATGTTTCACCTGGTTATGAGTAATGAATTTACCTTTATTTGTGTTGTGACTTTTGCCCATTTTTGTCTCCCAAATATTGGTTTATAAGAGATTTGTTGTATTTCAGTATGTTCCATTTTCAGATAAATGTGTTGTAAATATTTTTCTCTAGTCTCTGTCTTGACTTGAATTTTCTTAATCATGTCTATTGATGAGAGGGAATTTTAAATTTTGATGACTCCCAATTTATCAAGTGATTTTCATGTCCTCTAGGAAATCTCTTTAAACCCTGAAGTCATGAAGATACTTACTTTATGTTATCCCAGAGAAACTTTACAGTTAGGCTTTGTTTTGGGGTCTAAAATCAGTATAGACTTAAGTCTTGTGTCTTGAGTTAAGTAGAAATTGAGACACATTTTCCCCTTTATTTAACCAGTTGTTTAAGCACCAAGTTTTGAAAAAAATCAAAGCAAAGAAACAAACACCTTTTCTTTCTCCATAGTATTGCCTTAGAGGCTTTGTCAAAAAAAAAAAAAAAAAAAGGACCACATATGTTTGAGTCTAGTTCTAATTTCTTTCTGGAATACTGTAGCTTTATAATAAGTCTTCAAATCAGAAGATAAGGTCTCAATTTTTGTTTTTTCTTTTGATAATATTTAATACTTAAGGTTTTAAAAATCCTTATAAATTATACAGTTTTGTCTTTTTATTGCTACAAAGACTAGTATTGGAATTGTGACTAGGATGGCATAATATATGTTCATTTAAGTCTTTAATTTCCTCTGCAGTGATTTAGAAGTTTCAGTGTGAAACTTTTAAAGCTTCCCATATGACTCTAAGGTGCATATAAGGTTAAAAAAAAAAAAAGATCACTTAAGCTAGGCTCTTTTTTTCTCAAAGGATTCTAGGTGCCTGAAAGGAAAGAATCCATCCCATCTCTAAGATTCTACTTATTAAGTTAGTGAAGTAGTCATATATAGCAACACATAAAAAATGTCACACAGTAGGGGCTCCCCAGTGTATATTTCTAACTTAGAGCTTCCAAACAAAGGGTTGTTTCTGAATGAAGGCATGTTACAAAGTGACTTTCTCTCTTTACCTCTCAGTTCAATTCAGTTCAGTCGCTCAGTCATGTCCGACTCTTTGCAACCCCATGAATCGCAGCACGCCAGGCCTCCCTGTCCATCACCAACTCCCAGAGTTCACTCAGACTCACGTCCATTGAGTCAGTGATGCCATCCAGCCATCTCCTCCTCTGTCGTCCCCTTCTCCTCCTGCCCCCAATCCCTCCCAGCATCAGAGTCTTTTCCAATGAGTCAACTCTTCGCATGAGGTGGCCAAAGTACTGGAGTTTCAGCTTTAGCATCATTCCTTCCAAAGAAATCCCAGGGTTGATCTCCTTCAGAATGGACTGGTTGGATCTCCTTGCAGTCCAAGGGACTCTCAAGAGTCTTCTCCAACACCACAGTTCAAAAGCATCAATTCTTCGGCACTCAGCCTTCTTCACAGTCCAACTCTCACATCCATACATGACCACAGGAAAAAGCATAGCCTTGACTAGACGGACCTTAGTCAGCAAAGTAATATCTCTGCTTTTGAATATACTATTTAGGTTGCTCATAACTTTTCTTCCAAGGAGTAAGCGTCTTTTAATTTCATGGCTGCAGTCACCATCTGCAGTGATTTTGGAGCCCCCAAAAATAGTCTGACACTGTTTCCACTGTTTCCCCATTTTTTCCCATGAAGTGATGGGACCGGATGCCATGATCTTCGTTTTCTGAATGTTGAGCTTTAAGCCAACATTTCACTCTCCACTTTCACTTTCATCAAGAGGCTTTTTAGTTCCTCTTCACTTTCTGCCATAAGGGTGGTGTCATCTGCATATCTGAGGTTATTGATATTTCTCCCGGCAATCTTGATTCCAGCCTGTGTCCCTTCCAGTCCAGCATTTCTCATGATGTACTCTGCATAGAAGTTAAATAAGTAGGGTGACAATATACAGCCTTGACGTACTCCTTTTCCTATTCGGAACCAGTCTGTTGTTCCATGTCCAGTTCTAACTTTTGCTTCCTGACCTGCATACAGATTTCTCAAGAGGCATGTCAGGTGCTCTTGTGTTCCCATCTCTTTCAGAATTTTACACAGTTTATTGTGATCCACACAGTCAAAGGCTTTGGCATAGTCAATGAAGCAGAAATAGATGTTTTTATGGAACTCTCTTGCTTTTTCTATGATCCAGCACATGTTGGCAATTGGATCTCTGGTTCCTCTGCCTTTTCTAAATCCAGCTTGAACATCAGGGATTTCATGGTTCACGTATTGCTGAAGCCTGGCTTGGAGAATTTTGAGCATTACTTTACTAGCATGTGAGATGAGTGCAATTGTGTGGTAGTTTGAGCATTCTTTGGCATTGCCTTTCTTTGGGATTGGAATGAAAACTGACCTTTTCCAGTCCTGTGGCCACTGCTGAGTTTTCCAAATTTGCTGGCATATTGAGTGCAGCACTTTCACAGCATCATCTTTCAGGATTTGAAACAGCTCAACTGGAATGCCATCACCTCCACTAGCTTTGTTCGTAGTGATGCTTTCTAAGGCCCACTTGACTTCACATTCCAGGATGTCTGGCTCTAGATGAGTGATTACACCATTGTGATTATCTGGGTCGTGAAGATCTTTTTTGTACAGTTCTTCTGTGTATTCTTGCCACCTCTTCTTTATATCTTCTGCTTCTGTTAGGTCCAGGCCATTTCTGTCCTTTATTGAGCCCATCTTTGCATGAAATGCTCCCTTGGTATCTCTAATTTTCTTGAAGAGATCTCTAGTCTTTCCCATTCTGTTCTTTTTGTCTATTTCTTTGCATTGATCCCTGAAGAAGGCTTTCTTATCTCTTCTTGCTATCCTTTGGAACTCTGCATTCAGATGCTTATATCTTTCCTTTTCTCCTTTGCTTTTCGCCTCTTTTCTTTTCATAGCTATTTGTAAGGCCTCCTCAGAAGCCATTTTGCTTTTTTGCATTTCTTTTCCATGGGGGTGGTCTTGATCCCTGTCTCCTGTACAGTGTCACGAACCTCATTCCATAGTTCATCAGGCACTCTATCTATCAGATCTAGGCCCTTATCTATTTTTTGCTTCCACTGTATAATCATAAGGGATTTGATTTAGGTCATACCTGAATGGTCTAGCAGTTTTCCCTTCTTTCTTCAATTTAAGTCTGAATTTGGCAATAAGGAGTTCATGATTTGAGCCACAGTCAGCTCCTGGTCTTATTTTTGTTGACTGTATAGAGCTTCTCTATCTTTGGCTGCAAAGAATATAATCAATCTGATATCAGTGTTGACCATCTGGTGATGTCCATGTGTAGAGTCTTCTCATGTGTTGTTGGAAGAGGGTGTTTTCTATGACCAGTGCATTTTCTTGGAAAAACTCTATTAGTCTTTGCCCTGCTTCATTCCGCCTTCCAAGGCCAAATTTGCCTGTTACTCCAGGTGTTTCTTGACTTCCTACTTTTGCATTCCAGTCCCCTATAATGAAAAGGACATCTTTTTTGGGTCTTAGTTCTGAAAGGTCTTGTAGGCCTTCATAGAACCGTTCAACTTCAGCTTCTTCAGCATTACTGGTTGGGGCATAGACCTGGGTACCATGATATTGAATGGTTTGCCTTGGAAATGAACAGAGATCATTCTGCCATTTTTGAGATTGCATCCAAGTACTGCATTTTGGACTCTTTTGTTGACCATGGTGGCTACTCCATTTCTTCTGAGGGATTCCTGCCCACAGTAGTAGATATAATGGTCATCTGAGTTAAATTCACCCATTCCAGTCCATTTTAGTTTGCTGATTCCTAGAATGTCAACATTCACTCTTGCCAGCTCTTGTTTGACCACTTCCAATTTGCCTTGATTCATGGACCTGACATTCCAGATTCCTATGCAGTATTGCTCTTTACAGCATCGGACCTTGCTTCTATCATCAGTTACATCCACAGATGGGTATTGTTTTTGCTTGGTCATTTAACAATTTCTTCAGCTTAAAACAAACAAAAAAAGGTATTATGTGCCTACCCAAGTATCATATTACATTTTCTTTCTGATTGTAGTTGGTCATATTTATATGGTTCAGATTTACATGTAAAAGTACAGGATTAAATTGCATCAATTTATTTATGAGATTTATTTAGATAACATAAGAAATAGTATGTGGCATATCGGGCTTTCCTGGTGACTCAGTGGTGTAGATGGGGTTCCGTCCTTGGATTGGAAATGGCAACCCACTCTAGTATTCTTGCCTGGAGGATTCAATCCCTGAGGAAGGAAATGGCAACCATTCTAGTATTCTTACCTGGAGAATCCCACAGACAGAGGAGCCTGGCGGGCTATAGTCCATGGGGTTGCAAAAGGTCGGACACACCTTAGTGACTAAAACGACAACAAACATGGCATATCTATAAAGAAGTGTATATTCCCTTTTTCCTTCATACTGCATAAACGGATAACTGGTAACTTATGGGGTATATTATTAGCACCTCAGAGAATACTTTAACTGTCTAAAGATGACTTTGTAGTCTCAGAGATTTTTCTCTCAAGATTAAATGTTGAGGAAAACACTGAAAACTCTAGTCACTGTAATTTTATTTGAAGCATTTTCAAACAGATGTTACATCTTGGTTTGTGACTATATTTTAAATACTTTCTTTTTTTCCGTATTCATTAAACCAGTCTTTTCTTCTTGTCTCTAATAAGAGAAACATCTGTTTCTCCTTGTTCAATCAAAGTAACCACCTCAAGAGTCTTACTTTAAAAATAATACCATTAGAAAGTCAGCCTGGGTAGAATATGCTTCATTAACATTTTGCATTTGCATACAAAACAAGTTTTCCTAGCAATTATAAGTTAAGGAGGTGTTAGAGGAAAAATTATAAAACAATTTATTTATTTTAAGAAAAATGAAGCCAGAAGCTGGAATATGGTTTCAAAGATGTTGGTTTTAGGTTAAAAAATTCTCTTTGTAAAAAGTTTTCTTTTGTAATGTACAGTTTAAAAGTTTTTATTATTAATTAGTGAATAACTGGAGGTATCTATCCTAAAGTATATTCAAATAATCTTTATAAACATATAACAAAATTGTTGTAATAGTATACATTTTTAAAACAAAAATACTTTGGAAAATATGTACTCCAGTTTATATCAGTCTCCTCAAAATTGGCCATCAGGGGAAGTCATTGCTTGGAATTGAATTTAGTATTTGGAAATATTCCACAGACATTCAGAATCATACCTATTGAATAATGTATTTGGACAAAAAAAAAAAAACACATTTTGGGGAAGTGAAAGTGCATCTGTAACTATGAAGGAATAAGCCTTTTTTTATTGTATAGCTCAAGGTTGGCTTTAGAAATTTTTGACCTTGATATTAACAAGAAACTAGGACTTCCCTGGTAGTTCAGAAAGTAAAGAATCTGCCTGCAATTCAGGAAGCATGGGTTCGATCCTTGGGTTGGGAAGATCCCCTGGAAAAAGGAATGGCAACCCACTCCAGTATTCTTGCCTGGAGAATTCCATGGATAGAGGGACCTATCAGGCTATAGTCCATGGAATCACAAAGGGTCAGACACGATTGAGGGACTAACACTTGCAGTACGTTTTCATATATAGCTATCTTCCCCACTCCCCAAATTCCTCAAGACTTATTGCACTATAGGATTCATATGGGGAGGCAGGTATTTATTGATGAAGAAAATAGATTTTTAGTCATTTCATAATAGACCATAAAGAAAGCTGAGTGCCAAAGAATTGATGCTTTTCAACTGTGATGTTGGAGGACTCTTGAGAGTCTCTTGGACTGCAAGGAGATCCAACCAGTCAATCCTAAAGGAAATCAGTCCTGAATATTCATTGGAAGGACTGATGCTGAAGCTGAAGCCCCAGTAGTCTGGCCATCTGATGCAAAGAACTGACTCATTGGAAAAGACCCCGATGCTGGGAAAGATTGAAGGTGGGAGGAGAAGAGGACGACAGAGGATGAGATGGTTGGATGGCATCACCGACTCAATAGACATGAGTTTGAGCAAGCTCTGGGAGTTGGTGATGGACAGGAAAACCTGGAGTGCCGCAGTCCATGGGGTCACAAAGAGTCGGACATGACTGAGCAACTGAACTGAATAGTTAATACTTACAGAATTAATGTATAACAAGCCAAGTTGGTATTTAGAGAGCTAGTCTTACTCACTGAATACAAGCAATAGCTAATATCTATTGAGCACTAACTTGCTGCCTATTAGTGTGCCACCTGGGAACCCCAGCTTGCATGTGCCAGACACTGTTCTAAGTAACAGTATATACACATAATCCTCATAACAACCCTATGAAGTAGATATTTTCAATACTCTTACTTAATAGAAAAGGAAACTGAGGCTTAAAGTGGTTAGCTTGCTGAAGGTGCAGCTATTAGGTGAGCAAAAATGAAATGTATATCCAGATGTCTGATTTCAGAGTTTGTGTTCTAGACTCTGACGCTGTTCGGCCTCACTGATGGTCAGCCTATATGAGTCAGATACCCCTGGCTTCTAATTCACCTCCATGTCATATGGAGCTTGTCAGCCTAAAGCCAATGGGACCCCAATGTAAGACAATCTATGTTCCCAAAGAGATAATATGAGTACCTTTGGACTTAACTTGCATATAGAATTGCTTAGGGCTGTGGGTTAAAAATGTTTCTAATATTTAATTACTAATTTTTTAATCACATACATAAATAATTTAGAAAGTTCATTTTTCACTCTCACTTTTTGGAAATAGTTTTGTTCAAATTTCTTCAAATCAGTGTCTTTGTCATAACTTTGTGAGTCATCTAACACATTTGCAGAACAAATCATCTTCAGCTCTAAGTTGTTTGATTACAGAAATTTCCCCCATGTCTAATGCAGTCACTGGACATTTTCTAAGTTTAAAGTGTCAATTAGCATAATGTTAGGATACTTTTTTTCGGTCTCATATGTATATATTCATCATCTCCCCATTGTTACTATATTGCTGTCTTATTTAAAAGGCTTGTTATAACTACACCAATATATGTAATTGCAATGCAATAACCCCCAAAGAAAAAGTTCTCTGTTCCTGTTTCAGATTTTTTTTCTTTGTAAAATGAACTCATCAACCGTCCTTGATTTTTGACCTAATGATATAGATACAGTTATGCTGTTTCCTAGGTGCTTGGCCCTGTTCTAGTGCTACTGAATCCCTAATTCATCTACTCCTCAAAACCAGCCTACAACATGGATACTATTATTTGCTTTCTAGAGAAGAGGAGCCCGAGGCACAGAAAGGTTCAGTAAACTGCCCAGGCTGACAAGGGTCAGAGCAAAAACAGGCAGCCTGGCTCCCGTCTCAGTCATTCGGGGCTACCACACTGTTTCCCTGCCTTTCTGCCATCTTGATGCCCACTGCTGAGAAAAGGCAATAGATTGACAAGTACCGAGTTAGGTAGTGCCAGGCATATCCAAGGCTCCTAGGAAATGTTAGCTGCATGACACTTGAGTCTCTTTGTTAAGTATCAGTAACTAACAGCATCCTACTTTGGTCTGGTCCTGAGTCCCTCTCCAGGCACCAAGACACCACTGTGTCCAAGATTATGGATCGGGTCCCTGGTGAGTCTCTCCGTTCCCAGGGACACTTGTTGCTCTAAAATACTGAGTGAAGGGATACTACCACTTTACTAGCAAATGAGAAGCAATGCCTTAATCCTGTTTGGTGATGTGTTCTTTGTTGGTTATGACTCATAGGATTCTAATAAACTTTGGGATGATGAGACATTTTTTCCCCTGAATACTATACTGATCCTTGTAGGTGTATCTCTTATGATCAGCTGTAGTATTCTGAGTGAATGTCAGAGTGCTCAGTCATGTCCAGTGCTGTGTGACCCCATGGATTATAGCCCACCAGGCTCCTCTGTCCATGGGAAGAATACTGGAGTGGGTTGCCATTTCCTCCTCCAGGGGATCTTCCTGACCCAGGGATTGAACCCACCTCTCCTGTAGCTCTTGTATTGGCAGGTGGACTCTATACCACTGAGCCATCTGGGAAACCCCTATTCTGAGTGAGCGTTATATATTAAATTCCAAAAGCTCTTAAATTTTGCTAATATTCCATTTCATATGAATTAAAAATACTAAACAATATTATTTTTGAAAATACCTCAGGCTCTTCATATAGCTTCTCTAAAAGCAAAATTAATTCTCTATTACTTCCTGCAGGTGGCTGGTGGTCCAGGAAATGATACAGGCAAGCTCATTAGTGGTGTTTCATACAAGTTGTTCAGGCCTCACTTACACTGAAGGGAATGGACATAAGCAGAGGGAAATTATGCTGAAACTGTGGCATCTTCTTTTTTTGCACCGAAAAATTTAATGACTGAGTTCTGAGTAGTGGTAAAAACTTGTTCAAGTGCAAAAGGTCTAGATTAGGATCTCAGCCCAACAAACTGACAAAAGATAGCATGTTCAAGATCATTGATTGATCCACTCATTATAACATGAAGGGGGTAAACACACAGTTCTGTTTGCTGAGTTTCACAAAGTATAGAGATGATTTAAATGAATACTTCTGGGCTTACTTTAATATGCCTTGGGGAAACAGTGCTAGTAGAATTTGCTTCTCAAACGTACGAAATTCCCATTCATATTGCATTTTAAGGGGAAAAAAACATCAATGTAAGAAAATACTGAAAGACATGTAGTAGTGGGATCTTCCATTACAACAAAAATCAGATAACGTAAATGTTAAAAATTGGCAGATGAAGCTGGATGGTGTCTCGGTTTATTTGCAACTCTGATGCTGTATGAAACAAAGGTACCCCAGGAGCTGAGCTCCCTCCAGGCTGGTGGTGAATGCACATGTCTGTGTGTCTGGTATAAGAGAGTTCTGATCATGGATGCAGAGAGTCTACATGCCATGTTTAATTGTTGCTTTTCTTTGCTTGTTTGTTTGCTATTTATAAGAAATCAGTCTCTGGAGCTCGGTATGTCTGAGTTCTAGTTCCTAGTTCTGCCATTTACCATGTATAGAATGCCTAAACATTGTTATGTTCAGTTTTCCCACCTACTTATTGGGGATAGTAATTTTTTAAAAAGTTATTTTGGGGGAATACGGTTTTGAACTGTTACTGTTAATCATCAAGAGGTATGCCTCAGCAATCTGATAGGAATGGGCCCCAAATATAATAAACCAAAAATCAAGAGTTGTGTTTTAATAACATGTGGTTATAGAGAAATTTTAAGCTGTAACATTTTCTTTTGAGCAATGAGTCATTTTTCAATGGGCCAAAAATGACCCATTGCTCAAAGGAAAATATGTTGCTTCTTAAAATTTCTCTTTAACTATGTTATTAAACACACACACACACACACACACACACACACACACACACACACACACACCCTTGATCATTAACATTAACAGTTCAAAACAGTAATTGGAATTAAAATGAATAGAAATCACAGTTCAAGCTCAGAAGCAGCAGTGGGTGCTATCAATAAGGCAGCTTTTTTTCTGAGATCCAATTTCTCTAGTGATTAAATTTCTTGAAAAAAATAATCTTTTAATTTTAATCTGATAGAATAATAGACCTTTTTGTCATGAACAGTTAAACTTATGATTTTCCATTTATAAGTTAACTTTATGATGAAGTTTTCATGAGAATTTTTTAGAAAGGCTTTCTGGTCTACAGTTTAGAACAGAAAGCCCAGTTGCCTAAGATAGCTTGTAAATGACTTTCTTTGGATGTATTATTATTTAGGATGAAAGATTTATAACATTACTGTGCTTGGGACCTATACCCTCAAAATATGTTTCAAAGCAGGGTTCATCACACTATAGAGGCCAAAACAAAATCAAAGCCATACAGTTCTGTGGCTAATTAACTTTAACCCCAGTTTTATACTTTAACGGAAAATGTTATGGTGAAGTTATCCTCATCCATGGATCAATTCTGTGCGGGAACCCAAAAGCAACCTAAATAGAGGAGGAATTGTTTCAGTTAACACTACTACTTGTCTGGCAGCTAACTGACTTCCCTTTTAGAATAAGACTGTATATTTACATAGTAATTTCAGAGTGCAAAAAACCTTTATCTATGTAATTGTTTATATTATGGATTTCATAATTTGAAAATTATTTAGTATTCATTATTTTGGGGCTGGGTTTTCTGTCTTCCTCCATTGAAATAAAATGTGCTCAATAAGTATTACTAAGTTAAAATTTTAAAATCCTAAAAAAAAAAAAATACCTGAAGGGGTGATTATTTGCAATAATATTTACTAGTATAATGTTGGTTAATACCACATATATGTGACTATCTTCAAGCCCCAAGAAGCCTTCCAGTTTTTTCTTTAAAATGGCATTTTTATTTAATATTGTACACCAATCATTCGTTTAGGCTTTATTCTGTAAAGGAAAATGATGCCTCGGTAAACAGTTTAGGTTTTGTGGATCATACCGTCTCTGCAGCAATTGTTTAACTCTGTAGAAAGACGATATATATACCAGGTGAGTGTGGCTATATTCCAGTAGATTTTATTGTGGACTCGAACACTTGAATTTTATATGATTTTTGCATGTAATTTAATATTGTTATTCTTTTCATTTATTTTCAACATTTTAAAATGTAAGAACTATTTTTAGCTCCCAGGCTGTACAGAAACAGATGGTAGCAGGCAGTATTTGGCCTGTAAGCTTTGGTTTTCAGACCTCTGATCAGAGGCTTGGAACCCTCCTTGCTCCATCGATTTTCTCTCATTCCGTTTTTGGATACTTTTCTGTGCTAGGCTTGTCTGTCTTTTGTGAGGCGGAAGTGCACCTTCAATAACTCCTACCCTATGGATTCTAGATTAAGCTGTCTGGAGCAGTCTAGAACACACTATCTTCCCTTTGCATAGGCCTTTGTAAGGTGAAAGAAAGCCGCTATGACTCAGATTTCTGTGTGTCTTAGTATTCCTTGTACTATTTCCAGGTACTTTTGTTCAAAGGCTGTTCTCTTGTCTTTGCTCCTTAATTTTGTAATTATTCTTTGTAAAATGAATACAAACTGAACAGTATCTTTTATTTTCTGTCTAATGGAGAACTAAATGGATTTTGTTTTTAAAGATCTTTGTACTAAGCAAGAGTGAAATGTGATTGTTAAGGAGTTCATTTATTTAGTTGGTGTCTTGTTAAATATAACCTAATTAATTATAATGATATCTTATTTGTAAATGATTAGATAATCCTGGTATCATTTATCATACCTATTAGTGGTCAATTAGCACAAATAACTGCTGTAGGGGAGGAAGATTTGTCCTTTATTTCCTTCTAGGTTCTTTGGCTGATTTAAAAATTAAATTGAAATAGATTAGCAGCAGGGAAACAAGTATAATTTCATATGTATGGCGCTCACAGAAAACTCAAAGAAGTAACCAACCAGTGTAGACAGATTTTATACCTTTTAAGACAAAGATAAAAAAATATATATGTGAAGAACTGACAAAAATTTAGGCTTGGGGTAGCAAATTAAGAAGAATAAGGATTGTTTATACAGCCTTCTTGGCTCTAACTTCCCTCTTCCTGGTGATAAGGAAGCCTGTTACCCTCCTAGTACAGGGAGGGAATTTCTTCACATGAAAGACTTACTTTTTGCTTTCAGGGAGACAAAAAGGGTGTCAGAGTATTCTTATTGCTCTGGCTGTTTCTTAAGTAACTTTTTTTTCAAAATAATCAATATGCTGAAATAGCATTTTCTGTGATGGCATGTTCTATTTTCCTTCATAGCTAGGCCCTATTTGGTCCAGTGGAGGAGACAATGATTTATAATATTAAAGAAATGTGAGATATTAATTGTAGCTACACTGAATTTTTCTAGATCAAAATATATTAATTTTATTTGCAAAGCTCTGTTGCTATTAAAAATTATTTAAAACCAAATAATCTTTTAAAAAATGGTCTTTCTTCTTGTATTTAACAGGTTCTGGTTTGAATGATGGCCAGTGGCATGAGGTCCGTTTCCTGGCTAAGGAGAATTTTGCTGTTCTCACTATCGATGGAGATGAAGCCTCAGCAGTTCGAACTAACAGTCCTCTTCAAGTTAAAACTGGCGAAAAGTACTTTTTCGGAGGTAGGACTACCGGTTTTTTTAATGGCTAACTAATGCATTGCTAAAAATGGAGTTTCAATAAAGTTTGATTATGAAGTATTTCTGTTGATTCAGTGGACTCCGTAGATCTCAGGTAAAAGCAGACAAATTCTGTAATCCCACTGAACTAAAAGGAGTAGTAAATTTATTTCTTCATGATAATATTAACATGCTGTCAACATTTTCTTCTAGTGCCAATATTCTAAGTATAAAGCATGAGATTCTGAATCCCTTCATTCTTGAAATATTGTTCTTAAGAATCATGTCCTTGGATTATATATTGCTTATCTGTTGCTGTGTTACTAATTACTCCAAACCTTAGTAATTCGTTTAATGTTTGGCTTAAAAGAACAAACATGTAATATTATCTCACAATTTCTCTAGATTGCAAATTCAGAAATGATTCAGCTCTCCTGAGCTTGTACTCAAGTTGTTGGCCATGGCTATATTATATGAAGTTTTAACTGGGCTGGAGGGTCTGCGTCCAAGAAAGTACACTCACTTGGCTGACCGTTTGTGCTGGCTGTTTCTCTAAGTATGAGAATAAGCCTACTTGAGAACAGTCATCTTGTTTATCTTGTTTCTTGCTGTATCCCCCAAGGTCCTATAGAGATTCCTGGAATATAGTAGATGACCAATAAATATTGGTAAACAAATCAGCAAACTGAAAAATAATTGAGGCAAACATTTTATTTGTAATTATCTAAAAGAAGAAATAGAAGCTTAAGAGCTATACTGACTTGCAGTATAGCTTGCAGTACAGCTTCCAGACTTAAACTGAGTCTGTAGCCAGCCACAGAATTCAAGACCTGGGACTCCTGCACCAGGGTATTTCTCCCCTCTCCATCACAATGTGATAATGAGCGACTACTCAGAGATAGAAGTCTTGAACTAGACCCCTGCTTCTTTAATCTTCCATGGCTGTTCATTGGGAGTTAGAGCTACATGTTTTTTAAGTCTCTCAATAAATATTTGATGAGCAGATGAAAGCCAGACAAGATGTCTTATGAGTGAATAAACTGGACTTACTGATGTGAAAAAAAAGTAACCCAAGAGCTAAACTGGTTTTTTTCCCAAATCATATTTAACATGATGGGCTTTTGGCTAACAATTTTCATTGCTGTCAGAAAGTGGATCACAATAGTCAGCTGGAAAGCTATTGATAATCCTGATTCATCTAAACGACAGTGGAATATCTTTGGCCATGAATGACCTTGCTGAATGCTTAAGGCAAGTTTTGATCTATTTCCGTCTAGATGGGTAGGCAAAAAGCTATAACGCAAATTTATGGCATAGAGTTTATAGGATATGAGGGCTTTATAGTGTTCTATTTACTATTGCTTTCCTGATTCTGGTTTTCACACCCAGCGGGCAGGATCATATTTCCTCCCTCTTGGGTCTTTGGTCTACCATTGAGAAATACTGTGAGCAAATGATCATGACGCTTCTTTGGTTATATCTTCATTGTCTAAATCCTCTTAGCATGGGAGAATCACTAGAGGAACTTGTCACAATCCAGATTGTCGGGCCCCACTCCTAGAAGTTCAGAATGCAGGATGCTATGAAACTGAAGAATTCTAAACTTAAGGTGATTCTGAAGCAAGGTATCTGAGGAACAGAACTCTAGGTCTAACTTAGCCAATTTGCATGAGTATTATATTCTTTTTTATATTTATTTATTTTTAATTGATTGATGATTGCTGTTCAATATTGGTTTATTTCTACCATACAGCAACATGAATTAGCCATAGGAATACATATGTCCCCTCCATCTCAAACCTCCTTCCCACCTTCTACCCTTCCCTACCCTTCTGAGTTGTTACAGAGCCCCTGTTTGAGTTCCCTGGGTCATACAGCAAATTTCCCCTGGCTATCTATTTCACATAGGGTAGTGTGTATGCTTCCCTGCTCCATTCATCTCTAGATTCTTTTTGAAAAACAACATCAGCCACTGACAAGTGAGATGGGTAAGAAATAGCTACTCTCAGAAAGTTTTTCCACCATGGAACAGTGAAAGGAAGCCCCAGTCAGGGTCTGGCACACATATTGTTGTCGCCGTTTAGTTGCTAACTCGTGTCTGATTATTTTGCAAACTTGTGGACTGTAGCCTGCCAGGGTCCTCTGTCCATGGGATTTTCAAGGCAAGAATACTAGAGAGGGTTGCCATTTCCCTCTCCAGGAGATCTTCCCAACCCAGGGATTGAACCTATGTCTCCTACATTGGCAGGCGGATTATCTACAGCTGGGCCACCAGGGAAGCCCCTGGTGCCCATATAGACATTTATTTTAAAATACAACACTGTTAATGCAAACTCATTTGTCAGGCCCCTGAAGTCCTCGCCCTCTGACTTGCCTTCTCTTGAATAAACTGTCCTCTTCGGGCAGCTGTAGCAATATTTTAGAGGCAGAATTCAGCTACACTCAGAGCCAGTGGCAGGCAACAGAAAGCTCCTGAGCTAATAGTTGGCACAGATTCACTGATCCAGAATCTAGGACCATCTCCGCAGCTTCGGGCCACAGACCTCGCTGGAGTCTTATCCCACTTCTACACAGTAAAAGATGTTTTGCCAAAGTACATATCCTTAATATCTTTAATTTCACCACTGAGATCTCTTTCCTAACATTAACCTATCACTTACGCTAATTGACAAACCACCATTTTTACAAATAAAAACTCAACTTGACTTTCAGAAACTGATGACAGGAATAGTTAGCAGCAATCCTGGAGCAGTCACGTCTGGAGTGGCTGCAGTGTTTTTGAGAGCATGCTTATGACCACCTCTGGCATGTGGCTGCCTGATTAGAATGCTAGCTGCCTCGGTAACTTAAAACACGCACACACAAATTCATGCTGTCTGTGCTGAAAATTTAAAGTCGCAGATGTTGTAATGATGATGTCTTAAGGAATATTAGTCTGGTGGAAAGGAGAATTGACTTTGTTCTACAATGGAAGCTTTGAATCATACACACCTCATTTGGAGCCATAGCTTCACTTAGTTTATAGGTCATTTTAACAATTTATCTTACCTTCTTTATCTATTAAAATGCAATAGAATCTGTTCTGTGAACATTACACAGCATCATCTGTTAAATACAAGGTCTGACCCCAGGGAATGCTAAATGCTGACTGCCTTTCTAATTCACCTGGGGTCTTTTTTAAACTCACTCAATACAGCCCTTTCCAAGGAAAATTTCAGATTTCAGATCATGTGTTTATCTCAGGTCTCTTACCAACTGCTTGACTACTCAAAGCATTTTTTCCTCCTTAGTCAGTAAAAATCAAATTGCTTTCCTGCTGGGTGAAAGCCTTAAGTGAAGGCATCCTGCCCTTAAACATGTCCACAGTTTGCTTAATTTGAAGTTAAGTCCTATCTACGCAGCTGCTTCTGCCACTAGAGGATGTCAGAACCCCCCAGCGTGGAGCTCTCTGTCTCCATGCCTGCTCCCTGCTCGTCCTAGGAAAGCTCTTAGTTCTCCTCTGTAACACTCTCAATCAGACGTTTAAGCTCGGAGAATTATCTCGCCTTGTTCTTTCTTGGGAATAAACAGAAAAAGAAAGATTATTCACTTGGGATATTTCCTCAAAGAAAGTTATTTTAGCTGATTTAGCTTTTTTCTCTATCTGCTAGCTTGAATTCCCTTTCAGAACACTTCATTAGTTTTAATAATCAAAAGAATTATAAACAAAATAATTCAACTTATTATTGACTGCTTACCTGATAATTGGCTTTCTGATACAGGCCAAGGCTCATGGTCATGAGAGAGTAGAAAGATTTTTAAATTCAAAAACTTTTTTTTTAGGTTTGGTATTTTGATTATCCCTGTGTTTTAATTTGAAAGGAAATGAAGCCAAAGGAGCTGTGGAGCAAAGAGGAGATATAAGAAAGTTCCAGAGATAATCTATTCGGAAAGGGAGTTCTAAGGAATGCATTGATGGTGGCAGCTCTCAAAAGTATCAGACCAGGTGAAAGTGGCAAGAGAAAAGCGGGGAGCGATGGGATTGGGGGCTGGCTGGAGTCTGATTGGAATAGAATTCATAAAGTGTAATGAAAGGGCACATTCCCTCCCAGTTACAAATCTAAGCTCATTAGTGTATACATGTCTGTGTACACATATGCATGCGTGCTAAGTCACTTAGGTCATGTCTAACTCTTTGGAATCCTGTGGACTGTAGCCCACCAGGCTCCTCTGGCCGTGGGATTCTCCTGGCAAGAATACTGGATGGGTTGCCATGCTCTCCTCCAGGGGATCTTCCTGACCCAAGGATCAAACAGACAAATCTCCTCTGTCTGCTGCATGCGGGCAGGTTCTTTACCACTGGTGCCACCTGGGAAGCCCCATGCATATAACCTTTTACTCCTCATTGAAATAGAGCATGAATTCTAAGTAGCTATTAGGCTGATATGTAAATATGTTACCCACCAGGGTTCTTAGACGCCTCAGTCAGGAGAAATTGATCAGACGCCAAATAGGAAATTCAGGCAAGGTTTTATGGGAGCCCCTGCTGCATCAGGTCGGAGTTAGGAAAAAACAACAGGCTCTTTTGCTGGCTTGCTTATGGAAGTGAGGCAAGCTGGTTCCTTACAAGGGGAGAGGGTAGGGGTGTGTCCAGGGGTCAGGGCGAGAGGTGGCTCCGGTGTTTTGCCCACCCCTTTGGTGGTGGCCAGTGCAGGGGACATGTGCAGTTCCCTGCCTTAGCTCCAAAATTCTGTTTTTCTTCCAACACCCTGTTTTGCTCTCAGCTCTTCAGAAGTGGTAGGGTGTTTTGTTTTGTTTTGTTTTGTTTGTCTTTTTGTATCTTCTTGTCATAAATTTGCCCTAACTGCAAATGCACAGAGTAATTTTTAGTCCCTAATAGTTTCTTTGTATTGCGTTCCTCAAGGAGACCTTAGTCCAGATGTGAGCATTGCAGCACTGCAGCAAAGTGTCCCAGGCTGCAGGGCTTACCTGTCTCAAATATAAACCTACATAAAGCAGTTCTCACTGAAGCAAATGAAAGGCTTGTTTCCAGTTCTGCTGTTCACTGGCTGTTATTATGGGAAAATGCCACCAGCCGCACACGCTCTTGAGTGTCTAAATGTTTCCTAAATGATCTGCTAGTCACTCAGTCATACCCAACTCTTTGCGACCTCACGGAGTATAGCCTTCCAGGCTCCTTTGTCCATGGAATTCTCCAGGCAAGGATACTGGAGTGGGTTGCCATTTTGTTCTCCAGGGGATCCTCCCAACCCAGTGATCAAACCTGGGTCTCTCGCATTGCAGGCAGATTCTTTACCTTACCATCTGTGCCACCGGGGAAGTCCTTAGTGATCTGAAACATACCACAACTTAGTCATGAAAGGCTTCCCACATGGTTTCTCAGGAATTCCCGGGTTGACCCATCTGTCACCAGACTATGTGCAGGACCATTCTGTTGAGGATCTAGTTTTCCTTCCTGTGAAAGGCCAGCTGTTGTTGCACCTATGAGAAAGTCTATTGTTCGGAGGTGTTTTTTCTAGCCCCTTTTTGCTACTTTCCACAAGAAATGGAGGAAGAACTGTTTTGTCAAATGATATGATATATTGGGGGCGGGGAGGGTCTTCCCAGGTCGCTCAGTGGTAAAGAATCCTCCTACCAAGAGAGGATATGCAGAAGACTCAGGTTCAATCCCTGGGTCAGGAGGATCCCCTGGAGGAGGAAATGGCAACCCACTCCAGTATTCTTGCCTGGAGAACCCCATGGACAGAGGAGCCTGGCGGGCTGCAGTCTGTGGGGTTATAAAGAGTCAGGCACAACTGAGCATGTGTACACGCACAAGTTAGATGACGTTCTTTTCAGTAGTTGGGAAAGTGAATCTTAAACTTCTTTGTATTAAGTTTCCAAGTCTACTTGTAACAAAGTTCAAACTGGATGGCTTAAAATAGCAGAAGTTTATTCCCTCACAGTTTTGGAGGCTAGAAGTCTGAAGCCATGGTTTAGTAGAGCCCAAGGATCAGCCGAGCCTGATTTTCTCTAAAGGCTCCAGGGAAGAGTATTTTTTGGCTTCTCCTACCTTCTAGGAATTTCAGGCAATCCTTGGTTTCCCTTGGTCTTGTGGATGCATTGTTTCAATCCCTGCCTCCATCTTTAACAAACCACTACTCACTGTTTCTTTGTGTCCAGGTTCCCCTCTTCTTTTAAGGACACTGTTCATCAGACTGGGGCTCTATTGGGTGACCGTTACTGCCCCATTTAACTTGATTACATCTGCAAGGACCCTATTCCCCCATGGACAGCAGAGCCTGGAAAGCTAGAGTGAATGGGGTTGCAAAGAGTCAGACACGACTGAGCAACTAAGCACATAGAATTTTAAGGAAATCAATAGAAAATATTTCTGAACACATTCCCTGACCACACTAAGTTATGGTGAGTGAGAACTCATCTCTGATAAATGTTAGAAAGCTTTGTGCAAATAAAACAGAAGTGCAAATGATATGAAAAGCAACTGTTGTTTTGTAAGTGTATCCCGCAAGAAATAATTGGAGAGGATAAGAGCATACAGTTTAGACTTTGCAATAATCGGGATTCTCCAGAGAAACAGACAATAGAACATAACAATATGTATTTTATATATATATAATGTCTGAGAGGGAGAGAGAAGATTTATTATAGGAATAGGCTCCCAGGGTTATGGAGACCAGAAGTCTCACAATCCAGTGTCTGCAAGCTAGAGAACCAGGAATACGAGTGTGCAATTCATTAGAGTCCAGAGACCTGAGACCCTGGGGGTCCAGTGATTTAACTCCTAGTCTCAAAGGCTGATGGTATAAGTCCCAAAGTCTAATCCAACATCCAAGGGCAGGAGAATATAGATATCTCAGGTCAAGAAAAGAGAGAGAGAATTTGCCCTTCCTCTGTCTTTTTGTTCTATTGGGCTCTCAACAGACTATATGATGTCCACCCACTCTGATGAGAGCCATCATCCATACTTAGTCTACTGATTCCAATGCTAATCTCTTTTGGAGACACCCTCACAGACACACCCAGAAATAATGTTTTACCAGTTATCTGGCCATCCCTTAACCCACTCAAGTTGACACATAAAGTAGTTATCACAGACTTGGGGTTAGCAAACTCTCGGGGCAGGACCATATGTAAAGACAAGGTGCAAGGTGATGGGGGGTGGGGGCAGGGAGAGTTTACCCACTCTGCTTAGCTGATCTGGAAGTTTTCAGAAATATAGGAATTTGGAATTTGACCTTGATTTGTAGTATGATGAGAGCTATGACTACCAACGAAATGAAGATAGTAGACTCTGGCTGTAGATAATACTCATGCTGGAAATAAAACAGTCACACACATACAAAAGAGGACCATGAAAAGAAGATGAATTCCCGCAGTTTTTTCATTCCTCATTAGAGTTTAAATGACCTTTCCAAAATTGCACATATTTAAGAAGAAGTTGTCATCCTAATGGCATGCTGTACTGGTCTTGGAATTTTGTATAATGTGTATCTACCGAGCCATAAAATAGAAGTGTAGAATCATGAAGATATCATAAAGTGTTCCCATAGAGTTGTTTATCTTAAAACAACCAGGAAAATTCGGAAGAACATGCTTGACACCCATCGCTATGTATCTGGTCTCTTCCTGGAGTAAGGCAGTTCCTATCTTTGAAATATAAATACTGGGTACCTGTGCTGTTTTGCACATTAAGTGTTTTCACAAGAAATGCCTTCAAAGAAAACATACGTGATATTACTTTGGGAATTGAAATCCTTCAACTTTGTTATTAGATCAATGTTCAATTTTCTCTTAACTAGTTGAAATAATAGTAAATCTTCTCTTTTTCTGGCCTGCTTCTCCAAATCCTTGGTTATCTTTAAGGACTTTCTTTCCAAAGATGCATTTATCTTTCTGTTATAGAACAGGGATCTACATTTATTCATTTATACCTAAAGAGACCATGGAGTCCTTCATATAACTCAGGTTTATGCTAGATGCTGGTGACCTATTGATACGAAAAGGAGACAGAATCTCTAGCCTCATGGGATTTATAGTTTTTGCTCTCATATTACTATGTGTCTCTTTATAAAGTTATCATTTTACTTTATTTGTATAATTCTCTTGTTAATGTATACCTACTCTAAGCCCTATCTGTTTTGCTCTTAAGACCTTTCAACTGATTGGATGAGGGTTACATCATCAAGGATCATCTATTTCATTTAAAGTCAGTTGAATGTGGATGTTACATCACATTTGCAAAACACCTTCACAATAGCACCGAGATGAGCGTTTGATCGAATAACTGGGTATTAATGGCAACGCACTCCAGTGTTCTTGCCTGGGGAATCCTGTGGACAGAGGAGCCTGGTGGGCTGCTGTCCATAGGGTTGCATAGAGTCAGACACGACTGAAGCAACTTAGCAGCAGTAGAGTCTATCTGTGTTGGCAAAACTGTCACAAAGTACTTTTATGTGTCCTGGATTCTAGACTTGAGGCATCAAATAAAAATTTAATCAGATGTCTGGTTTAATGTACAGATAAAAGAATACAAGAAACACCTTTTGCAATCTTCTGATTATGATTTCTAAGTCTTCTACATGAATATTTTTCTATTTTGTCTCATTTTATGCTTTCTAATGTTATAGCTCTTATTCCCTCTCTTTTCAATGATTTTACTAAGATAAAATTTACATATGCTAAAATCCACGTATTTTAAGTGTGCAGTTCCATGAATTTATATGGTAGTTAGCCATCAGCACAGTCTAGCTTTTAAATAATTTCCCCAATCGTTCCTCAAATTTCGCTTCTGTCCCCCTGCAGTCAATTCTCACTTCTATCCTGTCCCGGGCAAACACTGTTCTGTTTCTTTGTCCCTATAACATTTTTTTTTTTGTCATTGTTGATTTTTGTTTGCTTTTTGACTCTTCTCTGGTTTACTCTTCTCCTTGGAGACTTTACCCTTGTCTCACCTCCTGCAGGAGGACAGCCAGACCCTCTCCTTTCCTCTCTACCAGAGATGCTATTCTCCACCTCTCCTCGTGGTGTCTTCCTTCACCTCAGGTGCCATCTCCTCACTTCAGGCTTCCTCTGCCAAATTATGTTAAAATGTAATCTTCTACATGGTCCTTCCATAAGACCTTCCTTCAGTTCAGTTCAGTTGCTCAGTTGTGTCCGACTCTTTGTGACCCCATGAATCGCAGCACGCCAGGCTTCCCTGTCCATCACCAACTCCCAGAGTTCATTCAAACTCACGTCCATTGAGTTGGTGATGCCATCCAGCCATCTCATTCTCAGTTGTCCTCTTCTACTCCTGCCCCCAATCCCTCCCAGCATCAGAGTCTTTTCTAGTGAGTCAGCTCTTCACATGAGGTGGCCAAAGTACTGGAGTTTCAGCTTTAGCATCATTCCTTCCAAAGAAATCCCAGGGCTGATCTCCTTCGGAATGGATTGGTTGGATCTCCTTGCAGTCCAAGGGACTCTCAAGAGTCTTCTCCAACACCACAGTTCAAAAGCATCAATTCTTCAGTGCTCAGCCTTCTTCACAGTCCAACTCTCACATCCATACATGACCACTGGAAAAACCATAGCCTTAACTAGACGGACCTTTGTTGACAAAATAATGTCTCTGCTTTTCAATATACTATCTAGGTTGGTCATAACTTTTCTTCCAAGGAGTAAGCATCTTTTAATTTCATGGCTGCAATCACCATCTGCAGTGATTTTGGAGCCCCCAAAAATAAAGTCTGACACTGTTTCTACTGTTTCCCATCTACTTCCCATGAAGTGATAGAACCAGATGCCATGATCTTAGTTTTCTGAATGTTGAGCTTTAAGCCAGCCTTTTTACTCTCCTCTTTCACTTTTATCAAGAGGCTCTTTAGCTCCTCTTCACTTTCTGCCATAAGGGTAGTGTCATCTGCATATCTGAGGTTATTGATATTTCTCCCAGCAATCTTGATTCCAGCTTGTGCTTCTTCCAGTCAGCGTTTCTCATCATGTGCTTTCTTAGTATCAGACTTTATTTTGGAGGGCTCCAAAACCACTGCAGATGGTGACTGCAGCCATGAAATTAAAATACCCTTACTCCTTGGGAGAAAATTTATGACCAACCTAGATAGCATATTGAAAAGCAGAGACATTATTTTGCCAACAAAGGTCTGTCTAGTCAAAGCTATGGTTTTTCCAGTGGTCATGTATGGATGTGAGAGTTGGACTGTGAAGAAAGCTGAGCGCTGAAAAATTGATGCTTTTGAACTGTGGTGTTGGAGAAGACTCTTGAGGGTCCCTTGGACTGCAAGGAGATCCAACCAGTCCATTCTGAAGGAGATCAGTCCTGGGATTTCTTTGGAAGGAATGATTCTGAAGCTGAAACTCCAGTACTTTGGCCACCTCATGCAAAGAGTTGACTCATTGGAAAAGACCCTGATGCTGGGAGGGATTGGGGGCAGGAGGAGAAGGGGACAACAGAGGATGAGATCGCTGGATGGCATCACCAACTCGATGGACGTGAGACTGAGTGAACTCTGGGAGTTGGTGATGGACAGGGAGGCCTAGCATGCTGCAGTTCATGGGGTCACAAAGAGTCAGACACGACCGAGCACTGAACTGAACTGAACTCCTTATCAAATTCATTTTCTCCAAAATATGCTCCCTCACATTCTGTCCCCTACATCCTCCTGTCCCTAGCATCCCTGATTCATGTTGTCTCACTCTACTTTCTCCCTCCCCTCACATAAGACTTCATCACTTTCTAACATTCTACATCTTTCATTTTTTAATATATTGATTATTTATTATTAGAATCTCCACGAGGACATAAGCACTGATAAGACAAGGATATTGGTGTGTTTTTTTTTTCTTTCTAGTGTATGTCAAGCGTTTGGAAAAATAATGCCTGATGCTTAATAGTTATCATTGTGCATTTATTAATTGAATAAATTAATCAGCAGTCCCTTATGGGTACATTTAATGGTTACATGCAAAAAGGGCTAGAGAACTTCTGTCCTCATGTAGGGTATCAGCTTTTGGCACTTGCCTCTCCCTGCAGAGAATTTTAGGTAAAGAGTACCAATTGTGCTGGCAGAGAACAGCCGCTGGTATTCCAGTATTATATTTCATAGGTCTAACTTTTCAGGGTCTTAAAGATAAAATAATTTTTTTACATCAGATGAAATTTTTGTTATCTAGCATGCATACCAGTGTGTGGCTGGTGAGGAGTAAAGCTAGGATTCAAATAATTCTGTTTTCTAAATAGTTACTGAAACTGAGCATTGTCATTCATGCTATAGCGGTGTACATTCAGAAAAAAAAAAATATTTGCTTTCATTCCAATTGAGAGAAACTGGTGAAATTTTGGAGAGAATAAATTTGATAGTGGGTAAGGAAGGTCTTATGGAAGGGCCATGTAGAAGATTACTTTTTAAGATAATTTGGCGGGGGAATCCTGAATTGAAGAGATGGCACCTGAAGTGAGGAAACACGCCATGGGGAGAGGTGGAGAATAGCATCCCTGGTAGAGAGAAAAGGCAGTGTAAATACCACACAGATGTGAGAGCATAGAGGCCTTGGGAAAGGGGGCCACACAGCTCCAGGAATGTGAGCCTTCGAAGGCTGGACTGGGTAGGGTCTTTCACACCAGCAGTCTCCAGCCTTTTTGGCGCCAGGGACTGGTTTCATGGGAGATCATTTCTCTGTGGACAGGGAGGAGAGGAATAATTTGGGGATGAGTCAAGCGCATTACACTTACTGTGCATGTTATTAGTGTTTTTATTGTATCAGCTTCACCTCACATCATCAGACATTATATCCCCGGAGGTCAGGGAGTGAGGCGGGAGGCTGTTTGAGGATTGAATCACTGAATGGCGTAATTTAATCTAATCTCTGAGGCTGCTGTTTGGAAAAAAGACTCTAGCCAGATGAGAGAGCAGTGTAGTGAAAGCAGCAGACACTACTGCAATAACCCAGAAGATAGAAAGGAAGACAATCTAGTGGAGAAGTCCGATGCGGTCGAGTCTGAGTACATCGCTGGAAGTCAAGCCTGCAGGGCTTGCTGATGGGGGTTATGGGCCGTAATATACAGAACAGAGTCAAGATGACACCAGGCAGCCGGACCAAAAGCCTTGAGCTCACCCTTGCTTCTGCTCCACACTCCCCTTTTCCCTTCTGCGCTTTGTGGTCCACCTGGCAGCGTTTCCCTAAAGATTGTTTCTGATCCTGCATCAGAAAGTGCTGTTGGTGTTGGATCCATGCAGTAACCTGTCATCCCTCCTCCCCAAAATGGGACCGTGAATGAATCCCCCCAGCATTCACACACCACACACCACACACACACACACACACACGCACGCACGCACGCACACACACAGGCACACACACACGCTTTCACAGTTCCCTGCATCCTCTGTCTCCTCAGTGGGTTCTGAATTTGTTCTCAAAGCTCTCGAGCCTCGCCCTGATGCCTTTTATGCTGCACTACATCAGGGGTATAGCAAGAGTCAAGAATCGACGGATTTAAAACCAGACTTGGCCAACTAACATTACAGTCAATCTCTCTAACGTTAAATCAGTGCATTTATCACTCAGAAACAGGCAAATGGAGAACAGTGACTCAGAGCTAAGCAACTGCTATAAAATAAGTGGCCTTTAAACGTGTGAGTTTACATATAAACTTCTAGTGGATAGACTTCTAACTTGAAAGCATGCACTAGTCATAACCAGTTTTCTTGGTCTTCCTTCCATCCATGGTCTGACTATACTGAGCTTAGAGGGGGTTGAGAGATAAGTTATTTGTTGCCTTTTAAAAAATAAAATGAAAGTTAGCCATAACCTACATTTATATAGTATTGAGCATCATTTTAAATATTAAAATTAAAATATTATGCCTTTTATGCTGCATATTAAAATATTTGGATGCCCATCTTACTTTGTGCAATATCTGTCCGTTTAAAATACTAATTTAGTATGATTGGCAAGACTCATGTTTTTCCAACTAATAGTTTGTTAAATTGCAGAATGAGAAATGAGAACCTTAGGAATTCCTGTAATTTGTCAATAGGTTGATTTGGATTGGTTAACATTATATAATACCTGGAATTCATTTTTCTTTTATTGCTTTTAAATGCATTCATTAGTTTTTGTTTATATGTTTTTCCTGTGTGCTTTTATTATTTCACCCTGGTTCATTGTTACACAACATTGTTTTTCTCTTATTCAACTTCAAGGAGTTGGTCTTTCCTTATCTGTAGTGAATTGACCTAGAAATTTTCTCAGTTATTAATTTCTTTAAAAGAATTTGGTTGTTCAGAAACAACCACTTGCCATAAAAATCTTAGGTCAATATTTGCGATTCTAAGCAAATTATTTTCCCCACTTTAAAAAAATACATTTTTAAGCCATTTCTTTCCATTAGGAGAATATTAACATGAAAAGACATTTCTTTTTCAATCCAATTCCCAAAGAAATTTTGTTCATTTCAGTTTGTTTTCCAATTACATACATAAAAGAAAAGGGCACAGAAGAGGAAGGGAATTTCACAGTGAAACTGAATATATTAACCATATCAGAAACTGTTTCTCTGTTGGAGATAAGAAAGTATTCGTTGCATAGCCCCCAATTCCAAAGAGCTTTTTATACCTCCTAGAAGTAAACTGATGAGAACTATGATTTGGACTAATTATCATCAGAAATATTGTGGTATTCTACATCTCCTTGCCTTTTGCTGGCTCTTAAGACTCACTTGCCTTGGGAATATTCAGATTTAAGAGAGAATTATAAGTAGTTTTCCAAAGGAAAAAAAAATCATGAAATTATAAAAACGCTTTGACTTGCAGAAATTGTCTTAACCTTATGACTATTTATTGTTGTTACTCTGGAGTTTATTTTAAGGTCTTTTCCTCCTTATATTAATTTTGTTATTTTATAATCACTACGCTCAAAGAACATAATGTTTTGATTGTGGAAATAACACAGTTAACTCTATAAGTATATAAACTGAATATGATTTTTTTGTATGTCTCTTTTAGAAATTATTTTCTGTATCTAAAATGCTTTTAAGCTGAAAAAAATTTGCAGATTTTAAAAGTGTGATGACTTGTATGTCTCATGCAGATATGAGATACGTGCTTTAGGTTATTATTTGGAGAACATAATATTTCTACAGATTACCCTATCCTGTTGATTTTACAATGCTTTACCAAAAAAGAAAAAGGCATTTATACTTACTTTCATGAAAATAATGTGTCAATTCAGGTACTTCAAGAAACAGATGCTAAGGCAGAATTAGACACTGAAAGATATACTGAGCATAATGTCTCTAAAGGATAGGGTAAAAGAGGAAGTTGTTCAGTCCTTGTTTAGCTGCTAAGTCACGTCTGACTCTTCGCGACCCCATGGACTGTAGCCCATCAGGCTCCTCTGTCCATGGGATTCTCCAGGCAAGAATACTGGAGTGGGTTGCCATTTCCTTCTCCAGGGGATCTTCCTGACCCGAAAGAGGAAGAGGAGGTCTGATACCTGAGGAAAGAGTGAGGGAGAAAGAGGACTCTGTAGGCAGAGGACCAGGTTGTGGCAAAGTGCTGAGACAGTGTCAGCCGGAGTTCTTGCAAAAATACTGTTAGAGTCCCACATCCATCACAAATGGCCTAACTCTGGTTCTCTTGCTCTTCCCAGGATTTAACTGGGGTAGCCTGGGGGAGCATGGCCTCATCAGGAGAACATCTGTGGACCTTAATTACACTAACCAACTCTACTCATCAAACAGGAAGGGAGATATGACTGGCACCCGGGTGATCTTGGGCACTCAAGCTATTGATTAATGATACGCATAAGTAAAAAAGATAATTTTAGAAAGTTCTCCATAGAACTTTTTTCAAAACCAGAGAGAAATTTTATTTTGTTTTCCAATAAAGTTGCTATTTCTATCCACATTCCTAATTTTCTATGGCCAAACAAATAGAATAAATGATTTCAGGTACTTGGTTGTTTTTTTTTTTTTTAACTATGGAAAATTCAAATAATAATATTCTTATATGTGCAAAAATGAAACAAAAATGGAATCCAGTGCCTATAATTGTGCTGGCAGGCTACAGTCCATGGGGTCTCAAGAGTCGAACGTGATTTAGCAACTAAACCACCAAATTGTTTATTGTATTTGCCTCCTTGTTTTATTATTTTTTTTTCTTTTAAACAGTCAGTTATTTATATGTAAACTTTCCTTTTGAACTAAGAAAGTAAGTTCTTTCTGGGTGTGTAGTTTTTTTTTTTTTTTCTTTTCTTTTATCCCATTATTGAGTTTTTAAAGAAGACCCCAGACTTAAACTAGTGTTTCGAGTCTAGCTTATCCAACAAGTAGTTAAGTAGAGCATTTGCTAATTTCTCACCTTTTTTTTTTTTCAACATTTCTCTTACTTTTGGTGGGGAAGGAAATGGCAACCTTTTGGATTCCCACTTGCCTATGTTAGCGGTTAGCTATCCCTCAAACAATTAGGAATTTCTATCTACTTCCCAAGGGAAGTTTAAGTATTAAGGAATTTGTAAGGCACTCTGCCTTTAAGACCCTAAAATATAACGAATCTCTAAGGTTAAAATTTCAAGTCTTCTCTGATATGGGAAGTGGGGTTGAGAATGTGAGAATTTAAGTCGAAGACCTCCCAAATAACGTTCATCTCAATCAACTTCAGCATCTAGCCCTTAAATTATATCATTTCTAAACCTTTCCCATCAAAACCTTCCTGCTGCTGCCGCTAAGTCGCTTCAGTCGTGTCTGACTCTGTGCGACCCCATAGATGGCAGCCCACCAGGCTCCTTTGTCCCCAGGATTCTCCAGGCAAGAATATTGGAGTGGGTTGCCATTTCCTTCTGCAATGCATGAAAGTGAAAAGTGAAAGCGAAGTCGCTCAGTCGTGTGCAATTCTTAGCGACCCCATGGACTGCAACCTACCGGGCTCCTCCGTCTATGGGATTTTCCAGGCAAGAGTACTGGAGTGGGGTGCCATTTCCTTCTCCACAAAACCTTCCTAAACCTTTCCAATATCTGGGTCCTCTAATCTTCCTTCCCTGAAATTAACACAATTAGTGCCAAAAATAATAAGTGCTAAAAATGCAACAGCATCATTGCTTCAGTGAATCTAATTTGTAATGACAAGAACACTCACTCATTCTTATTTCACAGAGGCCTGAGGTTGAGTGGAAACCTCTGCTTTCACAGACCACTAATGAATCAAACAGTGAGCAAATATGAAATCTGAATGAAGATGTTCTCTGCCAGTGGTACACTATGTGATGTTACTATTGGGAAAATCTAGACACCCCAGAAAGTCATCAACAGAACAAAATTCTTTAACATCTTCAGATTTCTTTTTTCTATTATCTGTGGGTTATTGAACAAACTAAGTAATGTAACTCCAGAATTCAATGTGTATACATGGCTTTAGGTTTAGCATGTCAAAGAAAAGAGTATTTGAAGGGCAGAAAGCATATGTAAAAAGGGAGACTGGCTCCTGGAAAATTTGTTGTTAATGTTGTATGTGGAAAAAAAATTGAAAGATCAAAAGAGAAAGAAGTTTCAGTTCTTCGGGGCGAAAATCCAAGTAATCAGGCTGAGTGAAGCTGAGAGTTAAAACCTGTCAAGTCAGAGCTTAGAAGAAATTGAAGTAGTTCTACTGTTTGCCAGGCTGGTGCAAAGTTAACCACTGAATCAAGTACTGAGAAGTAGTGATTTTGTATATTTGTTAATATAATCCATGATTTAGAACAAGCTCTCACAACTTAATGAGCCTAAAAATATTCTAGAGTGCTTTTTATAAAAGAGTTTATGTGTTGGTAAAAATTTAATTCAGTAGATCTGAGGTAGGGTCCAGAAATCTGCATTTTAGTCAAGCATTCAGGTAACTTTTTTTGTCTTAACTACTTTGTTGAGATATAATTCATATACCATAAAATTCACCATTTAATGTATGCAATTTATGCTTTTTAGTATATTTGCAACAGTGTGTAAACATCATCACAATCTAATTTTTGGTCATTTTCATGGCCCCAAGTAAAAATCCCAAATTCATTAGGAGAATTCACTCAACATTCTCCTAGAATACCCCCAGCCATAGGCAACGACCAATCTACTTTTTGTGTTTAGATTTGCCAATTCTGAATATTTTACATAAATGGAATCACATAGTCGGTTGTCTTTTATGACTGGCTTCTTTCCTTTTGGGCTTCCCTAGTGGCTCAGATGGCAAAGAATCCTCCTGCAATGTGGGAAACCTGGATTCCATCCCTGGGTTGGGAAGATCCCCTGGAGAAGGGAATGGCTACCCATTCCATTATTCTTGCCTGGAGAATTCCATGGACAGAAGAGCCTGGCAGGCTATAGTCCATGGGGTTGCAGAGAGTTGGAGTCAGAGTCAGACATGACTGAGCAACTTTCACTTTTTTCTTTTGTTTAGCATAATGTTTTCAGCATGTATTCAATTGTAGCATGTATAAAATATTTTATTCCTATTTATTTGCAAATAGTATTATATTCTATATTACATTTTATTTATCCATTCATCAGTTGATGGGACTTTGCATTGTCTCCACTTTTTGGCTACTATGAATGGTGCTTTTGTGAACATCTGTGTATCAGATTTTGCATGCACATGTTTGTCTTTCTTTTGAGTATATGCTTAGGAGTGAAATTGCTGAGTTATATAGTAATCCTATGTTTAATATTTTGAGGGATGGCTGGACATTTTCCTACGTGATCTCAGTGCCTGTAGTTTTCTCTCTGCATACTTTGAGAAACACTGATTTAGGCAATGATTTGGGCGAATGCAGGAGGAAAAGAGATATTTATTGGATTCTGATAATGAAAATCCTAGACCCCATAAAATGGAGGCTAAAATTAGAAGAGAGGAAAATTCAGCATTAGAAAATAATAAAACACTGTGTAATGATGTGAATATAATCTCATCAACTGGAAAATTAGAAATACAAAAGAAAAAATTGGGGAGAAATGATAAAATTAAAGAAGATTTTTATATGGATAGGAACAGCTTCTAAAATTAAATAGAAATGTTTTGTAAGGTGATTATATGAAGAAAGAGAGAAAGATAAAGTGAATCTTAGTAAAATTTAATTCATAAAAACAAAGCAAAGTTTTACAACATTGTTGAATTTTAAAAGGGAAAATTTCCATAGGTTTCATGGAAGATATATGAGACCTGAATTAAGTTGTTGTGGATGTTGTTTAGTCAGTAAATCATGTCCGACACTTTTGCAATCCCATGGACTGTAGCCTGCTAGGTTCCTCTGTCCATGGGATTTCCCAGGCAAGAATATTGGATCAGGTTGCCGTTTCCTTCTCCAATGGATCTTCCTAACCCAGGGATCAAACCCAGGTCTCCTGCACTTTAGGTGGTTTCTTTACCACTGAGCCACCTGGGACCCCTGAGTTAAGTCACCTAAAAACAAATACAAAGAAGATGCAGAATGAGGGAGAGAGAATAGTTTGTTGGGATCACTTTTAAAAGTACAAATGGACAAAATAAAATTCTTTTGACATTAAATGTGTATTTTTATTATGAAAATTGCTGATAAAATTTTTATTTAACAAAACTTGGTTTTTGTCCATTGGTGGACAGATACTGCTTCCTGAAATAGGATATCCATAAACACAGTGTGTCAGATAGATTTAATAAAAGAAGGCTTTTACTGAATCAAGAATTTCAAAACTTTTAGTCAATTATACTTCTTAAAAAATTTTAAGTATATATACATTTTTATCTCTGGGGAAGTTAATTTTTGAATATATGTAAAACTGTATAATGGTAACTATCAGTTAAATGTATTTTTTCTTTGCATGTTCATGTGAGTAATGTTAAATGTAGGATTTCTATACTGTAAAAAATACAGCAATAAAAACATCATCTTTGGATAGAAGAAAAGAAATTCAAGTGTACTAGGAAAATATTTGGCAGTGTTTGACAGAAACTCAACTGATTACTGGTTTAAACAGTCTGAAAGGGCTAGTATGGTCTTTGTGGTGTTGAGAAATGTGGATTCTTCTATCTCAGGCATCATCAAACCTTTTGCTACTGACCCAATTTGTGTCTGCTCACCTGGGTGCAATAAAGTCACTCTATTGACACTGGGTTGTAATGAAAGAAAGCACAATGTTTATTGCAAATGCCAGGCAAGGAATCTGCTAAGCTAATGCAAAAAACCTGAGTCCCCCAAGAGGTTTCAGGGAAAGTGTTTTAAAGGCAGGATGATCAGCTTGCGCACAGTTCTCTGACTGGTTGATAGTGAGGTAGCAGGTGTCCTTGGGGTTAATGTCATCAGTCCTCAGACTCCAGCCAGTATGGGTGCTCTGTGCCCATGGTCATCATGTAGTTAACTCCTTCCATCTGATGAGAGTTTTAATATCTGCAGAACAACTCAGAAATGCACCTCACACTGTTATCTATGTCCTTCAGGAAGGAACTAAAGAGTCTGTGACTCTATATGGCTGATTTATCAATTAAATTGTTAACAATTCTCCTGGCCCAACTATTGTTTTTGTTGTGTTGTTACTATATGTTCACATTCTTTCAATTATTAATACTTGAGCCATCCTTTTGTAGCTCAGGGAAGGCCTGGAAGACTAAAGCTTTTCTACAAGTGAGCGGCAAAGGAGGTGTGGGGAAGTCTATTCTGGGAAGGCTCCATAGGGTATTGTTCAGTTCAATTCAGTTCAGTCACTCAGTCGTGTCCGACTCTTTGCGACCCCATGAATCACAGCACACCAGGCCTCCCTGTCCATCACCAACTTCCGGAGTTCACTCAGACTCATGTCCATCAAGTCGGTGATGCCATCCAGCCATCTCATCCTCTGTTGTCCCCTTCTCCTCCTGCCCCCAATCTCTCCCAGCATCAGGGTCTTTTCCAATGAGTCAGCTCTTCGCATGAGGTGGCCAAAGTATTGGAGTTTCAGCTTCAGCTTCAGTCCTTCCAATGAACACCCAGGACTGATCTCCTTTAGAATGGACTGGTTGGATCTCCTTGCAGTCCAAGGGACTCTCAAGAGTCTTCTCCAACTCCACAGTTCAAAAGCATCAATTCTTCGGCGCTCAGCCTTCTTCACAGTTCAACTCTCACATCCATACATGACCACTGGAAAACCATAGTCTTGACTAGACGGACCTTTGTTGGCAAAGTAACATCTTTGCTTTTTAATCTGCTGTCTAGGTTGGTCATAACTTTCCTTCCAAGGAGTAAGTGTCTTTTAATTTCATGGCTGCAATCACCATCTGCAGTGATTTTGGAGCCCAAAAAGATAAAGTCTGACACTGTTTCCACTGTTTCCCCATCTATTTCCCATGAAGTGATGGGACTGGATGCCATGATCTTCGTTTTCTGAATGTTGAGCTTTCAGCCAACTTTTTCACTCTCCTCTTTCACTTTCATCAAGAGGCTTTTTAGTTCCTCTTCGCTTTCTGCCACAAGGATGGTGTCATGTACATATCTGAGGTTATTGATATTTCTGCTGGCAATCTTGATTCCAGCTTGTGCTTCTTCCAGTCTAGCATTTCTCATGATGTACTCTGCATAGAAGCTAAATAAGGAGAGTGACAATATACAGCTTTGACGCACTCCTTTTCCTATTTGGAACCAGTCTGTTGTTCCATGTCTAGTTCTAACTGTTGCTTCCTGACCTGCATATCGGTTTCTCAAGAGGCAGGTCAGGTGGTCTGGTATTCCCATCTCTTTCAGAATTTTCCACAGTTTATTGTTCTTGTTCAATTACACTTTTTCCTTAAGAGTAAATATTTTAAGAGTTGTGAGCCATAGGATCTCTGTCCCAGCTATTTAATTCTGCTATTGTAGCATGGAGACAGTAGATGATATGTGAACAAATGGGTGTGGTTATGTTCCAATGAAACTTTATTTACAAACGCAGTGGTAGACTGGATTTATCCTGTAAGCTGTAACTTGACAATTCCATTGCTCTTTCTTAAGGTTCAAGATGTCTTCTTAACCTCTAGCCATCACATCCCCATTCCAGATTGGGGAAAGAAAGAAGAAAGAGGAGTGGATCTTATCTCCTTAAAAGCACTTCCTGAAAGGTACTTAGGACACTTCTACAGACATCTGTCAGCCAGAAATTAGGCACATAGCCATACCTAGTAGCACCACAGCCTGGGAAAGGCAGCTCTGAAAGAAGCCATCCACCCACCTAAAAGGAAGAGACTTTATTACTCAAAAGATCCTACAAACAGATAGTGGGGAAATCTGGCAGCATGTAACAAATACCCACTTCACCCTTCTTCTCATATATAGAGCACTTTTATGTTTCTTAAGTTAGGCAAAAATAAAATCTTATGTTACTGCATCCAACTTAAATCCACATTTTCAGAATAACTCGACATCAAAATTGTGGTCCAATGATATATAAACGAAAGACCTGATAGCTGCGATATACATATTCCTCTTTTGAAAATAAAAGGATGAGAAACATATAGTTGTCACTGGTCCATAGCAATTTGCAAATCTTATTAAAAAGAGACTATTTTTCCAGTGCCCACCATGACCCAAGTTTTCCCTCTTTGAGAGGTTCCTCTTTGCCCATTTTTCCTACATGGTTGTATCTGGAAAGGTCATTAGTTTATGTCCTTTTGGTGGATTGCATGCATTCCCAGCTGACTGCTGCTAATAGAGAGATCAGTTCCAAGGACTACGTTAGTCACTGAATGGGCATGACTTGAAGGCCATGCTTGTTTAATAAAGGAGTCTATTTTGACTCTTTTATGCTAGATCTGTTTTTTTTTCTTAATTTAGTTCTTGTTTGTTGCTGCTTTTGTTATTATAATCATACATAATGGCCTGCCTCAGAAAATCCTGCCCCTTTTCCTGACCCTTAAACTAAAGTACCTTTTTTAGCTTACAGGGAGATAATCTGACCCTACCTACCTGTGAATGACTATAGAGAAGATAAAATTAACACATCCCCCTGCTTGAGGCTTGCCATTCTAGGAGATATTTACAAGAATTAAATGGTCTTTTTACTTGGTTTCCTCACTTTCCCCCATCTTTTATCTATAAAAGAACTGGCATCCAAACACCAACAGGACGGTTATTTTGAGACATTAGTCCACCATCTTCTCAGTCAGCTGGGTTTCTGAATAAAGTCATATTCCTTGCCTCAACACCTCACCTCTCAGATTTTTTGGCTTCTCCCGCAGTGAGCAGAGCAAGCTTGGATCCAGTAACACTTGTAGTTTCCTTTCAATGCCATCCCCTCCAAAACACTGTGATCTGATAATCTTTCTTTAAGAACGTTCTGTGTACAAGTAACCATATCTAAATATCTGTTCTTGATGCAGTTTTAAGCTCGGTGACTCTGTTCTTTTACTTACTTACCTCTGTGTTCTGTCAATTCCCAGTGGAGGTTAGCCACTCGTATCTCTCTCCGAGAGCACTTGCAGATCCATCCTTTTGTTTTCTGTGCTCCTTTCAATTTATGTCCCCTTTCAAGCTTGAGGTCTTGAGAAAGAATAACGCTTTGTGACAATATCCTAAATCTGATTGTCACTGTGGAACTGTTTCCCACTTTCTAGTAGACAGCTCTTTTCATTGTAATATTTGTTCCTTTCATTTATTTGTTTATTTTATTTATTATGTATAATAAGGGAGTATTTGCAGAGTTCTGAGCATAGTTATATGGTTATATATTTGTATCAAGTATGAATTTAATCCTAGAGTGCATGCATGCATGGTAAGTCTCTTCAGTCATATCCTACTCTTTGTGACCTTATGGACTGTAGCCCTCCAGTCTCCTCTGTCCATGGGGTTCTCCAGGCAAGAATACTGGAGTGGGTTGCCATGCCCTCCTCAGCCCTAGTGTAACAAGCCCTGATCACTAAGATACCTACTTCCCACAGGGTTTTTTTTTTTTTTTCCCCAGCTTTACCCTTCCTTTACAGTGATAAAACACATTGCGAACTGCATCTTTACTTCCTTCTAAGGCTATCTCTCAGAGCTATGTCTTATAATTTCTGTACTTTAGTTCAGGATGCGGGTTTCCCTGGTAGCTCACATGGTAAAGAACCTACCTGCAGTACAGAAGACCTGGGTTCGATCCCTGGGTTGAGAAGATCCCCTGGAGAATGTTATGGCAACCCACTCCAGTATTCTTGCCTGGAGAATTCCATGGGCACAGGAACCTGGAAGGCTTCAGTCCATAGGGGTCGCAAAGAGTAGAGTACGACTGAACAGCTAAAACTTTTTAGTTTAGGATACAATTTTTGTATGTGTTGAGGGTGCTTCTTGGAGTGTGTTTTTTGTTTGTTTACTTGTCCAAAAATTGAAGATTCTCCATCATTTTAGTTTGCCCAAAGAAGCAGAGAGCCCTTCCATTTCAAAGTGGATTTACTGCTATCTCAGTCTGCCAGCTGGCTAGTCCTAGACCGAGCTCATCTCTCTCTTGAAGACTGCTGAGCATAGCAAGAAGGAGCCAGTGCACATCAGCATGTAATTTCTTCCTAACTTTGCTCCTAATAGTAAAAGTCTCAGTTGGCAACTGCTTTGCCTTTCAAGGAACAGCAGTTGACAATATGACCAAATATTTTGCTACAAATAACAAAGGCCCCAGCTTTCCAAGCCTGCAATATCCCAGGCTTCAGGGCCCACTGCCTTCAGCAAGTACTTCCATGAACTTAGATTGTGTCATGCGTAACATCCTATTTCTAAATATAGTATCAAATACAGTATTCATTTGCATTAGGCTCTGCTCTGAGTGACAGAGTGTGCAATTAACAGAGTAGAGACTTACTTCTTTCTTCTATAAAAGAAGATAGAAGGTGTACTCTCGAGTCACAGAGTCAGAAAGTCAGGCTTCTTCCATCTTTCAGCTTTACCACTCTCAACATTTAGTATCTGCCTTGTGGTTGCAGCTGTCAGTTTAAGAGCTAGATTATTATACCCAAACTCCAAGCAAGAGCAAAGAGAAGAGAATGGGAGGGTCTGCCCCCTCCTGCAAGGTCACTCCCTAAAGTTTCATATTACTACCTATGAAACACTGAATTGGCTGGAACTTACATGGTCAGACAAGGGACACTGGGTAACTGAGTGACTAGTTAAATGTCTATTTGCAAGAGGGGGACAATAAATATTGAAGGGTAATTAGCAGTATCTGTAAAAACTCCTCTTTAAATATTCATGTTTATTACAGTTTGTGTACCCAATTTTACTTAATAAAGTGGTATCTAATATTATTATTCATTCCTTGGGCGGATTTTGAAAATCTGTGTGTGGTTGTTTCATATAAAGATATTAAGTTTGGGAAACACATTTAAATGGATTCATTTCTTTTACAAGTTTTCAATTATCCATTATCCCTGCCTGAAGCTTTTTATAGCAAATGATTTATAGAAGCAAAATTAAATAGTTTTTTAAAAGCACTGGAATGTTCTCGGAAGTGAAAGTGTTGGTCACTCAGTCATGTCCAAAAGTATATGACCCCATGGACTGTAGCCCACTAGGCTGCTCTGTCCATGGAATTCTCTAGGCAAGAATACTGGTGTGGATAGCCTTTCCCAAGTGGGTAGACCTGGACTGAAACTGGGTCTCCTGCATTGGAGGCAAATTCTTTACAGTCTGAGCCACCCAGGGAGGCCAGAATATTCTCTAATCATGTATTTCTCTGTCTGCTATTCCCTAGCATATTTCTCTTCCCCATAAAAAGTCTAATTCAATGAATTTCTTGTCTTTTAAATGAAAAGAGAAGATTATTTGACCATTCCTCTAAATACCAGGATTGAAATTAATGCTGCTTGCTATATAAGAGCTTTTTATTTTCTCTTTAGCTCAGAAAGTAAATGACTCCATTTCTTAGTTTGCATATGGTGAAAGTACAAGGGAAAGGTGAATGGGATTCTGATTGTTTAGTCTGGAGAAATGGAAATTAAGGGACCGGAAAAACTGTCTTTGGATTTGGTAAACGGCTTATAGCTTGAAAAGAAGTGAGGCGTATCATACAGACAACATGACTTTAAGCTCCATGAGAGCAGGAAATACCCTTGGTTTTACTCATCTCAAAGTAGGCAAATATGTCTCAGTGTCTGACACGTGGAAGGTGCTAATTAACCATATCATTAAAAGTTACTCTGTTAGAAAATTTTATATTGTTATGCTAGAAGGCAATAGTGTGTGTTTAAAACTTTCTTTTGCACTTCTTTAGCTATTAAAAAGTATAAGATGCCATGCCATATCTTATATTTTTGTCTCTTACTGTGACATTGAACTATAATTTGTAAGAAGGCAAGAATTTTCCTCAACGTGAACACTAAAGGTTACAGACTTAGTGTGGAACACCTTCGTATTTCCTTGATAAACATCTCTAGTTTTTCTTGTAAGAATTTCACTAACCCTTTCTAAAACTTACTTTTATGTTTCAAGATTATATTGTCCCTTGGAAAGGTACATTTTCTAATGTATCATTTGTTTTTTAAAGAAAAACGATCTTTTAAACTGCCTCTTTAAAAGACCCTGATGCTGGAAAGGATTAAGGGCAGGAGGAGAAGGAGATGACAGAGGAAGAGATGGTTGGATTGCATCACCGACTCAGTGGACATAAATTTGAGTGAACTCTAGGAGAAAGTGAAGGACAGAGAAGCCTGGCACACTGCATTCCATGGGGCTGCTTTAGCAACTGAACAACAACAATGTTAACAATAAACTATTTTTTTCAAATACACTATTAATTGTTTTTGTCAACAGCAACTTCATTGGCTAAACAAAAACACATTTAGGCATTGTCCTTATAAGATAAAGAAGGTAGAGTGCCAAAAAACTGATGCTTTTGAATTGTGGTGCTGGAAAAGACTTTTGAGAGTCTTTTGGAATACAGGGAGATCAAACTAGTCAATCCTAAAGGAAATAAACCCTGAATGTTCATTGGAAGGACTGATCTGGGGCTGAAGCACCAATAATTTGACCACCTAATGGGAACCGTCAACTCATTGGAAAAGACCCTGATACTGGGAAAGATTGAAGGCAAAAGGAGAAGGGGGTGGCAGAGGATGAGATGGTTATATGGAATCACAGACTCAATGAACATGAATATTAACAAACTCCAGGAGGTAGTGAAGGACAGGGAAGCCTGGTGTGCTACAGTCCATGGGGTCACAAAGAGTCAGACATGACTTGGCAACTGAACAACAACATATGTTGCCTGAATAAAAGAATGGAAGAAAAGATAAATGAATGAAGAAACAGACAAATGCATCATAGTTTCTCAAAACCTGCTAATTTTCCTTTTATCGATCAGTTCAGTTCAGTTCAGTCGCTCAGTCATGTCCAACTCTTTGCCACCCCATGGACTGTAGCACGCTAGGCTTCCCTGTCCATTGCCAACCAGACAAGCTCTGAAAACCTCTAGGACCCCTGAGACACCAAAGCTGACTTGAAGAATCTTAATATGTTTTTCTATTTAAAAACATACACACAATAGTAATATTCATTGAATTTTTACTTGTTCTAGAAACTATTCCAGGAATTTTACTTATCTCATAAATGCCCATAATAACCTTATCAGCTGCCTTTATTATTATTCCCATTCAGCAGTTGAAATTAAGCCTCAAATTACATGATTTGCTCAAGTACCCTCAGCTCTTAAGAGTTAGAATAGGTGAGTCAAGGTTTGTCTGACTCTAGACACTAAATTCCTAATCAACATAATGTATTGTTCACTGGAATGCCTGAACTTAGTTGGCATTTTCTTCATTTCAAAGTTAAATTGTAATCACTGCTTTAAATACCCTACAAAGCATCCTTACATTATAACTTAAACTAAATAGATCAGATGAGAATAAAAGTTCTGAACAGTCATACTAACTCTATTGCTGCTACTGCTGCTGCCGCTAAGTCACTTCAATCGTGTCCGACTCTGTGCGACCCCATAGACGGCAGCCTACCGGGCTCCCCCGTCCCTGGGATCCTCCAGGCAAGAACACTGGAGTGGGTTGCCATTTCCTTCTCCAGTCCATGAAAGTGAAAATTGAAAGGGAAGCCACTCAGTTGTGTCTGACTCTTTGCGACCCCATGGACTGCAGCCTACCAGGCTCCTCCTTCCATGGGATTTCCAGGCAAGAGTAGTGGAGTGGGTTGCCATTCCCTTCTCTGACTAACTCTGTTAGAAACCTCTAAAGACAAGGAGAGGTTCTTGCTTTATTTCGAGGCTCTCTGAAGTCTTCAATGATGAATGTGTGTTATATTTTCTTTTACTGACTTTTCTCATGTTATTGAAAGGAATGAAACATTTACATACAGATAAGTACTTAAAAATTTGCGTTGTGTGATTAGTAGAGTTTTAGGGGTAAACTCTCTACCTTCCCAAGTTCTCTCCTTATTGTCTCTTCCAGGATATTTTAAAATCTCCTATTATATGTTCTCTTCCATTAAGGAATTAAAAGCAGTTGTAGAAATGTAAATCAATCCTAAAAGGTTGACACATTAAGACATTTTCAGCCATCAACACCTCAGCGTGAACTGGCTGATCACAAAGAAAAGAATCTGGAGAGAATTAACTCTAAGAAAAACATCAAAGTCTAATAGGCCTGAAAAAGCTGGAGCTTATGAAAGATATCAAGAGACAACTTTTAGAGGAAAAAAAATATTTGAATAAACAGACGATGAATCAGGATGAGAATGTGGTTTTAATGAAAGAAGCAAGGTGGGTTATTTCACTCTTATTTTACTTTAGTGTTCTTTCATAAGGAAAATGGATTTCAAAGTAGAAAAGGACAAAGAAGTACCAAAGAACACTGGAATCTAAAATCAGCAAAGGAAAGAGAAACTTCTAGTTGCCTTTAAGAAGAGCTTTTAGCAAAGGGTGCAGGTCAGTAATACAAACTTCAACTTTCCGTTAATAACAAGACCTTACCTTCCGTGCATTTGGCAGTTAAAATAGCTGAGTTGTGATCTCATCATGGGTGGCCCCTCAGTTACAGATGAGAATGGTGGAGGCTGCTGCGGGTGGTCATTTATAAAGTGGGGCAGGACAAAGTCCAGAAAGTTTCCTTCCTTCCACAGGGCAGAGGAGGCCTCACTTTACTCTTTGGAAAAATTATAAAAATTGATTATTAAACTGATGGTTTATCCATGTGACAGTCGCTCAGTCGTGTCTGACTATAGTCCATGGAATTCCCCAGACCAGAAGACTGGAGAAGGTAGCCATTCACTTCTCCAGGGGATCTTCCCAACCCAGGAATCGAACCCAGGTCTCCAGCATTGCAGGCGGATTCTTTTTTGTTTTTTTTGTTTTTTTTTTTAGAGATAATTCACTTTATTTATTTATTTTTTCTTTTCAATGTATATTTTTCTTTTCTTTTCTTTTTTTTTTTTTTACTTTACAATACTGCATTGGTTTTGCCATACATTGACATGAATCCGCCACGGGTGTACATGAGTTCCCAATCCTGAACCCCCCTCCCTCCTCCCTCCCCATATCATCTCTCTGGATCATCCCAGTACGCCAGCCCCAAGCATCCTGTATCCTGTATCGAACCTAGACTGGCGATTCATTTCTTACATGATAGTATACATGTTTCAATGCCATTTTCCCAAATCATCCCACCCTCTCCCTCTCCCACAGAGTCCAAAAGTCTGTTCTATACATCTGTGTATCAGCTGAGCCACCAGGGAAGCCCAAGAATACTGGAGTGGGTAGCCTATCCCTTCTGCAGCAAAGCTTCCCGACCTAGGCATTGAACCAGGGTCTCCTGCATTGCAGGCGGATTCTTTACCAACTGAGCTATCAGTTGGCAATTAATGAAACAATCACAAATCTTACTATTAAAAAACATGCTCCAGGACTTTTTGCTGTTGTAGTTTTTGATAGGACTAATAAATTGAAAGATCAAGTGACTTTCACTGACAAGCGATAGTCAGTGGAGGAGAATTTCTGACTCTCGGGCATGTACACACCATGTGAACATTTCTACTAAAATAAGAGTGTTCTGCATCCTGCAGCTGTCTTGGGACAAAGACGGTTGAGAGCTGGATAGAAAGTGTAACATTTAACTGGGTTTATTTTGGCAAATCTGTTATAAGAGAATCTCAGGTTGAACTTTTTTCTTTTTTAATTTAAATTTATTTAATTGGAGGTTAATTACTTTACAATATTGTATTGGTTCTGCCACACATCAACATGAATCCACCACGGGCGTACACGTGTTCCCCATTTAAAATCTTCATTAGGTTCAGTAACTTTTCCTTCAGTGTACAAATTTGAATCCAAAGAATCTGCCTGCAATGCAGGAGACCTGGGTTCAATCCCTGCGTGGGGAAGATCCCCTGGAGAAGGAATGGCTACCCACTCCAATATTCTTGCCTAGAGAATGCTACGGGTAGAGGAACCTGGTGGGCTACAGTCCATGGGCTCGCAGTCAGACATGACTTAGCAACTAACCGCCACCACCATAAGAGACATAAAGAGAAAAAGAAAAAGGAATGTAATGTCTTTACAAAGTTTTATGATTTCAACTTCGCCCCACCTCTCTTCACCTTGAAACTGTATTCAACTTTGCCCCACCTCTCTCCACCTCGACACTGTGAGGATAAGTAAAACAGCAGGTACAGCAGCTGACAGATAATCGTGGTGCACTGGGAATGCAGAAGCCCCCAAAGGAGAGAGGATCAGAATCTGTGAAGTCTGGCAAGGGAGGCTCTAGGGAGTCACCAAGATAAGTAGAAACATCCCTTGTTGGTCACTGACCTGAAAATGCTCCAGCCTTGACTCCTCCTTCATCTCAGCTCCCCTGGGACTAAGCACTGATCAGCTCTCCAAGACTTTTCCAGGAGCATCCTCACTGAGACGTGATCTTATCTGCTGCCTCAGTATCCCAAAAGTCCCCCAGCAACCATCTGGCTTTGCTGTTCTCATGAAACCGGCCTGTCTTGGAGAGGCTGTTCTCTGACCCTCTCTCCTTGATAAGGTCCATCATAAGGGAGGTGGCTTTGGCAATAGCTAGTGTGGAAATCTGCATAAGAAAAGGGACAATTGTTTTTCACGCCAAGCTAAATCTAAGTCTACAGAGCAATAATGCTGCTAAAATATAATATTCAGATGATATTCCATCTTAATGGAAGAGTCCAGGCTATGTGAAACAATAGCTGTATTTTTCTCTACACTAGTTAAACCATATCTATTATACAATGTTCTATTCTGGGTTCCAAATTTTAAGATTAATCCATTTGAATGTATCCAGAAGAGGGCAAAATGGAAAATGGTCTCTAAATTGTGTTTATATGATGAAAATATCCATAATGGCAACAAATTGGACAAAGTTCCCTTCTGCTTTCTTTTCCAAAAATGTGGGTCATTCCACAGATCACTCAGCAAATGCCTGCATGACATCCGAAGAAGTTAAGCACTGCCAGGCAGCAATCAAAAAGTTTTAGCAAGGCCTCCCGGTCAGGAAAGAGAAAAGAGCTGAAAGAGGAATATAATTCTAGTACAGTGATGATCCATTTGGGTTAAAAAATCTTTTTGATAGACTTTTCACAAATGTTCCCATAAACATAGACTTAGGAGAGGTTGGCTTAAAATCACGCAGTTACCTGGATGCAGAATTCCTCAGTCTTTAACATGCAAATGTGCGAGTAACGGAGTCCCCCAGATTTGCTTGACCTTTAATTCATAGACTGTCTTGAACACTAGTGCTCCCCAGAAGACATTTTGGGAAACTGATCTAGAAACTAAGGAGAGGAGCAGAAAGAAGGAGGAAGAGGCAGCAGTAGCCAACACACAAATAGTAAAGTTTCCCTTTGTAGACACTAACTGTATGAAAGGGTGTGTGAGTGCCTGAGTGAGTGTTAGTTGCTCAGTCGTGTCCGACTCTTGCAATCCCATGGACTGTAGCCCGCCAGGCTCCTCTGTCCATGGGGTTCTCCAGATCAGAATACTGGAGTGGGTTGCCATGGCCTTCCTCCAGGGGATCTTCCTGACCCAGGGATCAAATTTGGGTCTCCCACATTGCAGGCAGATTCTTTACCACCTGAGCCACCAGGGAAGCCGAAAGGGTGTAAAGCAGGAGGAGAAGGGTCTGGAGAGAAGATTCAATTGACATTAATGTTTAAGGTCATCTGCAGAAGGTAAAGATGAGTCTGAAGATCTAGTTCGAAAATAATGGCAAAGCAAGCATATGAGATGGTGAGCCTTCTTGTGATTTTGATTTAATGCAGTCACATTTTTATATTTATTTGTGTAGATACAAGTTAAGTCTAAATAAAGGCATTATATGCATGATGAGTAAGTACAAAAATCATTAAATACATGCTGTTTATGTATATAAATATCAAATAAACAAATTGACATTGAGTGGGAGTGATTAAGCAGAATTTTCTTGACTATACACAAAAAAATAATTCCTTTTTAACAGTTTTCAATAATAAAAGAACTGAACCACTGCTGAAGGCAATAGTAAATTTTACTCAGTTTAAAAAAAAATTAGTTGTTCACTTTGGATAGATTATGAAACAACTATAATTGAGTTAGAAATAAATGCATTGGGACATTTTCTTAATTTTTATGCTGTATATTTTCCAAAATAAAGTGCTTAATATAGCCATCCTAATTCTTCTTTATTTCTAAACCATAGTACACATATTTCCTTATTAACTCCAATAAATAAATCTCTAAGTAATAAAAGAGGTGGTGAATTTTAGCAAGTAGAAAATGGTGAAACATAGGTAGTCCATAGACTACAGTGTAGATACCACTGTTAAGCACTTACAATGATATTTAGCCTTCCACACTCCCAGGATGGCAAAGATCAATCAGGACCCTTCACATTGAAGAGGCTTTGGATCTAAGATGAGACTGAATTGTTTTTTGTAAGCCAGTGCTACCAAAAGCTTCAATGAGGCCTTGTGCTATAATTCTCTAAACTGCATTCTGTACTAAAATTCTACCCTTTTATTCTGAGTCCACATCTTCACTTCTGTCTGAAAGAAAGACATGTCTGACTCTGGTCATCTCAAAGCTAATGTGCGTATTTAATCCAGTCTCCCTCATCTCTCTTCTGGGACATCAAATGGACTTACAATTAATCCATCTGCCTCTTTCTTCCTCTCCAACTCTCCATCCAGTTTCCCTCATTCCACTAGTAAACAAACCCAAGTAAGCTGCAAATCATCTCTTGACCTTGCCCTGCCTTCACAATAATAGCCTGTCTCTTTCATTAGTTAATGGGTGAAACTTTTTGAAAAAGTATTCAATATCTGTCACCTGACCTTCTTCACTGCCACTTGTTTGTTGGTGAACTATGTTCTGGCTTTTACTATCATCTCTAATAATAAAAACAATAAGCTAGCAAGAAGGTAAAATGTTATTTGTAACCATAAATATGTTCTGTAGAAGATGGAAACTGTTACACATTTGGCCTTTGCTTTTCCTGAAAAATCTTGATGGGTTTCCTTTTGGAGACAAGTCTGGGAGTGAACTGGCCTGCTCAGTTGGGAGAAGAAGAAGGTAATCCTGGAGGAAAAGAACAGCAGAGGTGGGGAATGGAAGAGATCAGTGAGATGACAGAAGATAACACCCCCTATGATGCTAGCCCTTCAGAGTGATCACTAATTCTCCAGCAAATCTAACCAGCGGAATGAAATGCTTGGCTCCATAGGTGTGTTTGTGGCTTCCCTGATGATGGCTCAGTGATAAAGAATCTTCCTGCCAACGCAGGAAATGCAAGTCCAATCCCTGGACTGGGAAGATCCCCTGGAGAAGGAAATGGCTACCCACGCCAGTATTCTTGCCTGATGCGTCCCGTGGACAGAGATGAACCTGGTGGGCTACAGTCCATGGGGTCACAGAGGGTTGGACAAGACCTAGCAACTAAACAGCAGCAATGTTTCTTCAGTGCTTGTTATGCCTAGCACACATTTCATCTCACTTTATCATCACAATAATCCTGGGAGGTGCCACATGAAACTGTCCCTATTCTGCATTTGAGGAAATTGAAGGTTAGAGAATTTAAGTGACTTGTTATGGGTTAGAGAACTAGTAAGCAGTGGAGCAGGAATTCATACTACCTTGTCCTTAGTAGGTACTTGCTTTATATTAGTTGAGATTAATTAGCTTGAGAGTTACTGTGTATCTTAGTGAATTGGCTAATGAGTATATTCTTGTTCTGGGGAAGGATACTTTCTTAAAGAATAATATACAAGGAAGAACTCATGCTGAGTTGATGCTTCTAATAGAATAACCTAGAAATCTATTATTATATTGTGGCGCTATCAGCATTAGTAAAAACTTTATTTGATTTCTGTTTTCCTCATTTATGCTATGAATAAAGGGAATAGCCTTAGGAAAGTGATTTGCCTGTCATTTGATCTTTATGAAGAAATTACACATAATTAACTTATTTCATTTTTAGTAAGTTACTAATTAGATGATTCATTGAGATTCCAAAGGATTAATCTTTTGGCTTCCAGCGTGTAAGTAAAAAAGAATCCACTATCAGAGAGAAAACAAAATCATCAGGAGTTCTTGAGCCCCGAAGAAAATAAATGATTGAACAAACGAATGGCAATGAGAAGCTTTAATCTGAGTATTTAAAGTGAAACAGAGACTGATGAAATCTTATGATCAAAGCAGTCAAATTAAAACAGAAATAAATTATTTATATAGCTGAGAGTAACATTTTCCTTGTAATACTTATTTTTCTTAGAAATCAAAACCCATCATCTCAATTGTGTCATAATATTTTAGATTTCACAGCATGAATTACTCTACTTCTGTATTATTAAATTAAATCTTATTGTTCCCAACATGGAACTTAACATTTAGTATCTAAAGGTCATTGCTGTATAAATGTTGAGATGAAAAAAAATTTTCACAGCTGTATCCCATTACACTTGTCAAAAAGCATGGACCTGAAGAGCAAAGAGCAGTGTGAGATGGCCACAGTGTGGAGCAGTGAGAGGCGCTGAGTGATTGAATATCTTACAGTGGGGAAAATCAGATCCTGGGACATTTTGCCCACATTTTCATTTGAGTCAGAATGTAGAAGTGTCGAGGATTAGGATTAAATTCACTTTATTTGATGTGACCTCTGTTGAGCAAAAAAGACTTAATTTCAGGAGACAGATATGTTAGCTCTTGATCTTTAAGTGATTTTAATAATTATCATGATGATTTTGTTGTTTATTATTTATAAGTAAAATCAAAGTGTGGATTCAGACTCTTATGATTGTTAACAGCCACCCACCATTCTCCAGAACTATGGAAACAGGCACAGCACTACTCCATGGAACCAACCATGGAGTTTCTCTCTTAATTCAACTATGAAATTGGTAAAATTTTATAATTAAATATTTGATCAGGTGCTACTATCAGCCAGATTTTTTTTTTTTTTACCCCTTATTTTCCTAAAGTGTGTGTATATCTGGGACAGAGGCAATATAATCAATTGAAGAAATGGTAAAAATATTAAACCTTTTATTTGTATAAAATTTCTAGTTTTGTCTTTATGAATATGTATGGTCCAGGAGTTGGTGATGAACAGGGAAGCCTGGCGTGCTGCACTCCATGGGGTCACATAGAGTTGGACACGACTGAGAGACTGAACTGAACTGATAGTACTATATAATTTACAAATAAAAATAATTTATTTCTTTTTCAGTCAAGAAGTGCAGTGTAAAAATTTGGCAGGAACCAATATTTTAACTGAGATCAACTTTAGAAGGGAAGTCCTCCCTGTAAAAAGGAATTACTCTAAGGTCTGTTTACAAATTACCATGAAGTATCACATAGTCTCTGTTGGAATTCCTTGATATTCCAGTCATCAATTCTTATCTCAAATGAAATCTATATTGGGACCCACCATCATCTTCAGAATGAACTTGGTCATTGTGTATTCAGACTTACATGTAATATTCAAAGGATGGCAAATGGCTTCATTTAGGATTAGTTTGAGCACTAGAATTAAAAAAAAATAACCCCATTCATCAATAAGATTATTTAAATATTTGACTCCTCCATGAGGCCTTCTCAATGCAAATTCTAGGTCTACATATCAAGAGGACTGACCTTGGCTGATTAACGTTTGAGAGAGCAGGTCACTGCTTTTCACTTGTTAATATGGGGTTTGTATTATATCCTTATATCTCTGGATATATATCTCTGGATATAAGGAATAGGCTTGTTGGGAAGAAAGAGATTTTCCTTTCTACCTCTCTTGAGTTCTTATTGGTGGACCAATAATAACATTGACATATAGATTAAGAGAAAAAGAAATAGCTTTACATCAGAGGTCTCATAGAAATAGGACCTAAAAGGGGTGACCAGAGCAGGCAGCTTTTAAACTTTTGAGACAAGGAAGCAATAAATTTGAGAAGAATTGACAGGGCAGTGAACTTAGGTTTGGCTGTTTAATTAGTAAAGCATTTAAGCTCAGTTTGGGCTTGGGTAGTAAATTAGTAAAGAAGTAACAAGATTTGTTTACATGGGCTTCTTGGCCCTGAATTCACTGTCTCTGCTGATAAGGATGTCTTTCTGCCTCCTGGTAAAGGGAGGGTACCTTTCACAGGGGATATTTATTTCTTGGTTTCAGATAGAGAGGAGCATCAAAGTGTTCCTCTTGTATTGGCTATTTCTTAAGTAACTTTAGTTGAATAATCAATGTGCCATTTGGGGGCATATTTTGGGGCAGCCCACCTTCAGGACCCAACAGACTACAAAGCCTAAATATCAGCTCCCTTACCTTCAGGTATGTATATCTCTTATAATCCCACCCATCACTCTCTTAACAGATGTTCATTCCAGGTAAGAATATTGGAGTGGATTGCCATTTCTGCTGGAATAGGTGGATTCTGTTTCCCTGTGATTTTCAAATTATAGGATGCTGGCCCATAGAAGCTCACTAGATAGAAGTGTTAAAATCCCATTTCTAAAAAAAAAATATTAAGCTACTAGGCTAGTTTGGAATTTCCCAGCACATTTCAGGTGGCAGTCTTGAAACCAACTCCAATATGATTTCTGTGCAGAGGGAAATCTCAACTTGAAATTTTCAGTCTAAATATTTCTTTTCCCCACTGTGAAGAAATATGCAGAATCATAAGATTAGAGTCATCATCTAGTCACCTTTCAAAAACAAAGGGCAGGTCACTCTTTTTTTTTTTTTTTCTTTTAAACCACCTATAGAGCATAAGAAGAAAGAGTGCTCTTTATTCTATTGTTAAGTAAAGGCCTTCTCCATTGTTAATAAGTCAGAGAGGTGGTTCCATCACACAGCTTGCTGTTAGAATTGAAGTAGTATGTTATTAAAGCCTATTAGATCAGCGAAAGTCTTTTCAAATTTTTTAATAGTAGCGTATAAAGTCTAATTTAAATTGAACAGATTATAAAAAATAACTAAGGCATCCCAATAGAGACTTGTTTCATGCTAATCCACATTTCAAATCAGTGTTTCCATATGCAGGAAAGAAAAAAAAACTCTATAAAATTCCCTTTTCTTTAAATAAGGAGCAAATACTTTGTGATCATTAGTGTTTACTGATGTGTGTGTATACAGATTTATAGAAAGTGTCAAAGGATGCACACTAAACCTTGGATGGTGACCTCTGAAGAGGAAAGTTGGGGTGGAGGGGTATGCTTATTCTTGCCTTTTCCATTTTTGTATCGCTTGAATTCTTTTTCATGGACAACTTGTTTAATTAACATTAACAAAATTAAAATCTAATGTACTGTTAAGTGTCAAATATATTTTAAATTGTTCCCCCATGAAGAAATACAAAGTGCTTCATAAACATAATTTTATTATTATTGAAGTGCATATTGTGAATTTACATTTAAATTAATACTTATTATTGTTAGAAAATAAGATAGTCCTTGTATTCAGAAAACTAGCTAAGGTTTATCAAAGCAGGATATTTCTTTTTCCTTTACAATTTGAAAATAGCTTTTTAAACCATTAAGCAAGTTCTATGTGTGTGCTTAGTCATGTCTGACTCTTTGCAACCCCATGGACTGTAGCCCTCCAGGCTCCTCTGTCCATGGGATTCTCCGGGCAAGAGTACTGGAGTGGATAGCCATTCCCTTCTCCAGGGCATCTTTCCAACACAAGGATTGAACCTGAGTCTCCTAAGTCTCCTGCATTGGCAGGAGGATTCTTTGGTGTCTAAACCACCAGGAAAGCCCTTCCTTTACAATTTAGTAACCATCATTTAATCAGCTAACTTACATGTTTTAAGTTTGGAAGGACTGATGTTGAAGCTGAAGCTCCAATATTTGGCCACCTAATGCAAAGAACAGATTCATTGGAAAAGACCCTGAGGGCAGGTCCCAGCAGGAAAGACTGAGGGCAGTAGGAGAAGGGGCTGACAGAGGATGAGATGGGATGGGATGAGGTGGGATGGCGTCATCGACTCAATGGACATGCGTTCGAGTAAACTCAGAGAGATAGTGAAGGACAGGGAAGTCTGGCATGCTGCAGTTCATGGGGTCGTAAAGAACTGGACCCGACTTAGTGACTGAACAAGTTTTAAGTATCTTTTTTTTTTTTAAGTTACATAGTAGATCCAATGAATGTGGCCTGATATGCAACTGTTATTCATGTCTTATATCTTAAGTTATTTTTAAAATTTGTAATGCTGAGCAGTGAAAATTAAAGAAAAATGTTTATATCCAAAATCTAATTACTTATAGTACATTTGTTTCTTCTAGGTACTTTTCCAGATAAATCAGTAGCTTCTCTATTTTGTTGTTCTTTAGACCTCATTTTTCTGTAAATTTTATGAAGCTGGACAGTAAATTTATCCAGCCAGGTCATCTGGGTGGCTAAAAAGGAACTGTCTCAATGAATACTTTGTGCTTTTAAAGTCCTCACACCCACAGACCCTGAAGCTGGACTTTATTGTCTATTTAAAGGTAAGCACATCCCTGGTGTCCCTCTCTGACGAGGTGAATTCACTGAGACTGAGGCATGAAACTGAAAGACCAGTTCATTACTTCACACTTTGTAATGTTTCTTTTCATTGTTGACCTGATTCAAAGGTATCTCCTTTTTTATTGACCTACTTGAGAAGCTAAATTAGTATTCAATGGTATGAATACTATTGGGGAATCAATTTCATCCATGCCACGGTAAAGTCTGATAAGGTACTTATATTTTTGCGTATTCCAAAATGACTCTGCTCATTTAAAAAATGTCTTTAGTTCAGTTCAGTCACTCAGTTGTGTCTGACTCTTTGCGACCCCATGAGCCACAGCACACCAGGCCTCCTTGTCCATCACCAACTCCCGGAGTCCACCCAAACCCATGTCCATTGAGTCGGTGATGCCATCCAGCCATCTCATCCTCTGTTGTCCCCTTCTCCTGCTGCCTTCAATCTTTCCCGGCATCAGGGTCTTTTAAAATAGTCAGCACTTTGCATCAGGTGGCTGGAGTACTGGAGTTTCAGCTTTAGCATCAGTCCTTCCAACAAACAACCAGGACTGATCCCCTTTGAATGGACTGGTTGGATCTCCTTGCAGTCCAAGGGACTCTCAAGAGTCTTCTCCAACACCACAGTTCAAAAGCATCAATTATTCAGCACTCACCTTTCTTTATAGTCCAACTCTAACATCCATACATGACCACAGGAAAAACCATAGCCTTGACTAGACCGACCTTTGTTGGCAAAGTAATGTCTCTGCTTTTTAATATGCTATCTAGGTTGGTCATAACTTTCCTTCCAAGGAGTAAGCATCTTTTAATTTTTTGGCTGCAGTCACCATCTGCAGTGATTCTGGAGCCCCTAAAAATAAAGTCAGCTACTGTTTCCACTGTTTCCCAATCTATTTGCCATGAGGAGATAGGACCAGGTGCCATGATCTTAGTTTTCTGAATGTTGAGCTTTAAGCCAACTTTTTCACTCTCCTCTTTTCACTTTCATCAAGAGGCTCTTCCCTTTTTCACTTTCTACCATAAGGGTGGTGTCATCTGCATATCTGAGGTTATTGATATTTCTGCCAGCAGTCTTGATTCCAGCTTGTGCTTCCTCCAGCCCAGCGTTTCTCCTGATGTACTCTGCATACATACAGGGTGACAATATACAGAGAGATCCAGTAAGCAGGCCAGAGGTCGCAGTCTGTGGCTGGGCTGAAATTTGAAGTCAAGCTAGCTTACTCTTCCCTGCAGGTGGAATGTCCCTGCACTCAGTGAGCATCCGGATGCTGGACTTCTAGGTCCAGCCAACATTCTCACCTCTGGCACTGGAATATACTCTGCTGAGGTCTCCCTCTGACTTTCCTCTTGCCATTTCCCTTTTACCAGTAGACTTCTCCTGGCCTGTATTTATGCCACAGGTAAAGGAACTACCCAGTAACTGTTTTTACCTGAATGTACAGAAAGCAATCTTCCATGACACATGTGTTACCCCTCAGAGGGTAGCTTCCTTATCTCTAAGTTTGGGGAATCTGCTCACTGTTGTCCCCCCATGCACAGCAAGCCTGTCTTATCCAATGTACTGAAAAGGAGCAATGTTTTAGGACAGAACTGTATCCTTTATGTAAAACGTTACACTTCTAAACCACCCACACAGACACACACCCTGTGGGTTAACCTTGTAGATGATTCTCAGTGGTTTAGGTTTCCTGTTCTGTAGGATACTCTTGAACCACATAAATCCACTGTCTCAGCCACCACCTAGGCTTAAAGACAATACCCTTTGCTCTTATTGAGCAACCCTTCTTGGTGGGCAGGGTGTGTTGGACCCCTCACCCATAATGTCTTCTGTACTTGCAAAGTCTGAAGATTTTGTCAATTTCTAGGCATTGGATATTCCTCTGAAGGCCAACTATTAGAGCACTGAAACACTTCACAATTTATGTTGTAAAGAAAAACAGTGGTAATTGCATATGTCCTTTCAAATAATTAATTTTGGATGAAGTTTAAACTCCTATCATTCCACACTAATGTTCATAATTCCTTCCATATTTTCAATGGTCTTGCTGTACCAAAAACACCACTCTCCCTTCCTGCTCCTTTTACAAATACTGTCGACTCTGTCTGTAATGAACTCCTGTTTGTCTCCTGAGGTTACGTGACCTGTTTCACAAGACCTTTCTCCTCACTGCTCCCCTGAACCTCCACTGTCAGATACTCCATACTTTGTGTATGAATTTGTTCATATTTCTCCAACACATGTGTAATGCCACTCCACACTAACTACAGACACGCCCGTCTTTTCCTGCATAGTGTATATATCACTGCTCTCCAGGGACAACATCTGGTCTGTCAGTTCAGTTCAATCGCTCAGTTGTGTCCGACTCTTTGCGACCACATGAATTGCAGCACGCCAGGCCTCCCTGTCTATCACCAACTCCTGGAGTTTACTCAAACTCACGTCCATTGAGTCGGTGATGCCATCCAACCATCTTATCCTCTGTTGCCCCCTTCTCCTCCCGCTTTCAATCTTTCCCAGCATCAAGGTCTTTTCCAATGAGTCAGTTCTTCTCATTAGGTGGCCAAAGTATTGGAGTTTCAGCATCAGCCCTTCCAATGAATGTTCAGGACTGACTTCCTTGAGGATGGACTGGTTGGATTTCTTTGCAGTCCAAGGGACTCTCAAGAGTCTTCCTCAACACCACAGTTCAAAAGCATCAATTCTTCAGTGCTCAGGTTTCTTTATGGTCCAACTCTCACTTTCATACATGACTACTGGAAAAATCATAGCTTTGACTAGACATCTAGACCTTTATTGGCATAGTAATGTCTCTGCTTTTTAATATGATGTCTAGGTTGGTCGTACCTTTTCTTCCAAGAAGTAAGTGTCTTTTAATTCCATGGCTGCAGTCACCATCTGCAGTGATTTTGAAGCTCCCCCCCAAAACAAAGTCTGACACTGTTTCCACATCTATTTGACATGAAGCGATGGGACCAGATGCTATGATCTTCGTTTTCTGAATGTTGAGATTTAAGCCAACTTTTTCACTCTCCTCTTCACTTTCATCAAGAGGCTCTTTAGTTTTCTTCACTTTCTGCCATTGGAGAAGGAAATGGCAACCTACTCTAGTGTTCTTGCCTGGAGAATCCCAGGGACGCGGGAGCCTGGTGGGCTGCCATCTATGGGGTCGCACAGAGTCAGACACGACTGAAGCAAATTAGCAGCAACAGCAGCAGCATCTGTATATCTGAAGTTATTGATATTTCTTCTGGCAATCTTGGTTCCAACTTGTGCTTCATCCAGCCTGGCATTCCACATGATGTACACTGCATATAAGTTAAATAAGCAGGGTGACAATATATAGTCTTGACGTACTCCTTTTCCTGTTTGGAACCAGTCTGTTGTTACATGTCCAGTTCTAAGTGTTGCTTCCTTATCTGCATACAGATTTCTCAAGAGGCAGGTCACATGGTCTGGGATTCCCATCTCTTGAAGAATTTTCCAGTTTGTTGTGATCCATAGAGTCCAAGGCTTTGGCTTAGTCAATAAAGCAGAAATAGATGTTTTTCTGGAACTCTCTTACTCTTTCAATGATCCAGCAGATGTTGGCAATTTGATCTCTGGTTCCTCTACCTTTTTGAAATCCAGCTTGAACATCTGGAAGTTCACAGTTCATGTACTGTTGAAGCCTGGCTTGGAGAATTTTGAGCATTAGTTGACTAGCATATGAGATGAGTGCAATTGTGTGGTAGTTTGAACATTCTTTGGCACTGCCTTTCTTTGAGATTGGAATGAAAACTGAGTTTTCCAGTCCTGTGGCCACTGCTGAGTTTTTGAAATTTGCTGGCATATTGAGTGCAGCACTTTCACAGCATCATCTTTTAGGATTTGAAATAGCTCAGCTGGAATTTCATCACCTCCACTAGCTTTGTTCATACTGATGCTTCCTAAGGCCCACTTGAGTTCACATTCCAGGATGTCTGGCTTTAGGTGAGTGATCACACCGTCGTGATTACCTGGGTTGTGAAGATCATTTTTGTACAGTTCCGTGTAGTCTTGCCACCTCTTCTTAATATCTTCTGCGTCTGTTAGGTCCATACCATTTCTGTCCTTTATCGAGCCCATCTTTGCATGAAATGTTCCCTTGGTATCTCATGCAAAAACTGTCCATGGAATGAAAGTATGGATTAAAAATGGAATTGTCTGAGAAGTTGGATGAATTTGTCAGGAACTTTTTTTTTTCCTTTTTGTTTTTAATTGTGGTATCATTGATATTCATGGCTGAACATATTGAAGTTGATATAGCATAGTTAGTATTCAGGAGCATGAGTTTTCAGAATCAGAAAGTGTCCAGTATGGCCTGCATTTAGTTAGCAGTGTGAACCTGTTTAAGGCTAGTTAACAGATCTAACTGGTATCACCAGGTGAATGTTTACTTTGTGAATAAGCAGCGCCTCACATCACCCAAATCCAGTCAGATCCTGACCTAGGCTAACACACACACACACGCACGCAAACACACACACACACACACACACACACACAATCACATAACATTTAAGGATAAGAAACTTTTATTCATTCTAAAAGTTGAGTAGGAAGTTAGATTAAATCCATTAAAAGCAGAATGTAAACTATAATAATTAAACAGGTAATATTTGGTAACGTGATTTTTTTATCTTCTGTAGTTTAAGGACTTCTCTCTGAGGTTTGGGCTTCCCTGTTGGCTTAGATGGTGAAGAATATGCTTGCAGTTCAAGAGACCTGGGTTCGATCCCTGGGTCAGGAATATCCCTTGGAGAAGGAAATGGCAAAATACTCCAGTATTCTTGCCTGGGAAATCCCATGGACAGAGAAGCCTGGGGGCTACAGTCTATGGGGTTGCAAAGAGTTGGGCAGGACTGAAGGACTAACACTTTCACTTTCTCTGAGTTTTGTTTGAACAATGATAAATAATCCATCTATAAATGAGGATGGGCTATAGAAATACTTGTTCACGATCTCTTATTTCCCTTCAATGACAATAACATTACACTACATTCATGCTGCTTTTATTCTTTTCAAGGTAATTTCATATGTTATCTGATTTTGCAACCACCATCCAGTTTAATGCCAGACATGTTTCCAAGCTTATATTTGTATTGTTTTTGTAAAAGAAAATTCTGCCCCTTGATATGGTTACATGTGAAACATGTATTTACTTCAGTGCACCAACTCAGTGAAACCCATAGCAATTTCAGTTGTGCTCATCCAAGGACAAAATTAGGTTTTAGGATTTAACCCAGGTGGCATAATAAAATATAAATAACTCGTTTACCTGAGGGCAATAGGAACATAAAGAGACAATCTGAAATACACGTTACTACAGAACAGTAATGAAATGCAACTGTTAAAACTGCTAATGAGTGTTGAACTTCTGAAATGAAATAAAAACAAAGAAAGAAAAGGGAAACACAAGAAAACCAAAGGGTGCCCCCGAAGTTGAGGAACATTTCTTAAATTTCCGAGCCCTTCCACTAGGGCCCCCTTCTTTTTGTTTATATCTCAGTTTCTGAAATGGCCATGACATTTCTTATGTTAATAATGCACATGCCTGTCTCCCATTCTGATCTGCATCTTTGTTTTGTCCACTCATTAGTAATGCCAAACCTTTCGCAGCTACTAGGCAATCAAAGCACGTTTGTTGAATTGCATTGAACTTTTAAACATGGGTGAAATTGTGCTAACCATACCCCCACATATTTCCTAAATTTTAAGCAGTTTAACTAAGAAAAATAAAGGTAAAACAAACAGCTTTCTTTGCTGCATGAACAAAAATAAAACACAGTTTTCTGAGGTTTTACCAATATGAAATACAGTTACCCTAGCCATAATCTTAGTCTGCTGCTAAATATATTACTCATGACATGTAATTACAATGAGTAACTTACTTTTTAAAGAAGATGTACTAATGTTAGCTGTGAGAATGAAATTGGCCATTTTTCCCCCTTAAAGCTATGCATCTTCCCCAGGCAATAAGATATGGCTTTGCAAGTAGAACATGTGAATAAAAAGACGAATTGCCTACTATCTCAGAACCTCATTTTAATATTTAATTTTACTTTTGGTACATCCCGGTACACTTGAGAAAGCCTTTATTTACTTTTATTTCCTAGCATTAATTTTGTTGCTCTGAAATATACTGAGTACTTTACTAAATGTTAAATTAGTTCCAATATTATGAATATAAAGTTTTACTTTTATGAATCAGTTTGTATACCCAAAGTCACTTGTTGCTGAAATGATAGCACTGATTTTGAACTCTATTCTTCCCTTTTTTCAGGAGAAAGGTGGATGTCAGGGCAATTCATTTCCATGCATTAGGTGAATTCTCTCCTTACTGTCCTCATATAGGATGTGTGTCTCTGTGTTCCTAAGAACACATAAATGAGGGCATCAAAACTACAGACCTCACTTTGTAACTCTGTGCTTCTGAAGTGACTAGATTTAATGATCAACTAGTCATATGATGATGAGTCAAAGAGTGCTGATAAATATTTATCATCTATTACCTTCCTGGCACAGTCTGGATGCGTCCCATGCTCTCTCATTTACTCTTCAAATCAACATTGCTGTTCATACTTTGTTGGTGGTTTGCTGAGGCTAAGGGAGCTTCAGTGTCTTTGCAAAGGTACCATAGCTAGAAAGTCTCAAAGGTGAAGTCAAGTCCCAATACATTCTGCTTCTAAAACCCATGCCTTTCCCACTCAAGTACACTGCTTTCCCTAGCAGCTCAGACAGTAAAGAATCTGCCTGTGATGTGGGAGACCCAGGTCTGATCCTTGGATTGGGAAGATGACCTGGAGAAGGGCATGGCAACCCACTCCAGTATTCTTCCTGGAGAATCCCATGGACAGAGGAGCATGGTGGGCTACAGTCCACTGGGTCACTTATAGTCGGACATGACTGAGGGGCTAACACTTTCACTTTAATGTACCAAGCTGTGGCCTGTCAGCTCCAAGCCTGCTGCTCTATACTCTTTGTGATGCAGGACCTAGAATTCTGCCAGCCACATTTATCCCTTACCAGCAGGTTCCCTACTGGGCTGCATCAACAGGGACCTTAGAATAAGACAGGAAGATGGGGGACGGGAAAGGCAGATTGTCTTTCCCCACTTTCTTGCTCTTGCTGGAGACAGTTTCCAGCCTCCTACTTTTTTTGTCCCTAGTACTCTCAGAATCAACTTCATCATGTCTTCTCAAAAAATAACAGAACTAGCCAGGGAGTACCCTTCCTAAGAGGTCAGAACCCCAGCTACAGGTGGTTTCTTCCTCCAGCTTCTGATTCCTGCTCACTTCAATCTCTTCTCACTGTGGCCCCACCCTAAGAGGTGGCTGCTATTCCCCCAAAACACTGTCTTAATGTGACCTCAACATTCCTTTTGCAGTTTTTCTGGTCTCTAACACATTTTAAACCAAACTTTTTAATATTTTTCAGCTTGTTAAAAAAAGTCCTTTGCACATAAATGGTAGAACCCCATGATGAATCTCTTGCAGGCACTTCAGCATTAAAGAGATGATTGTGCATTTTATGAATCCATTTTTATTAATCTGAGCAAAATTAGCTTCCCTTTACTGGTTTTATTTCTTTAAAGTGTTAATAAAATGCATTATTCTGCTATATTATTTTTATTGTTAATATTTCTGAAAATTAAGAGAAAAAAAATCTTTCACTAAACTTACTTGTAGGATCCAAATATTCCACATAATATCTGATTCTTCTGTTGATCTCTCCATGAAATTATATAGCTGAAACTGTGTAATTTTACATATCCAGGTCAGCATCTCTTTTCCTTATATATACCATACAGCTAAATATTTTTAACTGAAATTAAATGTGTTCATTATCTGAAGACCCAAGTTATTGTTATATGAAATATTTAGGAAAAGTATCTTTTTTCTAGTTTTATATGGTTATTTTCATATACATTCAGTTCAGTTCAGTCCCTCAGTCATGTCCAACTCTTTGCGACCCCATGAATGGCAGCACGCCAGGCCTCCCTGTTTATCACCAACTCCCGAAGTTCACTCAGACTCACGTCCATCGAGTCAGTGATGCCATCCAGCCATCTCATCCTCGGTCGTCCCCTTCTCCTCCTGCCCCCAATCCCTCCCAGCATCAGAGTCTTTTCCAATGAGTCAACTCTTCGCATCAGGTGGCCAAAGTACTGGAGTTTCACCTTAACATCATTCCTTCCAAAGAAATCCCAGGGCTGATCTCCTTTAGAATGGACTGGTTGGATCTCCTTGCAGTCCAAGGGACTCTCAAGAATCTTCTCCAATACCACAGTTCAAAAGCATCAATTCTTCAGCACTCATCTTTCTTCACAGTCCAACTCTCACATCCATGCATGACCACTGGAAAAACCATAGCCTTGACTAGAGAGACCTTAGTCGGCAAAGTAATGTCTCTGCTTTTGAATATGCTATCTAGGTTGGTCATAACTTTTCTTCCAAGGAGTAAGCCTCTTTTAATTTCATGGCTGCAGTCACCATCTGCAGTGATTACTTGGCATATTTATGAAATTTAAAGATATGCTATGGACTCATGAGCCAATGTATATCATACATACTGAAATTTCCCGGTGACATATATAAATACAGAGCCATCACATTTACATGTAATTATAGAATTGTTAACAATGAAAATGTGTATTTTGAGTGAGTGGTATATTAATGCAATATGATTTTGTCAGGTTTTAACTCATCTGACAGGAAAAAATAATCTGTTTTAATAGGATAGTTTGATAAATTTATATAAAAGCTGACAAATTATTTTATAGTTAATTGAATGAAAATGGAATTCTTTAGTTACATGTAGGTGATTATGAAATGAATGTCCCTATATCAACATTTTGCTTCCTTGTTTGGATTAAATGTGTGTAGATATTTTCCTTTCCTTTTTTTATTAGGACTTGTGAAGTGAATGTTATGTATTCAGTTTAATGGTATGCAAAAGGTGGCAGTTTTTGCTCAACTCCAAGACTTTATTTTGCTTGGCTAGAATGCCTGGCTAACATATGTTTGCTAAAGATAAGGTGCCTATTTATAAAGTGATGTTCAAAAAATTTGGTCAGTGATAGTTCTTTTCGTCTCATTAAAGACAGTATGTGCTTTCTACCTTTTCTCTTCCGTCAGCAAAGTTGGTGTATTTAGATTATCCATCGTATTTTGAATTACATTTAAATTTACCACTGAATTTCCATATTTGCATTTCAGGGAAGAGCATCGTATAGTAATTCCTCAAAGAGGACCTAAGATAAGATGTGGGAAGGGGAAGAAGGTTTAAGCACCCTGAGCCTTTTCCCAAATTTTGCCAATTTCTATATACTTAAGATCAAGCTTACTTAATTAATAATTAAGTTTTAAATTTATCAGTTAATTAAATTTAACCTATAAAAATTAATAGTTAAGACTTTCCAAGCTCCAAAGTCTATTCATCCCTATCATCATCAATCCTTTTGTCCCCCTCACTGTGTTCATCAACACTGACCGTAATATAAATTAGATTGAATGCAAAAGAGACTTGACAGTCTATATAGAAATGATCCACGTGAATGTGAAGGGCCACTAAGACATACAATTTATTTCATCATGCTATTCTCAGCTCACACATTTCAGGGGGTACCACACTTACACAGTAAATTTTAAAATTCCTAGAGTGACCTAGCAAAAACCTCTGTTAGTCTGTTATTAATTTTTAAATTGATTAATTTCTAACTGGAGAATAACTGCCTTGCAATATTGTGCTAGTATCTGCTGCACACTAGCATGAATCAGCGACACATATACATACATACCTCTTGCCCGTCCCGAGCCTCCCTTCCACCCTGTTCCATCCCACCCGTGTGGTCCTCAAGGAGCACCGCGCTGAGCTCCCTGTGCTATGCAGCGGCTTGTCTCTAGCCGTCTGGTTTGCGCATGATGGTCTATGTGAGGATACTGCTCTGTCTGTGCCCCCTCCTTCCCCTACTGTGTCCGCAAGTCTGTTCTCTATGTCTGTGTCTCTGTCCCTCCCTGCAAATAGGTGTATTAGTACCATTTTTGCAGAATTCATAGAAGTGTTACTCTACAGTATTTGTTTTTCTCTTTCTGACGTACTTCATTCTGTTTAACACTCTAGGCTCATCCGCATCACTACCAATGACCGAATTCCATTCCTTTTTATGGCTGAGTAATATCTCACTGTATTTATGCATCATATTTTCTTTTTCCTTTATCTGTCAATGGGCATCTGGGTTGCTTCCATATCCCGGCTATTGTAAATATCACTACAGTGAACACTAGGGTATATATGTCTTTTTAATGTATAGTTTTCTCAGGGTATACGCCCAGTAGGGGGGTTGCTGGTTCAGTCTGTCCTAAATTTGTCGTTTAAACATTATTTGCCATTTGCTTCATTGATTTTCTCCATTGAAGTCATATTGATGTTGATTTTATCACTTTTTCTTAAACATGTTATTATTCCTGCTATTTCTTAGTTGCATTCACTACTGTCCTACTGGAAATCATGTATCCATTCACTCATTTATTCACCCGTGTATACTTGCGCATGCGTGTGGGCTAAGTCGCTTCTGTCATGTTGGACTCTTTGCAACCCTATGGACGGTAGCCTACCAATCTCCTCTATTCGCGGGATTCTCCAGGCAAGACTACTAGAGAGGGTTGTCATGCCCTCCTCCAGGGGATCTTCCTGATCCTGGGATCAAACCCGTGTCTGTTATGTCTCCTGCATTGGCAGGCCAGTTCTTTACCACTAACGCCACCTGGGTATGAACAAAAATACATACTAGGTACTGAGGATATAAAAATGAAAAAAAACATAATTTCTTGCATGAAGAAACTCAGAGGCTAATAGAAGAGGTATAAATACAGTATTGAGAGTACATCTTGATAAGTAGTAATAAAGTATTCTTTCTTCAAGTATGTAAAACCTATCTAAGCTATAGATATCACTTATGATATTGTCCATATTTATTTTAGATCATGATTCCTTCTCCCCTCTGTATGCTGCAACAAAATTTATTGCCTGTATTACTTATTCTATAAAGAAATCATGAAATCTTGGATTTATCTCAACTTAATGTTCATTTATATTCTTCCCAATTACCATTATTACCAAAGAAAGCATTTTTTAAAACTGCCCACATTATTGAAAGTATAGTGTCTATACACAAAGTTGTTGCATAATAAGCATTTCTATTTGAATAAATAAATGAAAGAAGGAAAGAAAAGAAGTACTAGGACCAGAACAATGTGTTTGATCAGGAAAAATAAAATTCAGGTAAAATAAAATATATTTATTCCAAATATATACATGGAATAAAGCACATATAAAGAGATAATATTTTAATTGCTTGATATATCGAATGTGGTATAATAGATTACTTTCATGACTCAATATTATTCACTAATCATTAAATCTTATTATTTTTACACAATACTCTGGAGAGAGTACGCACAGCTGATTGAGAAGTGAAAAGCATGGAAACATTAGAACAAAGCCCTTTTTATATATGTAATTCAAACAGTGTTGGGAAGAATTTTCAGCAGAGGCAAAGTGCTAAGGTCAGAAGCTGAGCCTATCCATTTTCAAATGGTGATGATCAACAAATGGTCAGTCCTTTCCTACAAAAAGTAAAAGTGACAATTCCATGTTAAAAAATCAATATGAGCCAGCCATGAAAATTCTTTTGCTCTTGCTGGTGATTGAGTGAGGAAGATACTTATGAGCCAGTCTTGGTCAACTGGTTGTTTTTTTTGTTCTAAAAGAGATCCTGTGTTAGGACAAAAACAAACAAGATAAGATCTGCATGCCTCTGGTTTCTTGTTATGTGAGATGATAAAGAGTGTAAATGTTCTTTGTATTTAGTCCAGTTTGAGTTAGTGTGTCCCATTACTCTAGAGGTTTACTCAAATAGCTCCTAATGATAACTACTGAAAATAGTCAGCTGTATCAAAATAATCAAAAGACATGCATGCAATTTAAATATGACGTTGCCTGATTTTCTTGAAAAGCAAAAATAGATAAAGCTGTCTGTGAGATGTTCAACTCTAAAAATGTACATTTCAGGGATTAAAAAGAAAATATTTTCCTTGTATGATAGTTCTTTTTGGTTCTAAAGATAATGATGTAAATAAAGTAAATGCCTGGTATTTTGCAGGGTGCTTTTTCATCGACATTATGATATTTGAGTCTCAGAACAATCCTTAAGGTAGATAAAACAAATACATTAATATTTGATTTTAAAGGAGAAAATTGGTAATCTTAGAAATTGGTTTGTGAAGTAAAAGATGATAGAGGCCAGATATCTGGTCTTTTGATTTTTCATTTGCCACTCTACTAAAATGATTATTTAAATGGTTTTTAAATGCACCAAAAAGCATATGAACCACCCCAAACTTTGGGTGAATTTAAAGCCAGAAAAACATTAGTAAGATACATCCCAATAAAAAATTAGCATCATCAAAGAAGTACATTGAGACATCAGGGAGGAACCTGTGGGTGAGAAGTGATACTCTTCTCATTTTCTCATTTTCTAAACCACCACTTTGTGATCTCTGACCAATTCACTGTTACCAGAACTATGTGGGGAAAAAAAGAATTATCTCACATGCCTAAGTTCTTACAGTTTTTAAAATAAGTTTACATAAACATAATTATCAAATTAATAAATTATAATTCAAGTCATGTTTCTTCTGTGAAGGATATTCACTTGCAAGTGTAGAGTCCTTTGTCTTGATTATGGGTGTTAGAAAAGAGAGTGTGAAATGGGCTATAGAAATAAATGATGTAATCTGCTGCCATACCACCCTGAACGCACCCGATCTTGTCTGATCTCAGAAGCTAAGCAGGGTCAAACCTGATTAGTACTTGGATGGGAGAAATAAATGATGCAAAATCTAAAGACCTTTAAATGTATTCACAATCTATGTATTTCTAAAGATTTGATTAAAACCAGAAAATATGATTTTGAGTAGAATTTTAAATGCCAACATCTAATTTCTCTTTTCTAATGTGCAATAATGCAGAATTTACAATATTGCAAGCAGATCTTAACTAATTTGGAAATTCCCTGGTAGCTCAGTTGGTACAAAATCTGCCTCCAGTGCAAGAGACCTGGCTTCGATCCCTGGGTTGGGAAGATCCCCGAGAGGAGGAAATGGCAATCCACTTCAGTATTCTTGCCTGGAAAATCCCATAGACTGAGGAACCTGGCGGTCGACAGTCCATGGGGTCACAAGGGTCAGACACAACTTAGGGACTAAGTCAACACCATACTAATTCACATGATGAAGTGGCTCATTTCCGTTATATTAATGTAAGTTTTCCTATTCCTGGTGCCTTGTAATTTCCCTCAAAGTGGACCATGGATCCTGGAAAACATGCTTTTGCATACTTCTTAATACCCATTTCCCACAAATAATTCCAAATTCCTTAATAATATTGGGCAATATTCAACTCTTGATTTAATAAGGCAAACTTCTATGCATCAAAGTAAAATTTATACACATTGAAATTCTTATTTAGTTCTTTAACCTGTTTGTGTGTGTGTGTGTGTATGTGATTTATTTTGTTTTTGCTGATATTTGTGGAATCAGAAAGTCTTTCTACAACTGGACGTTTGTTTCTTCTCTTTAGTGCTGCCTTATGGTAACATATTACTGATATAAAATGTGCATTCAGTAGAGTAGATGGTACATTTTAGACAACAGACTTAACCTAGACACCATTTTTATCGTGGCTTTAAAAGCCAGACTTGTGCAACCCCTGCATTGAAAGCAGAGAATACTTGTCCTTAGTCAATATTCCTGAACCAAATTATTTTACAGCGCCTAAGATAAATTGATTATTTTCCTCATAAAAAGGAATGAAACACTTTATTAATCAGTACATCCAGCTAAACCATTGAATTTCAACAATCTATCTTTTGAGGTAGTGGTTATCTGCTAACTTCAACTCAGTATCAAAACTTTTTTCTTCTTTTCAGTGTTTTCCTAGTTATTTTGTTGGGTTCAAGTTATTGTTTTTAGGTTTCAATATATTTCTGCAACATATAATTAATAGGACTTACATATAGTACTTTATCTCCTTATGCTTCGAAAACTAGATTAGTGATATGAAAAATAAATGATTTATTTCCACAATGATATGGAAAATAAGATATTTAAATTCATTAATCTTATAACAGTTTCTAAAAATTATAAGCACAACTTATAGCTTATTTAAACTATGGATTAAGTCTGATTACTTTTTAAAAATAACCACCTCACAATAGTCATAAAACAATACATAAATTATGAAAAATAAAAGAAGGGAAAGAGGAAGGAAAGGAGGGAAAAATAGCCATTTGAGCACTCTGGGAATTTCATAGCAGCTTTATAAACTTCAGATGACTACAAAGTATTTTTAAGCAATATATATATATATGTGCTTATTTATATTTATTATATAGAACAATGCTTTCTTATATTTCTGCAATTAACTTTCTGGACAACAGTGTTTAATATATATTTACTATAGTCTAAAGTGCTAATTTGAAGAAAGTGGGGAAAGCCACTAGACCATTCAGGTATGACCTAAATCAAATCCGTTGTCATTATATAGTGAAAATGAGAAATAGATTTAAGGGACTAGATCTGATAGACAGAGTGCCTGATGAACTATGGATGGAGGTTTGTGACATTGTATAGGAGAGAGGAATCAAGACCATCCCTATGGAAAAGAAATCTAAAAAAGCAAACTGGCTGTCTGGGGAGGCCTTACAAATAGCTGTGAAAAGAAGAGAAGTGAAAAACAAAGGAGAAAGGGAAAGATATAAGCATCTGAATGCAGAGTTCCAAAAAATAGCAAGAAGAGATAAGAAAGCCTTCCTCAGTGATCAATGCAAAGAAATAGAGGAAAACAATAAATTGGGAAAGACCAGAGATCTCTTCAAGAAAATTAGCAACAGTTAGAACTGGACATGGAACAACAGACTGTTTCCATATAGGAAAAGGAGTATGTCAAGGCTGCATATTGTCACCCTGCTTATTTAACTTACATACTGAGTACATCATGAGAAACGCTGGGCCGGAAGAAGCACAGGGTGGAATCAAGATTGCCAGGAGAAATATCAATAACCTCAGATATGCAGATGACACCACCCTTATGGCAGAAAGTGAAGAGGAACTAAAAATACTCTTGATGAAAGTGAAAGAGGAGAGTGAAAAAGTTGGCCTAAAGCTCAGCATTCAGAAAACTAAGATCATGGCCTCTGGTCCCATCACTTCATGGCAAATAGATTAGGAAACAGTGGAAACAGTGTCAGACTTTGTTTTTGGGGGCTCCAAAATCACTGCAGATGGTGACTGCAGCCATGAAATTAAAAGACGCTTACTCCTTAGAAGGAAAGATATGACCAACCTAGATAGTATATTAAAAAGCAGAGATATTACTTTGCCAACAAAGGTCTGTCTAGTCAAGGCTATGGTTTTTCCTGTGGTCATGTATGGATGTGAGTGTTGGACTGTGAAGAAAGCTGAGTGCCGAAGAACTGGTGCTTTTGAACTGTGTTGGAGAAGACCCTTGAGAGTCCCTTGGACTGCAAGGAGATCCAACCAGTCCATTCTGAAGGAGATCAGCCCTGGGATTTCTTTGGAAGGAATGATGCTAAAGCTGAAACTCCAGTACTTTGGCCACCGCATGAGAAGAGTTGACTCATTGGAAAAAACTCTGATGCTGGGAGGGATTGGGGGCAGGAGGAGAAGGGGATGAAAGAGGATGAGATGGCTGGATGGCATCACGGACTTGATGGACGTGAGTCTGAGTAAACTCTGGGAGTTGGTGATGGACAGGGAGGCCTGGTGAGCCGTGATTCATGGGGACGCAAAAAGTCAGACACAACTGAGTGACTGAACTGAACTGAACTGAATGTGCTAATTTATAAGGTATAAGTTACCAAACAAGTTTATCCTAATTCATCAGTTTCTAAACTCATGCTTTTGCCCTCTCTTTTATAAATCAATTACCTAGTAATTTACATTGATGCAGTAAACCTATAGGCAAGCACTGAGAGTGTTCAATCACAAAGAATTATTAAAACAAAAGCAACAAAGCTAAATCTTCAGTGGTAGTTAAAAAGTAGATAAGGACTATATAAATCTGATTCCTCAAGACAAGAGGTTCTATAAATTAAGGGCAAATAGGCAAGTGATTAGGCAACATGTGATTTAAGATTCAATGGTCATGAAAAAATCCGTTTTAAAGACATTTCATGGTGTTCACTAAATAAATATGTGCCAATTCTTTAATGATGAGTAACAAACTATTTTGCCTTGGATAAATTAGCTGATTAAAAAGAAAAGAATAATTAACATCAGCAAAGGCCATCTGGTCTACCTGTTGCTCTGTATTAGTATATTTGGTCCCCAGATTTCTCAGCTCTCAGAAATATCATGACCGTCATAGCGTAAGAAATCAAGACATTTGAGATATGGCTATATGTTAGTTTTATGCAAAGGCAATTCAGCAAGTGTGTGGTTACTTTGACTGCAGTGACTGTAATATAATGGAAATGGAAATAATTTATAGCACTGTGCTCCGTGTCAAGTGTACTGGAGCACTTTTGAGATAAGCAGATGATCTTGCTCCCCTTAGGACTAATAATGTACATTTCACCTAAATCATAATTTTAATTAACTGTCCTTGTTAAGATAGTTTTTTCTTCCTCTAATCTTAATCACATTTGGTATTTAAATGACATGTTAAATAAATATCGTTTCCATTTTATCTACTGTCAAGTCAAAGGTCTTTGCTTTGAGAAAATCTTAGACTAGCTCTAGAATTTTTAGAAGTTGTTCAGGGACTTCATAAAACATAAGTGAGTAACTAACTGGTGCTATACTTTATGCATTGGCACATTTAAACTGTTTAATTGATTCAGCATAGCTTTTCTCTCTTGAGAACATAAGACCCGTGGCTGTGGTAGAATTCTCATTGTTAATTTATATTGCCTGTTATATTGCCTGTTAGTGAATTATTCTGTTTCAAGGGCAAAAGTATGTTTCCCCACATGGAAAAATTTATATAAATTAGGCACTAGTTAAGTAATTAATATGATTGTTAATAGTGTTGATCCCATCACTTCATGGCAAATAGATGGGGAAAAAGTAGAAACAGTAACAGACATTATTTTATTGGGTTCCAAAATCACTCCAGATAGTGACTGCAGCCATGAATTTAAAAGACTCTTGCTCCTTGGAAGCAAAGCTATGACAAACCTGGACAGTGTATTAAAAAGCAGAGATATCACTTTGCTGACAAACATCTGTATAATCCAAGCAATGTTTTTTCCAGTAGTCATGTATGAATGTGAGAGCTGGACCATAAAGGCTGAGGGCTGAAGAACTGATGCTTTCAAACTGTGGTGCTGGAGAAGGCTTTTGAGAGTCGCTTGAACTGCAAAGAGATCAAACCGGTCAATCCTAAAAAAAAAAATCAACCCTGATTATTTATTAGAAGGACTGTTGCTAAAGCTGAAGCTCCAATACTTTGGCCACCTGTTGCAAAGAGCCAACTCATTGGGAAAGAGCCTAATGCTGGGAAAGACTGAAGGCAGGAGGAGAAGGGGATGACAGAGGATGAGATGATCGGAAAGCATCACCAACTCAATGAACCATGAGTTTGAGCAAACTTTTAGAGATAGTGAAGTTTAGGAAAGCCTATTGTGCTGCAGTCCATAGGGTTGCAAAGACTAGGAGATGAATGAGCGACTGAATAACAAAATAATAGCAATGTATATAATCATTTACTTTGTACACTTAATACAATAGATGAAAATATGAGTCTGTGAATCTAATATTTACTTCAACTTTACTATTGATAGACCTGATTTCTTTAAGCACCAGTCTTTGGTCCTTTTGAATTCTCTCTATAGCAGTTAGTCCCTCATAGAAAGTTGCCTGTTACAAACCATAATTCTGTTATTTGTTGTTGTTCAGTTGCTAAGTCATGTCTGACTCTTTGTGACCCCATGGACTGCATCACACCAGGCCTCCCTGTCCTTCACTATCTCCCAGAGTTTGCTCAAACTTATGTCCGTCGAGTCGGTGATGCCATCCAACCATCTCATCCTCTGCTGCCCCCTTCTCCAGCACTCAATCTTCCCCAGCTTTGTCTTTTCCAATGCGTCAGCTCATCTTTACGGCCTGACTGTCACATCTGTATGTGACTGCTGACTGGAAAAACCATCAGTTCAGTTCAGTTCAGTCACTCAGTCGTGTCCAACTCTTTGTCACCCTGTAGACTGCAGCACACCAGGCTTCCCTGTCCATCACCAATTCCCGGAGCTTCCTCAAACTCTTGTAGCTCTGAGTATACCGACAGGATGAACTTAAGGGTGTTATATCACTGGAGATGTGGGAAAAAATACACATGCATTTCATGGGCAAACGTTTATTATGGGTAAGAGGAAAATACTGCTGCTGCTGCTGTAGTACCACCCAAAACTGAGGTTTAACCTTAAAGTAAATCTGGTGATTTTCAAGTATGCTTGAAGTTTTCACCAATACATATTTTTATGGCAATATGACCTATTTACTGGAAAATTAGCAAAAAATGCATACTTGAAAGCCAAAATTTTTAGAGAAAATGATATTCTTCGAGTAATGTTTACCCCTCGTGCCTTTATTTCCAAAATTTTAAGCAATAATGTTTTGTGAAAGTTTTTCATGTCTAATTTATTACATAAATCACAATGAAGCCTTTTCACAGAAATAACCATTAAGGTGCTAAGTGTTATTTTTGTTATTGTGTATAGCTTGGAATAAATGTGGACACTAGCGCAGCTGTAAATCTGTTTTATGTTTTTCATTCTCAATAACATTTACGCAGCAGGCAACTGGTTAAGTATCTCGCAGGGGTCTTTAAAATGAAAGCAGGAGCTTTATTAACTCATTTCCCACTGTTCTGACTTAAAAAAAAAAATCCTGAAATTCAGCAAGTACTTAACAGTATGAAGTTCTAAAAGGAGAAAATTACAACAAAAAAGTGTCCACTGGATGGTCAGTATGAGGGAAACTGGCTGGAATTCTGATAAGACCATAAAACAAGATTTGTGCCCAGCAAAGTAAATAGTGATATGGACAGGGTAAAGCTTTTTGATCCATTTAGTTAACAGGTGCTAATTAAGGAAAAGAAGATTTAACACACACACACACACACACACACACACACACACACACATCATCTAGAATCACTACGCTGGAAGAAGAAAGGCAAGAAATAATTAAATGTTACTTCTCTCGGTGGTGACTGCTGCTGATCCTAGGATCAAAAGATTCCATCACCAGACAGAGATCTGATGCTGCTGAGAATGCCCATGAGCAGGAGAAACAGCCTCCAGGGAATGAAGGCAGTGTTTGCTGACGGGAAGATACCCTAAATGATGGGCAAATGGTTCTGACACTACAGCGGGCCTCAGGTTTTCAGGACTCAGTCCAGATCAGGAACACAGAAGACTAAACTGTCAGGGTGAGGGGAGTAAAGTTCCGTGAGCAAGATGTGTAGTCAGGTCACAACTCACTTACCAGCTCTCCAAGAGAGACCTAGTAGCAGTCAGGGAGGATACACAAGAGATGATGATACAATTCACCTCAGAGGGTTTTTGTGAGGATTTATGGGCTTCCCTGGTGGCTCAGGCAGTAAAGAATCCACCTGCAGTGAGGGAGACCTGGGTTTGATCCCTGGATTGGGAAGATCCCCTGGAGAAGGGAAAGGCTACCCACTCCAGCATTCTGGCCTGGAGAATTCCATGGATTGTATAGTCCACAGCTTAAGACACAGAAGATGAGATGGTTGGACGGCATCACCGACTCGATGGACATGAGTCTGAGCAAACTTTGGGAGATAGTGAAGGACAGGGAGGCCTGGTGTGCTGCAGTCCATGGGGTCACAAAGAGTCGGACATGACTTAGCAACTGAACAACAACAAATATAGCCCATGGGGTTGCAAAGAGTCGGACACGACTGAACGACTTTCACTTTCAGTTTCCATGGGAAATCAACCCATGGAAATAATGTAAGAGAATATTAGCTATTGCGGTCATTGAAAGCAGCCAATTTTGGTGACTGTGTTACAATGAGAAAGATGTAGGCTTAAATCTGAATGAAAGACAAGGACACAATTACAAATGTATTAGGTGAGCTCCAGTACAGAAGAAATTTCTCAGGACTTCACTGCTAACTGGTGACCATGCAATCTTAGCCTGGTTTCAATTTGCAGTAAAATGTGACTTAAGACACAGCTTTAAGTGAGGAGGGGAAAGTTGCACTAAACTTGAATGAGGGAGGTGAGATAAAGGTGATTTGCACTTCATTAAAATGTCAATTTGAATTTGGAAATCATGTTCCCCTGAATGAAAAAGCATTCCTCTATTGCTCATGTGTACATTTTATGAATGCACAAAGTGTTTCTTCATCAAACAATTGTTTATTTTAGTTATACTATGAATATGGTACTTGATTAGATTACAACACCATTTGTTTTCCTTAAAAGCTCCAGTAGTGGCAGATGAGAGAAAACTTGCCTAAAACTTCGCTAAACATTGAGTACAAAATAATAAGTGCTATAACAAAATCTTATTTCCTTGGGCTTCAAAATTACTGTGGACTATGACTGCAGCCACAAAATTAAAAGATGCTTGCTCCTTGGAAGAAAAGCTATGACCGACCTAAACTGTGTATTTAAAAACAGAGACAACACTTTGCCAACAAAGGTCCCTATAGTCAAAGCTATGGTTTTTCCAGTAGTCATGTATGGCTGTGAGAGTTGGACCATAAAGAAGGCTGAGCACTGAAGAACTGATGCTTTCAAACTGTGGTGCTGGAGAAGACTCTTGAGAGTCCCTTGGACAGCAAGGAGATCAAAACAGTTAATCCTAAAGGAAACCAACCCTGAATATTTATTGGAGAGACAAATGCTGAGGCTGAAACTCCAATACTTTGGCCTCCTGATGCAAAGAACGGACTCATTGGAAGAGATCCTGATACTGGGAAAGACTGAAGGCAAAAGGAGCATGAGATGGTTAGACAGCATCGATGACTCAAGGGACATGAATTTGAACAGACCTTCGGAGAAGGCAATGGCACCCCAC